>NC_137793.1:14475953-14913971 GCF_963383645.1 Muscardinus avellanarius
CGAGTCCACCTGCAGGACCTGAGGTACAGAAACTCACTTAGATATTTCTGCCAAATACTGCTAAGATATTGTTCTTATATGAACCACTCTATCTTTGGGAAATACACTTCTGTGTTTTTTGCTGCTTTTGTGTCATATGTTTCCTGGTAAAATAAGAGAGAAGTGTGAAATACATTCTAGTATAAGACCAAACCCCAAGGATGGATGGTCAGGATAATATAAAGAATGTAATGGATTCACCATCTGACACATGGAAAGTATTTAGTGCATTTTCTACTACCTGGTACATGTTGCCCTCCATAGTAATGACTTATGCATTTATGAATTCAATGAATCATGAATAAAAATATTCATAAATCAAATGTTTGTTCTGAATGTCTAGAGATATATTTTCTTGGCATTGTTCCTTGAACAATAGTCTAAAGATTATGTACATACCATTTGCATTTTACTATATGTTATACATGATCTAGAAATGACTTAAAGTATACAGGAGAATGTTATATAAAAATACTATGCTGTTTTACATCATGGACTTGAGCAACTGCAGATTTTGGTATCGGTGGGAGGTCTGGAATGAGTTCTTCATAGATACCAAGGGACAGCTGTAATAGTATTAAAATAATTATACTAGTCATCATCAGCATCCTTAGTTTTAATGTTAAAATATAAAGGAAGAATATTTCTCCCACAAGAAAAACCAAGATAGAAAGGCAGGTGAAAGTATGGAGAATACTAGCTACTTAGAGAGGCCCTTTGCAACTCAAGAGGCTCTGTTTCAAAAAATTAAAAAAAAAATAGGGCTGGGAGTGTAGCTTGGAGGTACAATGCTCCTGGGTTCCATCTGCAGTACCACAAATATATATATTAGACAAATTATTCTTAGCATTGGGTGTTTTGTTGTCAGCTTCTGCTTTTACCTGCATTAACTTTGAAGTAATAGTACTTTGTCACATCTCCACAAAACAGAGACATAAATGACACTTCAAAGAGTCATGATTTCCTTTATATCAGCAGACATCTTCAGATGTAAACATCAAGTCTCCATGACTGATTGTCTGACAGATGTTCATCCAACACTTACTAAGGCGAAAGTTACTGTTTGTGGAAGTGTAAATTAGCACAAGTACTATGGAGAGCAGTATTGAAGTTCTTTCAGAGTGGGAACAGAATCACCACATGACCCAGCTGTACCACTCCTCAGAATATTTTCTAAGGACTTAAAGTGCTATAGTAATAAAAACATATCCATTTTTTATGGAAGCACAATTGGCAATATTCAAATTATAGAATCAACTTTCTTGCATATTAACAAATAAATGGATAAAGAAAATGTGGTATATACATACTCAGTCATAAATATAAAATATGTCATTTGCAGAAGAATAGATGGAAATACAGAGTATCATGCTAAGTTAGAGCAGCCAGTCTCAAAAGACGAGCATCAACAGTTTTCTTTCATATATGATAAGTAGGGAGAAAATAAGAGACAAGACAAATGGGGAAAGAAACCAGTAGAATAGTAACAAAGGATTGAGGGTAGGAGTTGGAAAGGGAAAAAAGAAGGCTTGAAGAAGGAAACAATTCAAATAATGCTATGATCACATTTGAAAGTATCACTATCAATCTCATTCACATGTGAGGGATAACAGGCTGGGATCTGAAGAGAAACATGCCAAGAGCTGTGTGTGTGTACGTTTGTATCACATAGAACCTCACGATGATGCATAATTATAATATGCATAAATATAACATATGCATACTCATAATTAAAATATTCATAAATATAGTATAATTGTAATATATCAATAAAAGTATAGTTAAAATTAAAAAATAAAATATGGATTGGTTATGTCTGTTCACTCTATCATTTTTCTTTTGCCATGATGGCCTTACTTTTCTCCCCAAATCTTCTAGACAGTCAGAAAACCTTCATTTCTTTCAGCAAACCTTCTCTAGTTCCTGAAGATATACCTTCCTTAGCAGAGATTTAGCCCCATACTTAACCAGTCACCCTCTTAAAAAAAGGTGTTAGACAACTGTTATTGTTAGATATAGAATAGCCCCTTGAAGAGCTCATAAATTGGTGTTTGGAGTTGAGGTAAATGAGTCATGAGGATTACAATTCCAGCAGTGGATAAATACACTATAATAGGCTTATCTGGGTGGTGACCTAGGCCAGTAGGGTGTGGCTGGGGAAAGTGTGTCCCTGGGCCTGCAGCCTTGAGAATTAGATCTGGGTCCTTCTCTGTCATTCTCTCTTGCTTCTCGGCTTCATGATGTGAGATCAAAGCCTTGTGCTCTCCCTCTTTACTTCTTGCCATCATGCCCTGAGATTCATGGACCCCAGCCTCAAATGGACTGAACTGGAAAACTGTGAACACAACATATATTTCTTTCTCTAAGTTACATGGTCAAGTCTTTAGATTCAATCATAATGGATGAACAAAACCCTTTTGAGAGCTATTTCTCTCATTAAGACTAGTTAAAGAAATTATTTGTTCCCTCAAAGCAGGGTGCTCTGTGGGAAAGAAGAACCAAGAGGGCCAGTGCCAAGAGAAAGAGAAGTCTTTATTTCAGATGTTATATAAATGTGGCAATCTATTAAGGGAAAAAGTAATTTAAAAAAAATCCAAAGATTCTTTAATTCTGTAAAATCCCAAGTTGTAGTACACTTGGCCTTGAATGAAGTTTAAACGAAGCTGACACAGTACAGTTAGCAGGTGGGCTTAGCTTGACAGAGTGGGAAAGGAAGCCATGGTTTTATAAAATGTCCTACTTGACACAGGCATAATGGACCTGATTCAAGATGGACATTTGTTTTTCTGCTTTTCTGTTTTAACAAAAACTATTGTATAAATAGAGTGATTGCTCTATCCTAGTTCTTTTTAAGGGCCAACTGTCCCAGGGAAAATGTTATTCCTCTTTTATTCATTCATTTTTTAATCCACAAATACATTTTAAGTGCTCATCAGGAACACAATTCACCCAACACTAGCAATCTTTAAATTGTCTTTGCTCACAGAGGGTAAAGGAAAAGAAAGGACAAATGGAAAAAGGAGATGAGAACCAGCAATTTCTGAGCATGAGGCTCAATTCAAAGAATAAATATAAATCCATAGATATTTCAAGAAGGAACATTGAGGAAAGAAAGATTAGGAAAGAAAATGAAAGATAATTTAGAGGAAGTAATTTGCCCAAAAGTACACAAGTGGAGAGTGATTGAAATGAGTTAAGATCTATAGTAAAAAGGCCCAAACTCTTGACTTAATAGAAATTCGTTGGAAAGGTCAATTTTATCATTCTAACAATCCCTGCAGCCAAGAGATAAGAGACTGTGAAGGCACATGTGGGATGAGGAAACAGGAGAGTTTCCTAAAGAAAGAATGACTTGGTTTGGATCTTAAATATGAGATGGTTGTAGCATGATTTTGTAGAACAAATGAGGCTTGATCTGGAAGAGCATAATGCTGAGCCTTCATCTGGATAGAGCCTGTGAGCTCTCCATGAGGGATCTCAAAGTTTGAAGGATATCAACACCATTAAGTAAGGAACTCTGCCTTACTTAATTACGATTAAATTTAGCATATGCCAAGGAACAGAATTAGAAAGTTATAACCTAGTTGATGAGAAAAATGATAATGAAGATTCTCGGGATTCCCTTTAAAATCAACAGGTTTACCTGTATTGCAGTATAAATATTCTTCAACCAATTTTATAATGTATTTTATTCAGTAAAATTTGGTGGCCATAATCATTAAAAAACACAAATAATAGTAAATAATGACTGTGGAGAATTAGGAACTCTGAGACATTGTTGGTGGGATTGCAAATTAGTGAACACTTTAAAAAGCAGAGTGGAGGATCCTCATAAAAATGAGAGTGAACCAACTGTTCGACTCAACTATACCACCCCTGTGCATCTACCAAAGGAATTGAAAACAGACTACCAGAGTAATACATATATTTTTATGTTTACAGCAGGACAATTCATAACTGCTAAATTATGGAACCAGCCTAGGTGTCCATCAACAGATGAAAATATTATAAAATTATGAGATATACACACAATGAAATTCTACTCAGTCAAAAAAAATGATGTCATTTGCAGGGAAGTGGATGGAACTGGAGAATGTTATGCTAAGTGAGATTAATCAGTCATGAAAATAAAAAAAATTGAATGTTTTATCTCATGTGGAAGCTAGGGAAAAATTGGAACACAGGTGAGACACGGATTGGAACACAGGGAGCTGGGGGGACCCACTGAGTGCTGCGTACATGTATGTCTCTATAGCTCTGAACATCATGATGATGTATGATTACAATGCACCAATAAAAAATGGTGGCCATCATGTTCAGTAAAACCAAACTTTATGGTAAAGTGTTTTGATGGTTTTATAAATAATTAAAAAATATAATAACCATATGATCCTTTAGCAACACTACTGGGTATGTACCTAAAAGAAATTAAATTGGTGTATGAAAGAGTATCTGTACTCCTGTGATTTTTGTAGTACAATTCACAATACCCAAGACACGGACTCAACATAAATGTCCTAGAATGAATGCATGGTTAAATAAAACACAAATACACACACACACACACACACACACACACACACACACACACACACACAACACACCACATGGGAATACTCTTCAGATTCAAAAATGGAAAAAAAATTCTGTCATTTGCAACAATATGCATAGTCAAGAGGATATCTTGCAAAATATAAAGTTCAGAGGAAAATATCTTCCAAAATAAACTATGTTATATACAGGGAGACAAATATAGTAGTCCTTTATCCTACACACACACACACACACACACACACACACACACACACACACAACACAGTTTTAGCTTCTATGGTTTTATTTACTTGTGGTCAGAAAATGGAAAATTCCAGTAATAAACAATGTGTAAGTTTTAAATTGTGCATCATTCTGAGTGATGTAATGACATCTCACATCATTGTATAAGTTTTAAATTGTGCATCATTTTGCACTCAGAATTACATCTCACATCATTCTATCCCAAACCATGCAGAATATAAAACATCCCTTTGTGCGGCATATCCAAGATGTATGTACTACATGCCTGTTAATCACTTAGCATCTGCCTTGGTTATCATATCAACCATCACCATATAGAGATGGTCGTATTTAGGCATCTTATTTGACTTAATAATGACCACAAAGTGCAAGAATAGTGACACTGGCGATTTTTATATGTGAAATAAAAGCCACAAAATAATTCCTATAAGTGAAATAAATATAATAAAATACTTAAAGAAGGACCATATTAACATAACATTTATTTGAGGATATTACTATAATTGTATTATTCTGCAGTTAATAATGTTAATGACGAACTATTGTTATCCTATTACTGTACCAAATTTATAAATTTAGCTTTATCATAGGTATGTATGTATAGAAAAATAACAGTGTGTATGTATAAGGTTTAGCACTATCCATAGTTGCAGACACCTATGGGGGTCTTTGAAAATATTTCCCAGTGATAAAGAGGATCCATTATATGATTCTCATTTATATGTAGGACTGAAGTCAAGCCCATGGAAGGAGAGAGTAGAACCGTGGTTCTAGTGCAGGTTTGGGGGTTGGGGTGATGTTGGTCAAAAGATACCAAGTTTCAGTGAGAAAAGTGGAATAAGTTTATGATATCATAGAACATGGTAATTAACAATGCATTTTATACTTCAAAAATGCTATGCTATGAGAGTTTTTATTAAATATCCCAACATCAAAAAAAGTGATATAGCCAGGCACGGTGGCATAGGCTTGTAATTCCCACGCTTGGGAGGCTGAGACAGGAGGATTGCACAGGTTCAAATCCAGCCTCAGCTACTTAGTGAGGCTCTCAGCAAGTTAGTGAGACCCTGTTTCCAAATAAAATATAAAATAGGTCTGGGAGTATAGCCCGGAGGTAGAAAGCCTCTGGGTTCCACCCCTAGTATCACCAAAAAAAAAAAAAAAATTGAGATATATCTATTACATATAGAAATAAGCTGAATCTAGCCGTTCCACAGTACATACATATTTACATATATGTTACACACCTTAAATGTAGGTTTTATTTTTCAACATAGAATAAATTAAAAAGTGGATCTTGAATTAAATGTGAAATTAAAACACTCAAAGGGTGGGCATGGTGGCGCACACTTGTAATCCCCGTGCTTGGGAGGCGGAGACAGGAGAATCGCGCAGGTTAGAAGCCAGCCTCGTTGGCTTAAGAGACCCTGCTTCCAAATAAAATATAAAATAGGTCTGGGAGGTAGAAGGACTCCATCCCCATTACCACCAAAGGAAAAAATAAAAAACCTAAACCTTTAATATATAATAAAACAGAAGCAAAAATCATAGAAATTACCTTCAGAAAAAATAAACTTAAATAGAATACTTACTTTGGATTTTTTTCAAGCATAGCCTAGTAGAAAATTATATGCATATATTTTATACACACACACCTTTACCACAGTTTATTTCAGTATTTTGCCAACACCAGTCTTTCTTTCTTTCACTCTCCATACACCCACCAAGTCTCTGATCCACACCAAAAAGCAATTTTCTTAAAAGCCAGAAGCCTTGCAGTAATTGCTTTCTCAGGATTCTGAAATTAGTGTACCTCACCCTATTTATTTAGCTCTTTGAAAACAAGGAGAAATTTCTTTACACGGCCAAGGAAGATTGAAAGCTCGTACTCTACAGCCTGGAACAGTGTTGCCATGAATGCAAAACACTTCAGAAAGTTGCTGGAGTAAGTTTAACCTCTTCTCATGAAAAAGGTCCTGTCTCCAACCTTTCCAAAGAGCACTTTCTGCAGAAAAATTCTTAAGTCTTAGGAAGGCTGAGAAGGATACCTTTTTAAAATGTGTATGTATAAATTTACTATCTCTTTTGGGAAAAAGAATGTGGTTTATTCTTGACACTTGAAGTGATATGGTGTGGGCTTTGACACCATAAGACAGTGTCCTAATGAGTCCAATACAATAGTCCTGTATTTATTGGCTAAAAGGAAATAAATACCACTCAATCTTCCCACTTTTTGAGATGGTCAGCATTGGAGAGCATACACTGAAGACAAAAATCCAAATGTAATTTTACTTTATTAATCTGGAAGAATTTAAAGCTCTGACTTGATGTCTGAAGATTCATTTTATTTTTACTTTAAAATAAAATTATAATAGCCGGGCGTGGTGGCGCATGCTTGTAATCCCCACGTTTGGGAGCCAGAAACAAGAGGATCATGCACGTTCGAAGCCAGCACTGTGCTGGCTTAAGAGAACCTGTTTCCAAATAAAAATATAAAATAGGTCTGGGAGTGTAGCCCAGAGGTAGAAGGGTTTCCAGGAACCCCAGTACCACCAAAAATAAAATAAAATAATAATAACACATTTGATTTGTTAAGGCTACAAATCTTTTGAATCTGCATGCTTGAATTTTCCTCTCAGAAAGAATTCAACTGTGTTTTGCTATTTTCATGGACTATTTCTTCTTCTCTGTGTATTTTACCCCTTGCCTCTAAATCAGGTAATAGCCATGCTTAAGAGCTAGAATTCCCATTCATATCAATGCCTTTTAATTATTATATCACCCTATTCCTATATTCTAATATCTTCATGAGTATTTCTATTTTGGGGGATACTGAGGAATGAACCCAAGAGTGATCTACTTCAGAGCTACATACTCAATCCTATTTTATTTGTATTTTGAAACAGGCTCTCACTAAGTGAATACATTCTGGCATTGAACTTGCAAACATCCTGTCTCAGCCTCTCAAGTACCGGGTCACATCATTTTGTCCAGTGAATATTTCAACTGTGTGTTTTACATTGCTTTGGTCTTTTTCTATCTTAATTTTTAATTTAGCAATTGTATCATTCGTCAGATGTAGTTTTCTCGTTTTAGATTTTGCCCAATTCATACCTGCTTGTTTTAATTTCACAGATCAGATATCATCTCTCTCCCTGTTGTTCATAAAACCAAATACATTTCAGACTTAAAAATTTCCTTTGGTTCTTTAGGTTATTTTTCATTCTGTGGGCTTTAATACATATTTTATATAGACTGGTTTTCTCTTCTGTAGCTCAATTGACAGAAAGTTCCACACTGTAATATTAAACTTATGGTGAACGGTAACTATTGGAACTACCTTGTAACAGATTTCTGCTTCTTCCAATATCTGTTTGAAATTAATTACTGCCATTTCATTCATTCAGTCATTCATTCACAATCTCAAGTATACTACTGCCCAGGCATGAACAATAGAAGTATAATGAAGAAATGAGGAGGCTGATTGATTTCTACTTTCCCCATAAAAGAAAGAGAAGAAATCCAAGGAACCAACACATCTCAAGGGGAATCACAGTGCAATAATATTAACATTGAAAGTTCTTCCCCTGTCAACCTGTGATATTCTTTGAAATGTAAAATGTAGGAACATGCAGTCAGCCACTCTCTGCACCCATAGGCTAAAGGAGAGTTTTACTTTCTATAAATATTTTCAATGGCTTGTGGCCTATAATCATGTATTTCTGAAATCCACATGCACTCAGAGATAGAAGCAGGGAGAAAACAGAGCAGAATTGTCTACTTACAAAAATAACGGTGCTGTGTCTTCAAAAGGCCTAGTGGGAAAGATGGCTTCTCTGTCTTCTGAAACCTGCTTACACAATAAGCTACTGGTGAATTAGTCATGCCTCTGAAAAGGCATACCATCAATTATCCAGCTAAATGAAATAGCAGCAGTGGAAACCTTAGGATCCTAGTGACTTAAGGAAAGCAGACTGAGGCATTCACTCTAATGGAGTGAAAATTTCAAAATTTAAAAGGATGTAAGCCAATTACTGCTGCTAATGAAATTTATCTGGTAAACCTTTGCATTCAAGCTTAACTATCATTTTGCTCATCATATGTCAGTCACTTGATGAGTGTGTTCACGTTATTGACACAGTTACCTTTCATAAAAACCATAATGGAACATCAAATCTTTCCTCAAGACAGTTAAGAAACTAAGACTCAAGTAGAAAGAAATTTGCCCAACATCACAGGGAATCAAGTCAAAGGCTTAAGTGTGATTCTCCTAACGAGCCCAACTCAAAAGAGGTAAGAAGAATATTAATAATATATAATACTTAGTTATATTTTAAATAGACTATAAATTTCATTTATGGATATATTTGCTATTCTAAAATATCATCAACTTCCACTTATTCATGTTTTAGCAATTATTTATATTTTGTGGAAAACTTTCAAATGTTTTATCTCATGTAAGCACCAAAATTACCTATCACAAATAGAAAAGCAGAGACAATAGCACAGTACAATGAAAGCAGCTAAGGTTTAGAAAATTAATGTGTCTAACACTAAGCTTTTCATATAGCTAAGGTCAGGGTATGGTCTTTCACCTATCATTCCAAATATTATCAAGACCTTCAAATTTATTTCATGCTATTCGTTAATTTATTTCAGTTTAGAAGTTAATTTTGGTAATTTTCCATTGTTACTGAAGCTCAGATACTTTTATGCTATAGCCTGAAATGTGCCCAAACACAAAATCTGAATGATATACATGGGAAACTAGTAAGGGTAGAAAAATAGTTTGCTATGTGATTATCTCTGGGAGAACTAGTAATAATTAAAGGAACAAAACTCTTGCAGTCTGGGTTGACTGATGAAAGCGAAGTTAGATTTTTGTATTAAAGTAGAATTTCCCCTAGTCACAATGGATGCTGGCAGGTGAGAGCTTTCTTGGTGAAGTCTTCTCAAGTGAACACCCAGGCAGTGAAAAAGACCCTCCCAATCCCAAAAATGTTAACTATAAAGAGAGAAGCAGGTAGACTTCGCCACTCTGTAATTTCATGAAGAAAGGGGGAAAATCTCTGAGCTCATATGTGGATCCCGAGCTTTCAGATGCATGCAGAACTAGACTTTCAGCTCTGAAAATTCTAATTTATATTCTAATCTATTTTATAAACTATTTAAACTCTCACTGTATGTGCTGATCATATTAAAAATATGAGACCATCTCTGGACAAACCCATAAAAACCATAGATAATATCCAGGCAGTTGTCAACTCTGTCAGCTCTGGTGCGTAGGACTCATTAACCCAATGAATTTAATTCTGAGTAACAAATGTTGCTCCAGTTGCGATCAGTCATTTTCTGCCTATTTCAGTATTGTATGCAAAAAATAGAAATGCTTTCTATTTAATTTGTTGCTTTCTTGTTTTCTTCTTTCTTATTTGTGTTGGTATCTCCTCTCTGAAAGAATTCCTTGCCAACATGCAATCACCCTGTTACAAGGACTCATCAGCCTCTACTCTCACCCATTTGTTTGTTTCTGACACTTGTCCTTTGTCTGTCTGTCTGTCTGTCTGTCTGTCTCTCTCTCTCTCTCTCTCTCTCTCTCTCTCTCTCTCTCTCTCTCTCTCCTTTCTCTTGATGACACTCACAGTCATTGCTGAGCCTCCCTACTGAATTTCACAAATGTAATACATCATTTACTCAGCCAAGGAATACAATTGATTGTCCGCTATGAGCAAGGAATTGAACTGAGCATTGGAAATCAATGGAATGAAGGAGAACCCAATCAGAGACTTCTAACTCTGCATTTTAAATTGATATGTCTAAAGAAAATAGCAAGTGTGTACTGTACACCTAGTACACGTCAGCACCATCTTAAGCAATTTTATGCTTTATAAATTATTTCCCATGTAGTGGCATGAATATAATATTATTACCTTAAATTTGCATTCAGAATCTGGTGTTTAAAGTACTTAAGAAACTTATCTAAATCTTATAGTTGGTAAGTGCAGGGTGAATGAACTGAATCAAAGATTATCTAATAACTACTACTGCTAAGCTAGAACATACTATGTCATAAAGTTTATGGTGTATGTTTAGTCGTCATTGTAACTTATCCCTTTTAGCCCAGTCAGTTTTAAATACATTTCAACTATTTTAGTCTATTTCCTACACTATTTAAAACATTTTAGAGAAATCTAGTTCATTCTACCCAAAGGTATCTGTCTCATTCATTGCCCACTTAACTAGTTAAGGACAGGGAAAATTGCCAGTACTCCAGGCAGGAAGGCAAACACCTCTGATTTGAAGCTGTTTAGAATAGATTTGGAAGTTCATTGAACAAATAATGCAGCACTTCATAAAGCATTAATGATTGTCATAGGCATTCACAAGCACGATTGGGTGGAATACGCCAGTTTAAAGGATTTTTCAAAAGCAGAAAGAAAAGCCACTGCCTTTCATCTCTAACAGCTCACATGCTACTAAAGGAATTGATTTGGTAATTTCTGCCTTACCTGCTAAAGTATAAAGGCGTTGTTCACAAAAAGAATGCAATATAGTGTATTCTTTTTTTCTTTTTTTGGTTGGATTCTTTGAATGCACGGTAATTGTAGAAATTTTTCAAATGGACTGAAAGAAGTGATTCAAGAAACACTAGAGAAACTGCAGCAGGCAAAACAGGCTCCGATCCAGGGGTCATTTAGAAAGAAACTATTGAGGAAACAATTAACTTGTCTTGGAAGGAGGAGGAAAAAAAAAAAAACTCCATTATCCAGTACTAGAAAATATGACTGTATTGAACCCTCAGAGAGCCTGTGCCTCTCACAAATTATCCAATTAGACAGACGTGCATGCTGCAGGGTTTGCCTTTTTAATTTATCAAGATGCCTTGCTAGGGATTTTGTTTTATTTATTCTATTAGCATTAAAACATATGTGTTACCAAAAAAAGGAATGATTGCGGAGATATGAAATGAACACATGTCAAATATTATATTGAACTCAGAAATTAAGGATGGAATTCGCACGATATTATTTAGATGCTCAAAGGAAAAAATGTCTAAGAAGTAGGTAACAGTAGAGGCCCACTAGGAGTATTGAAATAAAATTGCTTAATGAATGAATAACTGACAAGACTAATCCATCTCCACATGGAAATAACCAACTGAATCCCCATCAGAAAAAAAAAATCTGTATTGTTTTGAATAAGAATCTTGCCTAATTATAAATTTTCTACAATGCACAGTGTTGTAAAATAGGCCCCAAACAATGAAAAACAAAGATAACCCCAAAACAGTATAATACAGGACACTCAATAACCTTTTAAATCAATTTTAAACTGTTTCACAATTGTTGTCCGCTGGTACCTGAATCTTGTTTTAAGTGAAACTTTATAATTTTACCCACATGAATGTTATTATTTTTTTTTTAAAGAATGCATTTGTCTTCTTCAGAAACACTATATTTTCTTAGAAAAAGAGGTTAACGGATCAGCTGGTCACAGCAGATGTTATATAAGGCAGAAAGACATACTGGATTTAGCCTTTAATATTTCAAAAGGTCCCCTGTTGTAGTAATCATATTGTTTGTTACTTCAAAAAGGCAAAGTCCAACCTTTCCCCAAAGCCTTTACCAAAGGCTCCTCTGAAACATTTTTTCTTTTGCCAAAGAAGTTCTCTAATCACATGCACACTATTGGGAAAAAAAATTCAAATTTCACACCCTAGGAAGAAAAAAGTCTCATGAAGAATTAAATGGCTGATAGACTATATTGTATTATCTCTTCCTTCAAACAGTTAGGACAAATAATCATTTTTTTAAGATTGAAAATTGCTATTTATTGGATAGATCATGTTCTAATTTAATAAGGAAATTACAATACTTTCATATACACAAACCCAAGATATTTTCACTAGGATACCTAATATTGAATTCTTTCTTCAACCTACTTTGGCAATATTCTAGAGTTCCAGTATTGTCTCTTTACTCCATGACACATTTTCTCCATCAGTATTGAAGGGATTTAGGACGTTCCATTCTCAAATATACTGTTTCTGTATATTGATTATTTTGAGATGAAAGCATTTCAGAGACAACAGGTGCAATAAAGACCTTTTTTCCTTCCGTTCTCTACCTAAAAACAACCCATGAAACTTCTAGGAGAAAGGTGCCCTTCCTGTTCTAGGAAGAGAACATTCTTATCATCAGAGATTGGAATGAATGCTGAAATGAAAGAATGCTGAAATGAATTTATACAAACTTACTAAAATAGCCCTATCTTCTACTAGTTTTCCTATCTGTCTGTCTGTCTTTCTAACTTATCTATCTCTTTATCTTTCTCTTTTGTGAGAAACCACTGGGGATTAAATCCAGAATTGTTCTACCTCTGAGTTACACTCCTAGCCATACAAAAAAAAAAAAAAATTTAAACAGAGTCTTACTAAGTTGCTTAGTCTTAGTTTGAGGCTGTCCTCAAACCTGAAATCCTCCTGTCTCACCCCATAAATACTGGTATTGGAGGCATCTGCCATGATGCCCAACTCCTAGGTTTCTCTCTTAGTGACTCTCCCATAATTTTCTGTCTCGAGCTCAAACATCATTGTTTTGTCATTTCTTCAAAAACATCATTTCTCATTTTAACGGGCATTTAAGCTTTCTGAATATTTTTGGGGTCTTCATTTTCTTATGTAGACTACTTCATCATATAAAGTTCTAATACAACTGGATACTTCCTTCTGTCCAGGTATCTTATGTCAGTTTAATTCTTAGGCCCAAGAGAAAACACTAAGGGAAAGGAGAAATTTTTCTTGTTGTTGTTGTTGTTGTTACAGCATAACAAATTAGGTTTATTTTTGGCTTACAGGTTTTTCTGTTTGTTTGTTTGTTTGTTTGTTTTGGTGGTACTGGGGTTCCTGGAAACCGTCTGCCTCCGAGCTACACTCCCAGACCTATTGTTTATATTTTTATTTGGAAACAGGTCTCTTAAATCAGTGAGACTGGCTTTAAACCTGAGCGATCCTCCTGTCTCTGCCTCGCAAGCGAGGGGATTACAAGCGTGCGCCACCATGCCCGGCTGGTTTACAGTTTTGGAAGTTCCAATCCAAGTCTAAAAAGCCAGATTGCTTTGAGCATTGAATGCAGGCATCACATATGGCTGAGGCATGTGGTGGAACACACACGCGCGCACGCGCGCACACACACACACACACACACACACACACACTGCGTGTGTTTCATATATATTGTGTGTGTGTGTGTGTGTGTGTGTGTGTGTGTGTGTGTCTGTGTGTCACACAAACATAAGTGAAGAGGTTTAAGAAAAGACCAGGGTCTTACAATCCCATTCAAGGGTATGTCTCCAAATAACCTAAGAATTTTAAATAGGCCACAAATCCTAGACATACACGGCAGCCAAAGCACTACCCTGAGGATCAAGCTTGTGATACATGAATCTTCCAGTTGTCCCTGAGATATCTAAATTATAACAAACCCAAAGACAAGTCAACGAGATATACCTAGATACCTTTTAATCAATATTTCAAAAGACACAAGAAAATGTTTGAAACCAGTAAGAGAGAAGTGACTTATTATATACAAGGGAGACTTTAGGACTCTAAGCTAAATTCTTATTAGAAACTTGGGATACTGGAAGGCAGTGAGCTAATAAAATTAAAGCTAAAATAATAAAATAATTATAAACAAAATATTGGATGTCATGTGTATTTATTTATTTATTTATTTTTATTTTATTTTTTTGGGGGTGGTACTGGGGTTTCTGGAAGCCCTTATACCTCCGGGCTACACTCCCAGACCTATTTTTTTACATTTTTTTATTTGGAAACAGGGTCTCCTAAGCCAGCGAGCGCGGCTGGCTTCGAACCTGCGCAATCCTCCTGTCTCTGCCTCCCAAGCGCAGGGATTACAAGTGTGCGCCACCACGCCTGGCTGTCATGTGTATTTAAACAACTGGGCAGATTCCTGTTAGCGAGTAAGCTAGGTATTGTAAGCTAGGTATGGTACAACACAGAAATAGATACTCATTCAACTTTCAAGAATGATGAAGTTTCCCCCAAATAAACATATGCCAGTAAATTTTAGAAATATAATAAAGCAGGGAAGGGCACCAAATTCTGTGTGAATATATGCCATTGTCAACATGATCTACATTTTGATAAGAGACTATAGTGCATGAATAAAATTAAAAAAAGAAATACAATAAGGTGATGAAATATATGCATATATATAAAACCATTTATATATATTCACAAATATGAAGCCATAAATATATGATAGAATGAATTCTATCATTCTATATAATATACATATATATACGTATATATACATATATACACATATATACACATATGTATATATATTTACACATATATATGTATATATACATATATATGTGTATATATATGATAGAATGAATTCAAAGCCTCACCGTCTGAAAAAATAGCTAGAATCTAATGCTGAAAATACTGAGTCTGGAATTACACTTTTTGAAATGTAGGTTCTGTTATTATTCAAGTGTGTTGAGTTCAACAGATCAAGAGGCGACTGCCAAGCTGGGCATAGTGGGGCACACTCTTCATCCCAGCATTTGGGAGGCAGAGACAGGAGGATCGCAGTTCGCAGACAGCCTCACCTACTTAGTGAGGCCCTTTGCAACTCAGTGAGACCTTATTTCAAAATAAAGAATAAAAAATAGAGCTGGGGGTATAGCTTGGAGATAGAATGTCCCAGGGTTCCACCCCCAGTACTGAAAAAGAAAAAGAAAAAGAAAAAGAAAAAGAGGCAACTGCCACCTGAAAGCTAGTTTTTTATATCACAGATACCACAAGAAGAGGGTGAACAACATCACAAGTGGTCACGCAGAAAAACATTGAGGTTGATCAAGAGGTAGCCTGGAGGTGAGGGGCTGGGGTGTATGGACAAGAGTCTTTATAGTCGTTTGCACTCAAAGCATAGCAATGCAAAGTAAATATAGGATAGTTTTAGAAGTTTCAGTGCCACAGAAGCCATGCTTAAATGTCTGGAACCTGACCCTGGGTGATTAGGACAGGTTAGTGACGTCCCAGAGTGTGATATTCCTATGATCCGGGTAGGTGGAAGTGTGATGTCTGGATTAATTGTTTTGTATTTGAAAAGTTCATTCTTTGGTGAGTTACTGCCTCTAAGGATGGAATAACCCTGAGAAGGGCAGTACTTCAAGAGTCAACAAAATCCCAGGTGAGCTGACAAGAGGGATCTTGCCAGGACCAGAATCTGCTGCCACTTTGATCTTGGACTTCACAGCCTTCAGAACTGTGAGAAATCCATGTCTACTATTTAAGCTATCCAGTCTATGGCATTTTGTTATAGCAGCTCGAGCTAAGATACCCAGGTGTTCTAATTATAATAAAAATAACAGTAATAAATAAAAATAAATTAATTAATAAAAATAACATACTCATGTAAAAATACTTTAGAAAACTAAAACAAAATAAATATACTCACACTTAATATTTTTTATCCTTTTACCGAAAATTGTGACTGACAATGATTCGAATGATAAATAATGAAGAAAATGAGGAATAACTCTATTAAGAGTTAAACAAGAAGTTCAGAAGTGGTTGCACTTTTTTCTAGTTTTTAATAAGATGTACAAGTTGAACAGATGGTGATACCAGGGGAAAATTTAATTGACAACAGTGACTATTCAGAGTTTATTAGTCATGAACCAGACAGCATATTTAGATCTTTTGATATAGCTATTTTATTGATTTTTTCAGCAATTCCAAGAGTTTTAAGAAAGTAAAGGTTGGTAATTTGACCAAGTCTATAAGCAAAAGAGTTTGAAATTATACTATGACATGAAGGGCTCTAAAATAGAAAATGATAATTTTATTTATATTTTACATCTCTTCTGTTTACATGTACCATATACCACATAACTATTTTAGTTGAAGGAAGATGAAGGGCTCTTAATCATATCTTTCAAATTATATACAATGAGACTTTAATTTTCTAGTGGGTTTTAGAAATGGAGTATAAAAGTTACATGAGTGTTCAAAAGAAAACCATAAATATATTTCAATAATTAGGGTGAAAAATATTCATACTCTATATTTTCTGATCATAATAAAGTCTTTACAAGGAATATAACATCTTTGGTGACTAAATATCTACATGTCACCATTATGGGCATGAGTGTAAATTGAATCATCCTGAAGAAGTAATGTGTATGATTTTGAATAAGCAGACTTTTCCTATTCTTAAAAAAATTGTGTCCATTGTCTTGGCTGTGGTATTACTCTAAAAATATAGTGACAGAAAAAAAATATATATGTGTATATACATATATATATAATGTTTATATGTATATACATGTATATACAAAATCTCAATGAGTCTTATAGAATATTTATTTTATGTATCATATCATATATATTATTCATTACATGCATATACTCAATGTGTTTGAGAGACTGGATTTAATCAGTCCTATACATTGTCTATTTATCATTGAATGGAAACCAGAAGGGAGAAACAGAAGTATAGTTATTGCTTCTGAGCTTAATATGTAATTATATTAAAGCCTGTATACTAATGACTATATCACTGGCTCTACTTGCACTTTGACTTGGGTTTGAATTCAGACTACAACTTCTCAGCTCTGAGAACTTTTTCCTGCTCTGTTTAATGGCCAAGGGGGTGATAGCGGCACCATATTGCCAGCAGCGACAGTGAGTTAGTTCACCACGCCCCACCACAGCTCCAGATCTGCGCGCACAATAACCGTGAGTGAAATTGCGGCCCCCAAAGGAGAAATCTCTGTACTGCACTCCCAGGGACTTGCACAGCTTTGATATCTCCTTGGGTCGGATATTTTGCAGTCCAACCCAGTGAAGGAGTAGCAGTGGCAGAGATACCACACCCTATTCACAGCTCCCCGTGGGAAAATGCCCAGCCCGGCACCCCCACAGTCCCGTGAAGCTTCCATTAACTTCCTGGGTATGAGACTTTGCAATACAACCGAGTAAAGGAGTAGTGGCAGCTGAGATTATGTATAATATTTTTTTATTTTTTAGGAAGTTTATTCTTTTGTTGCCTGTGCCTTTGAAATCATATAACAAGAAATCACTGCCAATTTCAATGTTCTGAAGTGTTATGACCCAGGTTTTCTTCTAAAAGTTTATAGTCTTAAGATTTACATTTAGGTCTTTTATCTATTTTGAGTTAAGATTTGTATATGGTGTTAGGTAAGGGTCCAATTTTATTCTTTTTCATGTAATTATTATTTTTCAACAATATTTAGCAAAAAGATTATTATTTCCTTCACCAAATGTTTTTGGGAACTTTGTCAAAAATAACTTCACCATATATGAAAGAATTTATTTCTAGGCTTTTTATTTTACTCCACTGGTTTATATATCTGCCTTTATAGCAGTACTACACTGTTTTAATTATTGTAGCTCTATAAGGTTTGAAATCAGAAAATGTATATCTTCTAGCTTTGTTCTTTTTCAAGATTGTTTTGGGTAGTTAGAGTTCATATATCATGGTAGGATAGAATTTTTTCTGAAAAAAAATATGATAGTTTTACCTTAAAAAAAAAGAAAAAATATCCTCTAGTAAGAAAGAAAGCAAAAAGAAATACTGAAATATTATCTCTAAGTGATCAAAAGTTTGATATCAAACAAATGAATCTGTTATGTGAGATTATCATTGTTAATTTTGGATAAATTGCTATAATATTAAATGTCAACCACTAAGTCAAGCATGGGAAGAAGGGTTGGGGAGGGAATGGTGTAGGGATTGGGTAGGGGCTAACTGGGCGATGTGTGCATGTATGTCTACACAAGTTTTTATCCCATTATGATGTATGAATACAGTGCACTAATAAAAAAATTTTAAAAATAATTTTTTCTCTCAAGGGATGATGGAAAGTATTTAATAAAAGCATGATCCTGAATTCCTCATGCAGCTTTTAGTGTGTATTAACCTAAGTAAACATTTAAAATACAGTAGTCATTATTATCATTAGGGGACAATGTGGCCTCTCCTGAAATCTCACAGATTTGCCTTTGATATACTGTCTTGTCACATATGCAGTTGAATTGCTGCATTTGACAGAGCCATTACCCTTAGGAAAGGAATGTCTCACATAAAAGTTCTCAGGACTGGTGAAATCTGTCACACTTCATTCATTTCAAGAGGAAACCAGGATCCTAGCTGAAGAGAAGCAAAGTGTAGTGTGTGGCCATAAAGTCTCAAGTCCAACAGGACCCATGGAGATACTGAGACAAGAGTGCATGAGGCAGAATGTAGCAAACTATGGCTTAATTAGCTCTCCTGGAAAATTGGATGCTAATTGGTCCAGCTCTACCAACCCAAGGGACTTCTATTCTCTCCATTGCTTATCAGATGGTCCCTTGGCTCCAATTTCACTGGAAGAAAAATCTTGCTGGGGATAACTTTCTCACACCAGCAGAAAGGTTACTGCTCAGAATCCCAGAGTGTGATACAGACATAGCTTAGTTTTCTCTTTCTCTCTTTCCCTCTCTCTCTCTCTTTTTTTTTTTGGTGGGGGTACTGGAAATGGAACCCAGGGGCCTTCTACATCTGGGCTACACTTTACTACCTCTTTTTTATATTTTATTTGGAAGTAGGATCCCACTAAGTTGCTGAGAGCCTCACTAAGTAGCTGAGGCTAACTTTGAACCTGTGTGATCCTCCTGTCTCAGCCTCTCAAATACCGGAATTACAAGTGTGCTTCTAACACAAGAAACTCTGGTTTGAATTGTGGGTGGCAAATTAAATTACCTTAGCAACATTCGCAATAATGAAAGGAAAAGTAATGAATATTTTGCCTCTGACATTAAAACAGGATTCTCAGCAAAATCATAATTCAAGATGAGAGTTTTATTGTGACAAGAGGATTTGCTAACTTATGTAAACACATCAAGGAATGATTACAACCCCAGTCAGAGTTTATTTCTCAAGATAACTAAGATACTCTTTTGTCCCAATTATTAAAAAGTAGTTTGCTATTTTGAAGTAAAAGAATATGATGAAGACAAGGAAAATCTTAAAGTCCATTCCTTCTTTGAGTAGCAAAAGAGGGAGAGTAAGTTTTTCCAAGGAAGAGTGAAAGGAGACTCATGGTCTCTAGTTTCCAGGCATCAGGAGTTTTGTGCATGAAGAAGAGACTTGTGTTAGATAAGTGTTTGGAGATACTTAAGCCTAAGAAACCTTTTTTTTTAATTAACTTTGGGGATCTGTGTGGCACATTGAAAGAATCTGACAATCTTATTAGATCACATACAACATAAAGGGCATCAAAGGGTTATTTTTAAAACCAAGAGCTTGTTTTATGGTTATTGGGAAATGTAGGAGCTCTGTTTTTCTTTCTCCTTCCCCCTGGCAAAATCTGCTCTCCATGAAGTTATAATTATTGTGATAATGGGGAGGAGGGCATGGAATATTAAACATCCAACAGTGACTACTATAAATGGGCACCCAACAGGCTTCATTTGGGGAGGATGAACTTATTTGATTTTTTGTGGTTCTAAAGATTGAATCCATGGTCATTCTACCTTGAAGCTACACATTGTCCTTATTTTGTTTTTAAACAACATCTCACTAAGTTGTTGAGGTTTCTTATTATTCATGCTCTGAATGTATCTCCTCCACAATTCATGCTGAAACTCTTTTCCAAATACAACAAAATTACAGGGTGGGTCCTTTAGGGAGACAAATATGATATAAGAAATCTATCTACATGAATGGGATTGGTGATCTTATCAAGGGCTGGAGAGAATTCTCTAGTTTCCTTTTTTTTCTCTCCTTCTATATTCTGCTGTGTGAGTTTGGAGGAAGAAGGCCCATATTAGAACTCAAATGCCAGAAGCTTAATCTTAGACTTCTCAGACTCCAAAATCTTAACAGATATTTATCTGTTGCTTATAAATTACTTAGTCTCAGATATATTGTTATAGCAGCACAGATGGACTAAGATACTTATACTCACCAAACTAGAGGTTTTCAACCTTGGGCACTAGTGACAGCTTGGGTTGTGTGGAATGCCCTATGTGTTGAGCACTATTTGCAGCACCCCTGGTCTCTACCCATTAGAAACTATTAATATAGCCCACTTTGCCTCCAGTTGAGATAGTCAAAAGTATTTTAAACATTGCTAAATGTCACATAGAGGGCAAAATTGAACCCCAATTAGAACCATTATACTAGGCCATTACTAGAATCAGTGAGGAAGAGAGTGATATAAGCAGTGGTCCATGGGTTGGTAATAGTAAAGGAGGAAGTAAAAACTAAATTTTCTTATAAAAACTAACTGTAAGAGGACTAGAATTTTGTTTTCTTTTTTGGTACTGGTGATTCAACCCAGGGACATTGTAGCTCTAAATTACATCTGTTGCCCTTTTTATTATTATTATTTTTATTTTTAAATAAGGTCTCACTAAATTGCTGAGGCTGGTTTCAACTTGAAATTGTCCTGTTTCAGCCTCCCAAGCACTGAGATTATAGGCATGAGACATTCTTAACATTTTGGGAACTAAATAGTTCTGGAATGAAGAAGAACCAATGTAGTCCCATGGAATGAAGAAGAACCAATGTAGTCCCAAGTCCACTGTTTTTAGAGACAGTGTTTCTTTCCTTTTTTTTTTTTTTTTTTTTTTTTTTGGTGGTACTGGGGTTCCTACCTCTGGGCTACACTCCCAGACCTATTTTTCATATATTTTTTTTGAAATAGGGTCTCTTACGCCAGCGCCACTGGCTACGAACCTGCGTGATCCTCCTGTCTCCGCCTCCCAAGCGCGGGGATTACAAGCGTGCGCCACCATGTCCGGCATAGAGACAGTGTTTCTCCTATCACCATTATCCTAAAAGCAAATTGGTCTCTGCATGCAATTTGGATGTAACAGGCATCATTGGGTGAACATTATGAAAGGAAGATTTTTTAATAGGACACAAAACACATTCTGGAAGTGGTGGCCAAGTTAAATCAAAATTCATAGTCCAACAATATTCCAACATAATCAAGGGCTGAAAGAATCACCCACATATTTATTACATGTGTTCATATTTATATTATTTGTTATATTATTTGTTCCAGGAGTAGGAAAAGGGGAACTATTATAAAATTTTGGTGAAAACACTGGTGATTATATTGGCCACTGTTTAACCTGAACTGGGACTACTGCCAAGACTGAACACTGTCTAGTTTGAAATCTTGTAAATAAATTATTGAATCAGAGTAAACTGGCAATATGAACATGGCTGGTTTTAGTTTGTTTTCTGCCCCTCAAAAAAATGGATTCTTGAATTGAAGTAGAGTTCAGGTGGTTAGTAATAAGCCACATGTTCTTTGTAAGCTTATATTGAAGTGCCAAGAATTATGCTTGGGCCAACCTGAACTAACCCAATCTTCTTTTCTCCTTTTCTTCCTCTCTCCTTTCCTCACTCACTCACTCTCTTCCTTTCTTCCTTCCTTCCTTTTCTTCTTCTTCTTCTTCTGTTTCTAAATTTGGACAGAAAAAGATTGGTACATCAGGTGGCCTAGAGCCCTGGAACAGAAACTAAGAGCCATGCAGAGGTTATTAATTTGTGGAAAGGAAAAACCGTTGTCATCTCAGAAATTTTTTTTCCAACTCATGTCTATTCCTCCTACGACCTCAACTTCTCCCTACTATATTGAATTATTATCTTAAGTATTTAATCCTGAAAAAGGTGACCCCTGCATCCTAAATATAATAAACAGTCTACTAACTCATTTTAACATAAAACTGATTTGTCTGCTTGATGTCAATGTTTATCTGAGTTTTGTTGTTGTTTGCTTGTTTACTATCAGTTTCTCCACACTATCTAGAATAGAGTATTCATTAAAAACGTATCTTCTTGCCTTGTACACTAAGGGATCCCTAGCATAAATTACTGTGCCTTACTCAGGGTTGGCCCTCAATAAATGTGTGTTGGATCTATGTTTTAAAAGTCTGGGCTAAGAGTTCATCAACCCAAGAAAGACACATACAAAAACCCAGTCTATTCTTTTTCTAATACCCCACAGCCTACAAGGTCATCTTATCATTCCACTCCTCAAGATTCCCCCATGTTTAAATTTATATTTGATCTTTCCACCTTTCAACTAAGTGATGCACAAGCAAGCCCTTGCTTTTTCTTAAACCCTATTTCCTTTATGTTAAGAAACAAGAGGACAATGCATTATCACCAGCAGATCCTGTCAAGAAGGGCTAAAATTTAAAAAACAATTGAGAATGTACATGTGTAGATGCTTTAAATTATATATGCCACACATTTAAATACATTTTTGCAGAATAAATTTTCAATTAAGGAACATTCAAAGCTTTTAATTCATAAAGTAGGATGAACTGATCCAGAAAGCTTCGATCACTTTCTCATGTTTATAGGAACTGTTTGTGTGGCTTTGTGACTCCAGACTGAATTCATTTCACCTTTTTTAACTGGTCCCTCCAAATCCTCCCTAGGATTTTACCTCTGGGGTGGGGAGGTGATTTTCCCAAAGCCATGCATTCAGCATGCTGTGAAGTCTCTGGGCTCCTAGTTTAGCACATTTTTATATTACATCTGCTTCTTATTCTTATTGAATTCTAATGAGCTCTCTTCTATTTTAATGAGTATGTTAATGTGTTAGTGTTGGTCTCAGCCTGACCTTGTATATGTTTGTCTTTGAGGCTTCGTTTCTATTTAAACTGGAACCTCTTGGGAGGAGGAAAAGATGCCAGATGAACCACCCTGCTGCCTCATGATCCTGAAGGCTTAACAAACACTATTTGGTGATGATAATGATAATAGGCCAGGCATAATAATATTCCCATTTCTGTCCAGAGGATTGTATAGTTGCTTTATTTTATATGTAGAATTCTCTTGCTGTTGTTGGAGAGGTAAGTCCTTAAATTAGGTTCTTCTAAAGGGCAGAAAAGGGAAACAACATTTCCTATCAACAACTTTTCTGACAAGAATTCTGAATTTCCCCCAGATCCTCAGAGAGAGACTGAAGTGTGAAACCCAGAGATAGAGCATGGAGTGGATCTGTCGTTTTATATCTGTTTTCCAGGACACTGCCGAGCATAGCAATATAAATGGTAAATGCTATATTTCATTTGCAGGAGAGCAGGTGGCACTTTAGACAGGGGTATTGAAAGAATGTGGGGTATGTAGGAAAGAAAAAAGTCTATTTGTTGAGCGAAAAAACTCGTGGGTCTACTTTTCTTTAGTCCAGTTTAAAAGAGAAGTTTTGCATGGACCTGCGGCTAAGGTGTGAGGATTGCTTCAATAGTATTGTTTGTAACCAACGTATGTAGACGTGAAATTTAAACCTGGAGTTTGAAGCTTGGCTATACTTGCTTTGTCCCATAGGTCTCTTTTATTCTTGTCCTTTCTTTTCTTTTCTTTCCTTTTCTTTTATTTTCTCTTTCTTTCTTTCTCTTTCTTTTTATTTCTTTTTTCATTCTTTTTTTTTTTTTGCAGTATTGGGGATGGAACCCAGGGGTATTCTACCTCTGAGCTATATCCTCAGCCCTATTTTTTATTCTTTATTTTGAAACAGGGTCTCACCGAGTTGCAAAGGGCCTCACTAAGTAGTTGAGGCTGTCCTTGAACTGTGATCCTTCTGTCTAAGCCTCTCGAATGCTGGGATTACAAGTGCGCCCCACCACACCCAGCTCCATGTCTCTTTTCTGCCTGTCTTTCTGTCTCAAGTTCTACTTCCCAAATGGAAGTAATAAGCCTCTACCCTCTTGTCATGTCTTGACAGTGACCACAGAGTTCTTACAAGCTTCATGATGGATATTGAAAGAACTCATGTCATGTTGCTGATGCTACCTTAAACTTAAAAAAAATAAGAAGTGAACTCCTATTATGTTTGAGCCACCATATATTTGGGAAACTATATATTATAGAAATTAGCATTAAGCAAATTATAGCCATATATATGTATATATAAAATGTTTAAGTAGATATAAAGTTTAGAGCATGAGGCTTCAGACAAATGAGCAAGAAAGGGGGTTGGAACAAATTAACTATCAAAATGCAGGGTGATGCCATGTTTAAGTAAAAACCTGCAAAGTAGTGGAGATCAATGTCTAAGACTGCTATTTTAATACCATTTACAAGTTTGGGGGGGACCCCAAGAATAATATTACATTTGATAATGAAAAAGGATGTTACTAGCAGTCAAACCAGCAATTCTGCCTGGTCCCAGCTGGTAGAATTTGGCCACTCACTTGCATAAGAATTAACACAATATGAAAAGAAAAAAATATATATGCACTTTGAGCAAACTGGGGATAGGCAGCTAGACTGTTTCTCTGCTGGTCCCACAGAAGAAGTTAAAATTTATGGAAACAAAACCCTGGTGATAAACATACAGATTTAGCTAAGTTGGGGTGAGTCAGGGAATGTCAGTCAATCTCTTTCGTGTCTGCCCTAAGGATGAGGAAGTTTAGAAGCTGAATAAACTTAGAGCTTATACTTCCTAAAGAAGTTTATATCTAGAGAAATTCTTAAGACTCAATGAAGGCTTTTTTTAATCTCAGCAAAAGATTTATCACAGTTGAAAGGTATATAAGCCTGGCATGATGGTGAGATCCTAATAGCACCAGTACTTGAGAGGCTGAAGGATGATAGCTGGCTCATGGCTAGTCTTAGCAACTTAGCAAGACTCTCAGCAAGTTAGTAAGGCTGTGTTTAAGAGTAAAATATAAATAAAAATAAAATGGGCTGGGTATATAACTCATAGAATGTTTCTGGGTTTAATAACCAATACCAAAAAAATCAATTGAGGAAAGAATCTATAGACAAAAGTGTAAAGTGTCCCAAATGTAAACTTCCAGTTGTTTTTTTCCCATAAAGTCATGGACAGTATTACCTTCCTGGTGTTGCTGCATGACGACACACATCATACTGCCAGCCAGGAATCCTGAATACACACATAGCCTGTGCCTTAGCATCCAAGATTTTTATTAAGTCTCTGTAGTGTAGGGATGGCTGACTGCTCCAGTGGATTGACTCTCCAAAGATCAAGCCAATAGCACATTATCCAAAGTCCAAACCCCAAATTACTCAGCCTATGAGAAGTAGCTCAAGTCCCCAAGCAAACAAAACTTGTCTATTATACATGGCATTCTGAAGGCTGAAAGGTTACTATTAGGAACCTCTGGCAAAAGCTAGATCTTTCTTTGGAAAACATTGTTTACATAAAACCCTCCAGATACCCCTGTAGCTTCTAGGAGGAAAAACTAGTATAAGTATAGATACAGAAAAGGTTTGTTTGTTTGTTTTTTTGTTTGTTTGTTTTGGTACTGGGGATTGAATTTAGGGACATTCTACTTCCTAGTTACATCCCTCAGCCTTATTTTAATTTTTGAAACAGGTCTCATTAAATTAATACACACTGGCCTTTAACCTGTAATCCTGTCTCAGTCTACAAACACCAGGATTATAGATATGCGCTTCTGTACCTGGTTAGATGGCAATGTATTGTTAGCCAGTCAAATATGTTCGCACACATTGGGGCAGATTCTGTACTTGTCTGGCAAAAAAATTTGCTTTGCATGAGAGATGAAAGTCAGGCCTCACACTCTTGGCTCAACTATGTATTATGGATATGTATACACTAAAAGAAAATGTGTTTTGCTAATTTATAGGAGTGAGTTAAATGACTTTTTCTAGTTTCCCCACAGATGTATATGCTAGAGGCAGCCATGCAGAAACAGTACAGATAGTGTTCTAGTTCACATGGCATCAATTTGCTAGTTTCCTTTTTATTTTTCTGGCCTCCTCTTTTTCCACTCTGCCCTCAAACTTCACTTAAACCCGTGTTTATGGCTTGGACTTTATTCTATAAAGTCAAAAGTATGACTTTCCTCTTTGAACAATGAAGTGAGAGTCTTGTTTATTTTTCAGAGTAACTATCTACAAGTAGAACATTTTCTAGCTTCTTTCACTACATCTCATAATATAAATTTGGTTTGTTTTTGATAAATATACATTTATATTTACAGGTTTGCTTTAAACAGGCATTTCTTATGAAATGCCTTTGAAAGTTGCCTTAGTCAGAATTAATGCTAATTCCTCTTACATTTAAATTCTTGTTGAAGTCTATTTGATGGCACTGACTACTGTCTTCATAGACTACTTTTTGTCTGTGTTATTTAAGCTTTTATTCTTCAGAGGTATAATGTAGATAAGTTACATAGTCCCAGCTTAGAGGAGAGAGCTCCAGTCTTGTAGTCACAAGGATAGACTCTAGGATGTACACATTCTGAAATTTTTGTCTGATTTCTAAGGAAAGATGGTAAGATTTTCAAGTCAAGAGCTATAAAGACAATGGAGGTTTGTGGTCATATTATTGACATATGAAAAGAATGAGCCTGAGAAGAGAGAGAAAAAGAAAGAGAGTTAGAGATGGAGAAGCCAAGTGCAGTGGCACACACCTGAAATTCTAGTACCAGGTAAGCTGAGATAGACAGTTGACCAGTTCAAATCTACTATCGGCAATTTAGTGAACCCTGTCTCAAAATAAATACTTACATACATATGTACATGCATATGTAGGTCTGACATGTAGTTCAGTGATAGCCTCTGGGTTCAGTCTGTAGTACCACAAAAGAGAAATAAAGATGAGAAAGGAGTAAGAGAGGAAGGAAGGGTAGAAGGAAGGAAGGAAGGAAGGGAGGAAGGAAGGAAGGAAGGAAGGAAGGAAGGAAGGAAGGATGAATGGATGGATTCTGAGTGTCTAATGAACTTCCCTTTGAACTGTCTGCAAAATGGGCACAAAAAAGTCATTTTTAGCTTAAAGTATTTTGATTTAGGTTGCTACAGATTGAAATCAAATGATTCCTGTGTAATACAGTGAAGGAACATTAAAAATGTAAAAAAGCTGAAGGACAGAAATTAAAGATTTCGGCTTTGCAATAACTGTGAAACACACTAGAAGCATAATAATAATAATAATAATAATAATAATAATAACAACAACAACAACAACAACAACAACAACAACTGTCTCTTTAGTTTCACACTTCTCCTGTCCATGGCTGTTCTGCCCTGACTTTGCTCCTCATGTTTCTCTAGTGGACCCACCTGTCGCATGATACAGGTAATGCGAGCAGGGACCTCGTGTCTATGCCGTGACTGAGGCAGCGCAGGAAGGGAAGTGCCTCACCCATACACCCTTTCCACAGAAAGTGTTATGATTAATGAGCTCATTTCTCTCATAATTTAAAAATGACAATAGGGTGGCTTATGTAGTTTTAGAGAGAAAAACACTGGGGTTATTTGTGTGTATATATGGCACTTTCAACTCAGCCAACCCCTCAGGACGTGGACTGACATGCCCTTCAAATTAGTGAGGCACTGAGTGATTAACAATACAGGGGGGATTTTATCATCAGAGGAAACAACTGTGCCTTTCTCCAGTGTTCATTCTGAGAGGGGACAAGGTTTAAAGGCTAGGTTACATTTATCATAGACTCATAAAATTTTTAAATTTAACATTCACAAAATATCTACTGTGCACTAAGTACTAGGTGCCATGTGATAGGTGTGTGTGTGTGTGTGTGTGTGTGTGTGTGTGTGAGTGTGTGTGTGAGCATGTAAATGAATATACCTCTATCTGCATAAAGTGACCTAGAAGTAGGAAGGTTTTGATTTGATTCAAAGGATCTAAATAAACTCCTAATATAACAAGTTCATTTCCAATAATATTTTTAAAAAGTCATAGCTTAGCCCCTCTATCTTCTTCTCTAACAGAACTGAAAGTATAAAATTGCAGATTTTTCTCTTTGATGTGAGCTGGTTAATATATTTGAGTAAAAGTCTGTGTACTCAAGCAGAACACTGAAAGATATAAGATAGAAGAAGATAATTTAAAATTATTAAGCATATAATTTTCATACAAATAGAAACTGAGCATGTGCCAACATTTTATTTGAGTCATTATTGAGAGAATCTGTAGAAGATAAAAGATGGCGTGGAAAGAATTTGAGAAGCTGACATACATTTAGCAGAGACAGTTACATTTTCTAAGAGCATCAGATACCTTTTAGATGGGCTTAATATCAGAGTTTTCTAGAATAATGCTGATGTCACAAAATTAAAGACAGGATGTTTTAGTTTCAAATTTTGGAAAAATTTCCCACGCAGAGATAACTCAGAAAAATGGTAAGCCAAATAATTTAGTTTATCTACCTGAAAAAGAAGCTTTAGAAAAAATTGGGAAGGCTTTTTGTTTCTTATTTTATGTGAACAAACAATAATAAGGAAAATTTTAATTATATTTAGAAACTAGATAAATAGATAGGTTTGCCAGTGAATACTAAGCATACAAGTCAGAAGTTTAGACATACATATTAAGTAAAACAAATTTTTTACAATGTATAAGTAGAAGCAGAAGAAATTTTATTCATAAGAGTAAGTGACAAATGTAGCCAACATTTCTAAAGGGCCATATCACTGGTATATATCTCATAATTAATAAATTGTGTCAAGCAATTTTACTGAGAATTTTTCTATGATGATTAGGGTTGTTTTACCCTGAAATAGAGAAAATTTTTAAGATTGAATTATATATCATTTTACAATACAGTTTATGAAATGCAATACATGTCTAGAATTTAAAAAAGAAAAAAAGAAGGAAGTAAGGAAGAGGGAACATGCTTATCAGTACAAATATAAAGGAAATATAGTGTGAATTTGTCAATGATCTGACAGAGTAAAGAAATTGACAACCACAAATGATATATTAAGCATCTAAAGCAAGAGTATGTTCTTTAAGAAGAGGGAGCCTCTGAAGCAGTCTGCTTGAGGAAAAGGGCAGGATTTAAGAGACAGGAGCCTCTCCTACCACAGATCTACCCAACCATAAAACCTGGGGTCAAGTGATGAGTTATCACACAGCTCTTTGAAGGCTGAGTAATTGTTTCCCTGGTTGACTGTTAATTGCATCCTGGGGAACCAAGGAGCTGATTCCCAATAATGTCTGAGATCAAACTACCATTCCTGGTGCCAAAATAACAATTTACAATTTCAATTATAGTTAAACAGAGAGAAAGGCTGGAGCAGCAGAAAGCAAAACCAAGGATCTGTGCTACCCATGACAATCAAGCAGTGAAGGTGATTAGATAAAAACTCAAATGTTAAGACTGCAGAAGGAAGGAGTGCAAAGGGAATGAATAAAAGTGAAAACCTATCTCCATGAAAATATTTAGATGCTGGGATAATGTCTTATTCTTAGAGGCCAGGCATATTCAACAAGCCACTTCAAGACAAGGCAAAAACTGGCACAGCACTGATCAGACTTGGGTCAAACTTCTGGCTCGATGGGATCCCCACTGAATCACTGTTGACCAATCAAGTCCTGGTGAAATTTTAACTCCTTTATGAATTTCTTCCTGCAGGCTAAATTAGATGTTTTTCATTAGGTGTTCTGTTTTTTAAATAAAATTTTTATTCATGGTTTTATGCATTAAATCTTGTTACAGATGTATTGTGTGCTCACTAAGCACAGTAAGAAGTGCTTGAGACAAAAGCAATGGACCTGTGGGTTATCACACTAATCCACTACCTTTCTAAATTTTGTTTTTACAGTCGTCTCTCAATGAACCTTAAGGGCAGAGATTTCTGCCAAACTCACCATTATATCTCTAATAGATAACAGGATTCTGGTCACATAGCATGACTTCAATAATCTCTTGTGATTTTCATATACTTTCACAGTTAGATCAAATCACAGATCTGGAATGATAAATTCTTATTATTTTATAACCCAAGTCTACATACTTCATTTTTGTCTTTTTTTTGGCTGTGTGTTTATATGTGTATGAATGTATGTTTGGTGTTCTTTATTACATGTGATGTTGTTTATTCATTTAATAAAATATATTGAATACTGACTATGTCATAATTCACACAGAGCTTAGAGATTATACCAATTATATTTATAACCATTCTGTCTCCAATTTCTTCCCTGAATTATTTTGTTTAGTTTTATGTTTTCCAATAGCTAGAAAAGAGTAGAAATTTGCTCAAAACCAATAATAATTGACTAATAAGCTAATAAATGCACATTACATATCTTTCTTTTCCCTCATTAGAGTATTAAGTGTATAGCAGGACTGCAAATATGAGAGTTATTATGTGCACCCCATCTGTCAAATAAAATGCTAAATTCTGTGCAAATACAATCTTATGTAATTTTTCTTAAACATTATGAGGTTACTCTGAGGATTCCAAATTTGTAGATGAGCACCCTAAAGGTTAAAGGGTTTAAGTCAGAGGTACATAGAAGATCTATGATGCACAAAGGTCTGTATGACTGTGTTTGGATGCAGAATGATAGACGGCTAGGTTGATTAAATGCGCGATTACAAATATGCTTCACTTTTAAGATTACTGATTGAACCATTCACACTTATGGGTTGCTTGCATGCATGTCTTCTGGTATCTTTTTTCCTCTCTCTCTATCTTTCTCTTTTTCTCTCACTCTCATTCTCTGTCTTTTGTAAATTGACCAATATTAAACCATAAGTTTCTACCTTAATCACTTCCTAAAGGCTCCCCTTCTAAGCATCATAGATTAATTTTCTGCCCTCTTTATATCTCACAATGGGGACAAAATTCAGAAGGGACAAACCATATTCATATCATAGTCCTTGGTATTCTTCTTTTCTTGCTTGTTCATTTTTTCCAAATTCAAACTTTTGACCATCTTTGGTTATATACAACTGGCCATAAAACTTATTTTCACTTTTAATGGTTTTTCTCTTTGATTTTCTGTTTTAAATTCATCATATAGATTTATTTTATAAATCATTTCCATATCTCTTTAAAGAAACATTTGGACAGCAAAGCAAAATAATAATATTTTCTAGATAGGCACTATGGTGGATGCCTTGGTCTCAGTACTTGGGAGGCCGAGTCTGGAGAATTGCTGATTTCAGAGCAGCACATGGTAATTTTCAAGATGCTATTTTTTTTTGGGTGGTATTGGGGTTCTTGGAAGCCCTTCTACCTCCAGGCTACACTCCCAGACCTATTTTATACTTTTTTTTGAATTTGGAAACAGGGTTTCTTAAGCCAGTGTGGCTGGCTTTGAACCTGCGCGATCTTCCTGTCTCAGCCTCCCAAACTCTGGGATTACAAGAATGTGTAATCCCACCACGTCCAGCCTCAAGACCCTATTTCAAAAGAAAATATACAAATGGACTGGAGCTGCAAAACAATGGTAGAAAGTTCCTGGGTTCAAACCATAGTATCATAAAACAAGACCCTCCAATCATCTGTAAACAATACAGAGGTAATATAACATGTTTGTTTTCTTTTATTTACTCACTTGCCTCTGACAATTTTCAGGACTACTCTATTTGTAAAGTCTCACAAAATAACTTATCATCATCAATTATCAATCTATATTTAATGAAAAATAAAGACTTTACCCTTGCTAAACTTTTATTAATATCTTAGTTCATATTGAATGGTACTATATTGTACCTATTAAAGTGTACAATATGTTATGTATTATGAATATTTTAGTAATATGAAAATGGAACTAAAGGAATTACTTCTATAATTACTAAACCGGCTTCATTTGAATTTGTATTTCTGATATATCAGATTTCTAGATATGTTCTAGAAAAGTTTCTAGAACATGTTCTAGAAAAGCTTCCCTTTCTACCCCAAATCACATGGCCCAAAGCATTTTGATATCAGCTAATAAATCAATTTTCACCTTAAAGATCACACAAAAAAGAAAAATCATAGTACATTCCTTGTGGTTTTATATTTGATCTCCCTTTTCAGAATCACCAAGGTATCAGTTTACAACATTAATTTTAGTAATCATGCCTCATAATTTGTCCTTCTCTTCCAAAAAATATGTGACTAGGTAACGAAGCTCATTGGAAATACAGCTGATGAAATGCCAGTTGGCAGAGTACACACAACTGAACACAAAGCAGAAAATTTCAAAAGCCGCTGCCCTCTGAAAGATATCAACACAGAATGCCTCATAAAGGAGTACAGAAAGATGGTTAAGAATAATTCTGAACTGTGGCAAGCAATACACACAGATTATTTTAAAGAGCTTCCTGAAAACATATGTTAGACTAGAATGCAAGAAGAGAAGAAAATAAGTTAAAAAAAAAAAACTCAGGACAATGAAGGGCAATCCAGACCACAGTCAACAATCAAGGACAATGCAATCCACAGTCAAAGATCTTGCTCAAACAATGGACTGATTCTGTGACATTGAATCAAGAAAATAAAGATACACCCCAGTAAACATCACTCAGAAAATTGTTCTATTGTCACCTTTGATTTTTAAAAGAAAATTTATTTCTCCTTGCTTCTCAGTATATTTGTAACTTTCATTATCCTGAAGTGCCTTGCCATATTTAATTTGAATTATTGAGTAGGTCAAGAGATTTATAGTCTTTTGTTTTAACAAATTGATATTAAATTAAACAGTCACCAAAACAATGTCAACTATCTGAATTAAGAAAAAGAGGAAAAATTGGCAATCTTGTTTCTCTGTTATAGTTCACAGTACACTTGCCTCTTACAAACACAAACAGAAAACTGTGTTTATGAAATCAAACCTTATAATAAGCCACAATTTAAAAATCTGGAGATACATCACTAGCATTTGAGAAGAAAATATTTAACCACTAATTATTCTCTTTGTTGTCACTTGATCCTCTGATACATATAATATTGTTCAATTCCTTCTGTAAATTATTTGGGTAATTTGCTCAGTCTACCAGTAAGAGACCAGTGGTACCCAGGTTACAATTTAATTGTATGAATACAAAGAATATTCAAATTTTTTGTTTCTTAAGAGTACCCCATTTATTCTTTGAGTTTTCTCCTGGGAGTAAATGGAAAGCTTTCATTTATACTTTCAATTATATTTTAAAATTCAACCCCACCTATATATTTTGTTTTCAATATTATTGTTTTAATACAAGCATGTGTAAAAAATCAGGTTTTATCCATTCGTAAATTTCACTCAAAATTATGAATCAGGAAATGTAATTTAACCTGCTGATTTCATTACTAAAATTTATTTAATAGACATGTTAACAAATATAAAAACATAAGTGCAAACTGATATTTAATGAAATACTGCTTGAAATTAGGTAAGAAAGAAGAGAGAATACAACAAATAGCCATCAGTAAGAGATATGAAATATTTCAATATATTCTTACTGTGGTTAACCTATGGTTAAATTATGGCATAAGTGAAATTGACTATAACCTATATATACCCAGATATTAATTTCTTAAAACACAATATTCATTTTTTCCTTCAGGTAAAGCTTTTAAACTTTCCACTAATGATTACTAAGGTTCGGATCAAACTTTTCAATAATGGGCATGAGTAGAGGCCAACTCGTGATCAATGACAAGAGAAACTCAACATTCCCTGCACAGACCGTAGCTTGCCCCTCCTTAAAAGAAACAAGTGACCTCTGACACAGCATGTCAGCCATTCAACAAGCAACTTCTCACTTGCTACCAACACATCCAGGAGGCGGATTTGAGCTTGTAGCTCTTGGTCAGCTGAGCAAGAATGTTTTTCCTTCTTGCAAAAAATGGTATCGTACTACTGTCTTCTTTGCTCATGGGTCACTAAACCCTTGCTGGATAATAAGAGTATGATATGAAAAACAAGACAGATATATACATACAGATATCAAAAAAATCTCCAGTATTTATTGACTCAAAGGTAAAATTCAAACACATTTTTATATTTAAACCTATTTTTACAAAGAAATATTATTTTTCAACTTGTAGAATATTGGTAAAGGCTTAGGTTCTGACATACTTCATTTTGGGCCAATAAAGAGATATTTATTATTTTAAGACAAAAGAAAGATGCTGGTAACAAGAGCAACATCAAAAACAAAAGAGATTTCAGATATAAGAAATTAATTTTCCTTTTGAAATCTGCTGATCACCCCGAGTCTTTTCAGAAAACTTTATATTGTGAAACACATTTAAATGGAAATTGTACAAGTCAATATGGTAGGCTCTGTGTTAGTTATTCTACATCTAACACTATAATTTGTATTCCATAAAAAAGCAATTTACTGCCAATTTGCTAACTTTTCCCATCACTCATATCCTGTAAACAGAGCATTGTTCAGAGGACTGGCCTTGGTATGGTTATTCGGAGCTTTCTTCAGCAAAACAAACTCTCCCTCCTCATCAGGTGATAAACATCCCTTCGAAACTAATCATACTGTAATAACTATAATTTTGTTGGAACTATCCTGTGGTTCAAAAATCAAACAAAAGGAAAGGCATTTCATAATCTAGAAACAACAGAAAATAAAATTACAGACTTCATGCAACTGCAGAGCAGAATGATTTTAATTTCAAAGTAAACAAATTGGTCAGAGGTGATCATTTAGAACGTCTAGAAAATTAAAATCTATTTATGATAACGGGTTAAGAATAATAATTCTAGGATGCTATATGCAAGAACATGATGGTTGCATTTCTATATAGGTCAGGCCCTCCTGATCTTGGCCTGTTCTGTGTCAGGTGAATATTTGTTATAAGGAGGTTCTTACCTGCATCATTGTGTACTTAGCAGCAGCCCTGGCCCTTTAGCTAGTGGGTGCCAGTAACAAATACCCTTTTCTTTATTCTCCCATTTTCAGTTGTGATAAGCAAAACTGTGTCTAGAAACAGCCAAATATTCCTCAGGGGGGACATTATTCCTGATTGAAAATCATAGATATATTATATTGACTGATTTGGTGATATTTAATTTTTTTTAACTTTGTTTCATGATCTTTAGTAATATGTTCATTTAAAATCATCACAATTCCTTTTGTGTTTTTTTGGTGGTACTGGGGTTCCTGGAAACACTTCTACCTCCGGGCTACACTCCCAGACCTATTTTTATACTTTTTTTATTTAGAAACAGGGTCTCTTAAACCAGCGTGGCTGGCTTCAAACCTGCGCGATCCTCCTGTCTCCACCTCCCAAGCATGGGGATTACAAGCGTGCACCACCACACCTGGCACAATTTTTAAAAATTCCATTTTTAAACAATTTATGTGTATATATACACACATATATATGTGTATTTATAGAGAGATATATAATGAAATACATGGCAGTCATTTTGGCATGGCAACTGATCAACAGTGTTGACAGTGCTAGAGGCCTCTCCTGCATTGGTAAATATGAGATATTAAATTATGTGATCTAATTTAGCTGATAGACTCTTGAAAGTTCTGCAGGAGTCATGGAATCCCTGACCTTTTACTATCTGTTACACAAACACTTCATTATCCTAACAGTTGATCTCGCCTGCACTACTGTTTATTGACATAACACCAGCACAGAAAACAGAAACAAATATTTTATGAAATAGTAACTCTATCAACTATAACAACAGATATATTTTATATTTTCTTATCATGTGCTCTCTCTCTCCTTATAATTTTAAATTCTGGAACTATCTACTAATTTGAATCGATTGAACACATTAGTATGTCATAAACCCTATTCTAAATGTGTATTATTTGGACCATAAAATTATGCCCGATTTATATTTATAGAAATAACTATGGACAATTTGGGACAGCTTTCCTTTAAAATGTCACACAGTGTTTTGGAGTACTGACATGGTACTAATACCAAGAAATGACCAATTTTTAGATGCAATTAGCAACTGCTTCACTATATATATGTGAAAGATGTCTATAATTCAAATGATGTCATTTATCAAACTACTTGAATTTCCTATAATTGACCAGGTCTTCTAAGCCTTCAGCACTGGGAGTCCGGTTTATGTTTAAAGAAATTTCAAAGATAGGATAATAACTAAATTTATTAGCATTTTGTTTTGTGTTAATGGGGATTGAACTCACAAGCATTCTACCTCTGACTTATACCTCCAGTCATATTTTTATTTTTCACTTTTGAAACAGGAGTCTCACTAAGTTGTGGAGGGCCTCACTAAATATTTAAGGCTGGCCACAAACCTGCTATTCTCTTGTTTCATACTCCCAAGTACTAGAATTACAAAACGTGCACTACCATGCCCAGCTTAAATTTATTATTAACCACTAAATTCCTTTGTATTAATTTAAAAGCAGTATGTTAGTTATAGTGGTTAAAAGTATTAACACTGCCTGTAACTCCACTACTTAAGAGGCTGAGACAAGAAAATCATAGGTCAAGCCTCAACAACATAGTGAGACTCTTGACAACCTAGCAAGACCCTGTTTTTAAACAAAAAATAAAATGCTCTGAGGATATTTCTCAGAGGTAAAACACCCCTGGGTTCAATCCCGAGGACCCAAAAATAAAATTCATAGACACTGATGTCTGCTGTACATATATATTCATGTCCATGGTGCTGCTATCTATGGGTCTCTGGATAATATACTGAGCTTCTCTAAGCTTTTCTTCTCTCAAAAGTGAGAATAATTATATAAAATGCATACAGTTATTAAAGGATTAAATGAAATGACGTATGCACAGCATATACTCAGTTTCTAGCATATAGTGTTCCATGAATGTTGCAATTAACGAGGTTCCTAATACAAACAAGTTGTCAGTGGCAATGCCAAACCACATTATTCTCTGAGCTTCATGATAAGGAAGCATATAATAACATAAATTGAAAACAAAAGTGTCAATGTTGCTCCTAGCTCCTTATAAAAGTGTCTTTGGATCATCCTTTTTTTAATTATTGTACTTTGTAATCATGCGTCATGATGAAGTTCACAATAATAAACATACATGCACATAGCAGTTGGTGAGCTCCCCCACTCCACCCGCAGCCTCACCATCCCCATGAACAATACTGAGATTGGCATTGATGGATTTGTGTATGTACATCATGTCCATTGAAGTGCTGTCTGCTTTAAGTCTCCCAGTTCCCTCCGGATTTTCTCTGTTGGGTCTCTTCCTCCCTCCAGTATGTTTTCTCCTTTTTAACCTCTTATTCCTTCTGTGTCCTAATTTCTCCCTAGCTTCCACATATGAGGGAAAACATCTGACCTTTCACTTTTTGTGACTGACTAATCTTACTTAGCATCATATTCTTTAATTCTATACATTTCCCTGCAAATGATATTATTTTGTTCTTTATGGCTGAATAGATTTCCATTGAGTGGAAAGTCCATAATTTTGTAATCCATTCATTTATTGGTGGACATCTAGGCTTGTTACCTAAGAAGAACAGTTATTAAAAACACAAAAATAAAGGCTGGTGAGCATATGGGAAAGTAGGATCTCTGATACACTTTTCGTATGATTGAAAATTTGTGAAGCCTCTTTGGAAATCAGTGTGGAGGGTCATACAAAGAATGAAATGAGCCTGCCCTATGACCTATCTATACTATTCTGGGTATTTACCCAAAGAATTGAAACCTGACTACTATAGTAATGCATGCATATCTATGTTTATACAGTGTAATTCATAATAGAAAAATTATGGGTCATCCTTTTTCCACAGGACTGGGGATGGAACATAATCACATGACCCTCTGTGGAAAATTTGTCTGGAAAACATTTTTTTTCATTAAAATTTTCCAATTAAATTCATTTGGATGTTTTGGGAAACCAAACTGAAATGCTAATTTTAGAGACATGCTTAAACAATTATTAGACTTTTTGCTTTTTAATTCATTTTTTTCACTAATTGAAGAAAATTCAAGGAATGTTCTCCTGAATTGTCTCACATATACACACATCTGCTACATAGCAATTAATGTACACTGTCTCCTTAATAAAACCCTAGATTGATGCCAGCCTCCTGCAGCTCCCTCAAATGCAAAATCATTAGGGGATGTTCTTCATGCTAGAAGCTGGTTATGCCTCTCAAAATATCTTCTAGAAGATTCAATAAATGGATAACACCGAATCTAGTGTTTTCCCCAGTAGAAAGATGCCATTCATCTTTGAAAAATAGTGGAAGCATGCTCAGAATTGGTTTTATCAGATTTTTTAAAGTTATATTGAATACTTAATCTGTTTGGGAAGCCAAGTTTATATAGAAGGTGAGATAAAAAAAAAAACCTTGAAATCTAGGAAGTTTAATTTTATTTGTCAACAACACTTGTCGTTCTTTATCATATTTAGGAATAATATGAAATAAATATAAGAACAGAAACATAACTGGAATATCAACTTCACTTGTTTTCATACAGACTTGATAACAGATTTATCTTCTTAGCTTAAATTTAATTCTCAAAATTTCTAATAAAAATATAATTAGCAGGTTGTCAAGATGGTGACTGTGGTACATAGCATATATCAGTCATAGTAAAACCCCAAATTCAACCATTGTAAAGGCATCAGGAGAAAAAAAAATCAGTGAAAAGTTAAACTAAGCTATGAAAAATTGAACCATGATGCAAGAAAATCCAGGAGACAGAACAGGGGATAGTAAAGTGTCCCATGGGGGCTGGCCACACCATCTTAGCATATCTACTCTGAATTCAGATTCCTAGCACTATGTCCCCTTGATAACCCCCCCTTCCTGGGAAAGAAGCCAATGACTCAATATGAAGTAACCAGCTGCAGATCTTCAGCATCTTAAGCAGCAAGCACTTCACTCCAGATTTGACAAAGATACAATAGCCAACCTCATCAAGAACTTCTGGCAGCAGTGGTTGAGGCAGCATGCAGCCCACCTCTAATTCTCCCTTCAGAGACCCAGAGAAGAGCATCACTGTAAGTTAACTGTTTAGCTTAGTAATAAACTTCTAGCATGGCCACAGGAACTCACTTGGCAAGAGATAGACTCACATAGTTTGAGACTTTTTGGTCCACCTCTGAGAAGGATGGGCTTGAGGCTGCTGTCAAACATAGCAGTGGTATGGGAGAGGTCCATAGTGCCCAGGGTACAGCACCCAACAAGGTCTCCATAGATAGCTATGTGATTATACTGGATACCCACCACCAGTGTATGCAGAAAGAAAGAGACTCAGACCCAAGACCTGTGGCAGTGCAGAATCCTATGCTTATAGGGAATTCATTCTCATTCACATTTGCTGCCTGCATAGACAGAGAGAGTCATTGGCCCTGTGGAGAGCTCAAAAGCCCAAATGTACATTGGGAAAGACATCAGTGGTGCCTGCCATGACAGAGAGAGAGATACCAGCTCAGGGTCCTAATAATTGCAGGGAACCCAAATATAGGGTAGCAAAAGGATGTAATTACTATAGGTTTCTGAGCAAATGAGAACACTTGAAATATGCTTAAGAACCTACCATATCAAGTAGACATTAAATGGCTGAAAGTATCCAGTCAGACACGGAAGGACTACAGAGGTCAAATGTGCTTTGTATGAGTACATTTACAGAATTTGTTTTTGTTGTTGTTTGTTTGTTTAACTGGTTGTTTTGTTATTTTCTGTGTTTCTTTGCTCTCTTCCCCATAGCTTTCACAAGCTTTCTCCCTCTTTCCTATCTATTCTCTTGCCTCCAACCTTTTTTTAAAATTTGTCTTATATTAAGTCCATTTTATATCATTATACCTAAATCCTCTACATCGACTACCAGAATCCTTATATATATTCATTATTTCTTTTCTCTACCATATATTACCTTACTACTTCAAATCCTAATTCTACTTGATCATATACATTATCCCTGCAACCATCACTCTGGCTCATCCCTGCTCACCCATATTTCACCATAGAATACAACACAATTTGCCCTTGTACATATAAGTTGACACCTATAAATCTCTACTGCTGAGATTGGACCAAAAAAGTGAACCACTAGAAATGACTGCCAGACACAAATAAAAACCACAGATAACAGAAGGAAATAACCAATAGCTTGCACATTGAGGATTAAAAATACATAGGTCATAAACTGTTCTGCTTACACCTTTGAGCTGATTCTCTATAAAGGAGATAACAGACAGAACTTTGGACATTAACACCTGAAACTCATCAAAGTCACTATTGCAGTGGGTGGTAGGAACCCCAGAGTAATCACAATCTGGTATTGATGATCTACAGGTAGAACAACAATGGGGTGATAGTAGACACCGTCTTCAAGGTTAGTATCAAAGGGTGATAAATGCATGAGAGAAAAAAGAGTACCCATACAGTAGAGACCATTCAATAATAACGCACACCTGGTAGTAAATATCTACCTCTATAATAATGTTAAAAAAGAGAAAATAGGCTGGGCATGGTGGCACATGCTTGTAATCTCTGCACTTGGGAGGCAGAGACAGGAGTATCGTGCAGGTTTGAAGACAGCCTCGCTGGCTTAAGAGACCCTGTTTCCAAATAAAAATATAAAAAAATAGGTCTGGGAATGTAGCCCGGAGGTAGAAGGGTTTCCCGGAACCCCAATACCAATAAAAAAAAAATGAGAAAGAGAGAAAATAGACATAAGAAACCTACAGATTGAAAGAAAGCTATTATAAATAACAAGTATATAAACTTTAGAAACTGGAAATCATAAGAAGAAAGAATATTAAGAAAAAAAGGAGTTCTAATAACCCCACAATAACAGAACCCACCAAAACAGAGGTTTCTAGAATGACAATATCAAACTTTAATAGTAGAAATTCTACAGGACTTCTAAAAAGAATTCAGAGACAGACTGAAAGAAATGAAGCAACAAATCAATGAACCTGACACCATTAACAGAAATCTAAAAGACTTAAAGAAAGTGAAGGATGTAATTATTGAAGTAAAGGTACCAATACAAACTACAAATAGTATTCTATAGCACATGGAAAATAGAATCTCACTCTTAGAAGATAAACACTCCAGAAATTAATGCATAGTATAAAATTTAAAAAAAAATAAAAAACATTCAATAGCATGAATTAGACATTGAAGAGATATGAGCCAAATGTAAACAAACTAACCTAAAAATAATAGGTGTAGAAGAGGGAATAAAAGCTGATACCAAATAAATCAACAATCTTTTCAAAGAAGTAGTATCAGAAAATTTTCCAAACACAGAAAAAGAGTTTGACATACAGGTACAGGAAAACATATAGAACCTCTGTTAGACAAGATCAATGAAAAGTTTCACCAGCAAGCAGAGAGAGGCAAATCAAAACTACCAAATTAATCCATGTGTATCTATGTTTATAGATGTTCAATTCACCATCGACAAAATATGGAACCAGTCAAGATGTCCATCAATAGATGAATGGATTACAAAACTGTGGGATATATACTCAATGGAATTTTACTCAGCCATAAAGAAAAACACAATCACATCATTACAGGGAAATTGATAGAACTGGAGGACATTATGCTGAGATTAGTCAGTCACAAAAAAATAAGAAAGTGGATGTTTTCCCTAATATGTGAAAGCTAGGGAGAAATGGGTAACAGGACGAACTCTAGATGAAGATTCTATAAATGAGCAAATAAGGCGACCTGAAGGTATGGGAGGGGAAGAGAAGGAAACTCTCTAAAGCACATGATATAATTAAACAAGCATATCAAAGTCAATCACTAAGCCAAGCATAGGAAGAAGGGGAAGGGAGGGAATGGGATGGGAATTGGGTAAGGGCTAATTGGGTGATGTGTGAAGGTATGTCTCCACCATCTTTTATCCCATCAAGATATATGACTACAATGCACCAATAAAATTTTTAAAAAAGTATTACCATGTCACATAATAGTCAAACTGATTAACATAAAGGTCAAAGAGAGAATCTAAAGGATACAAAAGAAAAAAGGCCAAGTGACATTATGATTTAACCAATTATAATCACTCCAAACTTCTCAAACCAAGTCAGGAATGTCAGGAGGCCCTGCTGCAACATATTTCAAACTCTGAAAGAAAACAACTTGCAGCCCCAAATTTTCTACCCAGAAAAAATATCTCTAAATGTGGTGAGGAAATAAAAATCTTTCATGACAAACAGAAGCTGAAATAATTTGTGTCTTCCAAACCAGCACTAGAGAAAATACTCAGATATTAATTACAAAGAAGGAATAACTAATAAACTCCAAAACCAGAAAAACCAGAAAAATAATAATTATCATAAAACAAACAACTAAGCAAAACTAAGCAGAAAAGAAGAAACACTATTTCAAAAGAAGTTAAAAAGAATTAAAAATCATCTCTACATAATCACACTGAATCAAAATGGCCTAAACTGCCCAATAAAAAGACATAGGGTTGCAAAATGGATTATAAGCTAGAATCCATTTATACGCTGCCTACAATAAACATACCATACAAATAAAGATATTCACAAACTAAAGGCTTATGAGTATCTTTACTCACAAACTTTTGCAAGTTTGTGGGAGCAAAGTAATCCATGCCAAATGCACTGGAATACAAGCAGGAGTAGCAACTATGATATCAGACAAATTATACCTCAAGCCTAAGCTTATCTGAAGAGAAAAAGCAGGTCATTTTTAACTGGTAAAAGAAACAATAGATCAAGAGGAAATAATTATAGTCAATATTTATTCCCCAAACACTATAGGTGTAGTCACTTTCAAAAACAAACTTTGTGATATTAAGTCATACATAGATCTCAATACAATAACACTGGGAGACTTCAACACTCCTCTCATACCTCTAGACAGATCTTCTAGATAAAAGGTCAGTAAAGATGCCCCAGACCTAAAGGACAATATAAAAAAAGAGCAATATGAAACAACTTGGCTTATTAGACGCATACAAAATATTACACCCAACTAGAGCACCGTTCACATTTTTCTCAGCTGCTAATGAAACCTTTTCCAAAATAGATCACATATTGGCCACAAAGTGAGCACTAGCAAATTCGAAAGATGTAACAATCCTCTGCATTGTTTTAGACCATAATGGTCTAAAACAATCAAGTATAAGAAGACCCAAAGGAACCACATAAACATATAGAAATTGAATTGTGCTGGTATTGAAAAATTGCTCTGGTATTAATTTTCAAATTGTAAAAGGCAATCAGTGTCCGGGTGCTGTGTAGCCACTCAGGCAGGAAGGGGCAGTGAGCTGTTACACTGCAGAGCTCCCCTCTTGCTCTGCCCTATATTCCAATGATTAGCCTATAGTAAGTAGGTAAAGGAAATTAAGAAGTCGGGCATGCTGGCACACGCTTGTAATCCCAGTACTTTGGAGGCTGAGACAGGAACATCAGAGAGGATCAAAGCCAGCCTTGGCTACTTAGTGAGGCTGTCAGCAACTTGGTGAGACCCTGTTTCCAAATAAAATATGTAAAAGAGGTATGAAAGTGTAGCTCAGAAGTAAAAAGCCTCTGGCTTCCATCCCCAGTATCATACACAAAATAAGTAAATAAATAAATAAATAAATAAATAAATAAATAAATAAGTAAGTAAATAAATAAATAATAAATAAATGAAATTAAGACTTTCAGTCTTAAAAGCTCTAGAGAAAACAGAAGCATTTAGTCCTAGAAATATGTAGAGACACTCAGTGCCCCTGTTTACCTCCTCTCCTTTGTATCCCAGCCTGGGTATAGGAAAGATACACTCTATGTGTTTTTTCAAAGCACTCATAGCTGATGAGCAACCAATACACCCCAACTTAGTAGAGGCAAAAGCCAGCTAGATTATTGAACTCTGCACTTAGTAAGTACTCCGTCCTGAGGCAGAGAGGCACCATCTTGTTAAGAAATAAGTTATCAGCCCATTTTCTTGGTTATGCTGTTAAGAACATACCAATAAAAAATCTATTTAAAGGCCAGGGATGGAAAGGGGGTTCATTTTCAGGCTCTCCATCTTGCAGGGGGCAGAGTTCCAATTTGGGGCTCTCCGGTGTGCCTGCTAGATGCTTTGTCTTCTCTTCTCTTTGTATTTTTTATTTTACTAATTTTGTAATAAAGACTTGTTAAAGCTGCACCAAGCTGCCTAATGGTTTTAATTTCCCTATTCAAAAAATTATAGTTGAATAGAGGAAAAACAGCTCACAATGCCATTAAAACCATAACAGAATACCATACTGCTGAATGAGGAGTGGGTCACAGAAGAAGTGAGAGCTTAAATTAAGGCAGAAGTGGATTCCCCGTTGCCCCGGGCAAAACACAAGGAATAAGGAGGAATGAGGAAGGCTAATGGGTATGGAGATTCTTTCTGGGGGATAATGAAAATGGAACTAAAGGATGGTAACAGTTACACAACCTTGAAAATATACTTAACCCCACTAAACTGTATCCACACTTAAAAGAAATGCCTAGGGATAAACAAAAATAGAGACACAACATATCAAAACCATTAGGATACCTTGAAAGCAGTATTAAGGGAAAATTCTTAACACTGAGTGCTCACATTATAAGAAGAGAAAATAACCAAAATAAATAACCTAATGACACATTTCAAAGCCCTTGAAAAACAATCTAAAGCCAAAGCTAATAGAAGACATAAAAGTATTAAAATCAGAGAAGAAATCAATGAAGTAGAGAAAAATACAGAAAATTTAATAAAACCAAAAAATGGTTTCTCAAAAAAAAAACAACTAGATGAACTACTCACCAATCTAACCAAAAGAAAGAATCAATCAAAATTACAGAAATAAAAGATCAAAGAGGAGATTTTACTAGAGACAGCATGGAAATCCATAGGATTATCAAAAACTACCTTGAAAAACTCTACACCAACAAAATGGGAAATCTAGAAGAAATGAACAAACTTTTATATACATACAACATTTCAAATTGAGTCAGGAAGTTATAGAAAATTTAAAATGACAAATACCAACCAGATTAAATCAATAATAAAGAGCCTACCATAAAAAGGCCCAGAATCAGATGATTTTTCAAGTTAATTTTATAAAACTGTTATATAAGAGCTAATCCCAATACTCCTCAATCTATTCCATTAAATAGAAAAAAAATAAGATTCTCCCTAATACATTCTCCAAAGTCAACATCACAGTAATGCCAAAACCAAATAAAGACAGTTTAAGAAAAAGAAAAACCATAGGCCTATATCATGAAGAACTCAGTTGCAAAACTGATAAACAAATTATTAGCAACAGGCATTCCAAACAATATCAAGAAAATCATACACCATGGCCATATAGAGTTCATCCCAAGGATGCATGGCTGGTTCAACACACAAAACACAATTCATGTAATTCATCACTTAAATAGAACCAAAAACAAATCACATGATCATTTCAATAGACACTATAAAAGCATTCCACAAAATTCAACACCCTTTTATGCTAAAAGCACTGCAGAGAATTAAAATAGAAGGAACATACTTCAACATCATAGGCACTATACAAGAGGCCCATAGCCAACATCACATTGAATGGGGAAACCCTGTGAGAATTCTGCTTAAAAAGAGGAACAAGACAAGGATGTCCATTATCACTATTTATTTTAGTATAGTACTTGAGACTCTAGCCAGAGGAATAAGAGAGGAGAAGAAAATCAAAGGAGTACAAATAGAAAGAGAAGTAAAACTACCCCTCTTTGTAGATGACATGATACTATACTTAGAAGACCCAACAGACTCAACCAAAAAGTTCATAGAACTTATCAACAAAAATTCAGCCCAGTCTGGATACAAAATCAATCTTAAAAAATCAGGAGCTTTTCTGTATTCCAACCATAAATCCATTGAAAAAGAAATCCTGGAAAATAATTCCACTCAGGATATCTCACAAAAATAAACAAAATAAAATACTTAGGAATAAACCTAACCAAAAAAGTAAAAGACCTCTGCAAAAAAAAAAAACTGATAAAATATTAAAAAAAGAAATTGAATAAGACCTTACAAGATCAAAAGACCTTTCATGCCCTTAGATAGGCAGAAAAAATACATTCTTCCCAAAGTGATCTACAGATTCAATACACAATACTCATTAAGTTACCAAGATCATTCCTCACAAATATAAAAAAAAACAGTCCTTTAATTCATTTGAAAAAGCAAAAAAAAAAAAAAAAAAAACCAGAATAGTCAAAGTAGCTATCAGCAACAAGAATCATGCAGGAAGCATCAGAGCACCTGACCTCAAGCAAAAGTACAAACAAAGACATAGTACAATAAAATAGCACAATACTCGACTTTTGTGTAGTATTTGTGTTTTTACATACACATAGACAAATGGAACAGAATAGAAGACTCAGCAACAAATTTACACACTTACAGCCAATTGATTTTTGACAAAGGGCCAAAAACATACACTAGCAAAATATAGTCTTTTTAACAAATGGTGTTGGCAAAACTGGTTAATCATATGCAGAAAAATATAAATAAACTCCACTTTTTCACTCTGCACAAGACTCAGTTCAAGATGAACCAAAGATTTGGAAATAAGACTGGAGACTGCAGCTCCTTGAATAGGGTATATGTTCAACACTGCAACACATAGGCACAGGTAAAATCTTTCTCAACAAGACCCCAAAGGCACAAGAAATTAAAAGAAGGATCAATACAATGCAATTACATTAAACTGAAGAGCTTCTGCACAACAAAGGAAATTATCAAGAACCTCCACGGAGAGCCACCAGGATGGGAGAAAATTTTTGAGACTACACTTCTGATAGAGGACTAATATCTAGATTATACAGAGGATTCAAGAAACTCAGCACTAAGAAAACAAATAACCTAATAAAAAATGGGCAAGTGAAATAACACTTTACAAAAGAAGATATTCAAATGGCCAATAAATGCATGAAAAAATGCTCAACATCATCACCAATCAGAGAGATGCAACTCAAAACTACCCTGAGATTTCACTGAACTCCAATTAGAATGGCAATCATTCAAAACACAAGCAACAACAAATGTTGGTGAGAGTGTGAGAAGTGGGAACTTTGTCCATTGTTGGTAGGATTGCAAATTAATTCAACCACTTTGGAAAACAGTATGGAGAATTCTCAGAAAAATGGGAATGAACCTATGATACAGTTCAGCAATACTACTTCTAGATATCTACCTAAAAGAATGAAAACCAAACTTCCAAACTAATGCATGATATCTATATTTATAGCCACACAATTCACAATTGCCAAACTAGAGAATCAGCCAAGATGTCCATCAACCAAAAAATAGATTACAAAGTTATGGAATATATACACAATGAAATTTTACTCAACCAGAAAGAACAAAATTATGCCATTTTCAGGGAAAGGATGGAACTGGAGATTATTATTATGCTAAGTGAGATTAGTCAGTAACAAAAAGCAAAATATCAGATGTTCTCCCTAATATGCAGAAGTTAGGGCAAAAAGAGCTCATAGGAGGAATTATAGTGAAGGGGAAACCTTAGATGAGTAAATATGGTGACCTATCTGAGAGGGATGTGAAGGGGGAAAAAGGAAATGTTCTAATGTACATGATGTGCATTCACAAACATATCAAAGTCAATCACTACACCAAACATAAGGAGGAGTGGGGAGGAAACGGGGTGGGAATAGAAGAAGGGCTAAATAAGTGATGAGTGCATGTATGCCTGTACCATTTTGTACCTCATTGAGATGTATGACTACAATGAAATGTACCAAAAAAATAAAAAAAATAAAAAGAAGATTTTTTCAAGTGCTAATACACCAGGATTCTGGTTAAGATGAAATCCACACCCTACTTCTTCTATCTTTTACAAGTAAACACTCTGGATATGGTACTAGACAAAAATTCAAGGGCTTTGAAAAATACACATTAGTGTATAGGTTCGGGAGAGAAATCAAAACTTGAAAACAGGGTAGCACAGTGGTCGGCTGTTTTCTTGCCTCTCTGTCTTCAATCCTCTTCTTCTTACACTCAGGGTAGTCTGAACATGTAAATAACTGAGTGTGTTTCCAGGGAAAACACTCTCCTGTGAGAGAAATGGCAAAGGGGATTGACTTCAGGAATAGAAGGGGTACTGGGCTTCCTCTGTTTTATTCTTTCACTTTCATCTCTACCTTCTTGGAGTCAAAAGCTAGTCCCCAAATTTCAGTCCTTTTGAGTATAACTGGTGACACAATTAGGTTTGCTGAGTGCCTGAGGAGGAGTGTATTCTCAGGACATGGGCAGTAGTGTGAACAGTGTAAGGCTTTTACGTTCGGGCTTTCTTGCCAGAGAACAAGAATAGGCTCTGAGAGATAGTGAAGTTGGGATGTTATAAAGAAGGATAAAAGAGAAAATTAATATGAATTCTTGGCTGCATATCTGTGGAAACAACCTAAAAACTTAAGGTTTTGATGTCTGACCCATAGTATAGTGTAGGTCACCTTTCAAGTCCCTCTGGGTTATACAGAAGCAGGGTGGACCCAAAAAGTACAGATTTTTTTTTTTTTTTTTTTGTACTGGGGATGGAACCCAGGGGTATTCTACCTCTGAGCTACTCTCCCAGTCCTTCCTTCCTTCTTTTCTTTCTTTCTTCCTTTCTTTCTTTCTTTCTTTCTTTCTTTCTTTCTTTCTTTCTTTCTTTTTTTTGTGAGTCTGGGGATGGAACCCAGGGGCATGTGACCTCCGAGCTACACTACCAGTCCTATTATTATTAATTTTTTTGGTGGGCCTGGAGATGGAGCCCAGGGGCATTTGACCTCTGAGCTACACCCCTGCCCTATTTTTTATTCTTTATTTTGAAACAGGGTCTCACTAAATTATGGAGGGCCTCACTAAGTAGCTGAGGCTGTCTGAGAACCATTATCCCCTGGTTTCAGCCTCCCAAATGATGGGATTACAAGCATGTGCCACCACACCAGGCTCAGAAATGGTTTAAAAAAACTAAACTGACATTAGAACTACAGTCTACATAAATCAGAACAGAGTTTGAAGGCTACACCAAACAAGGGTGATTATTTGTTAAAACAGACATTCTCCAAAGGTTTGCAACAAGCCCTTGAGACATAGAGCATAATATTTCAAATGTCTTGGACACAATTAAAAATTACTCAACATGAAAAAGAAATAGGAAAACTTGAACAACTTTCAAGGAAAAAGAGAACTGCAAGATGTCAAACACACAATGGCCAATAGACGAGAATGATCAGATGCCATTTTCTTGCAGTTATTATAATCAGGCCTCATTAAGTGAGTGAGGACTCTTGAAACAAATAGAAAGACTTATCTTTACAGGAAGAAAAAAAAGTTATTTAAAGGGTGAAAATTTTTAAATGAACACATTCAACATCCAGAACAAAAACTTACTGGAAGAGCTAAATAGCAAAATGAAAATTATACGGAAGAGTCTTTGAACTTAAATGTAAATTAGTAGAAACAGTACAATCAGAAGAACAGGAAGAATTTGAAAAGAGATGCATAAAGTCCCAGAGATGTGTAGAATAACACTCAAACATCTATTGTCTATGTCAGTATAGTCCCATGTTTTAGTGCCCTTTTCGCTAAAAATGAAGAAATAATATCTGAAACCACCCAAATTTGGTTAAAAAAATAAAGTCTGCACATTTAGGAAGATTTTTGAACCATACTATTATAAGATCATCAAAAAAGATATCCATGTACATTGTAATTAAAATGCTTAAAGCAAAAGATAGAGAAAAATAAAACAAAGCTTTAAAATGGCCAAATATATGACATGTATAGAAATGATAAATCTCATTACTGTGGACTTCTCATCATAAACCAGTGGGCAAGAAGAGAGCTGAACATGTTTTTTTTCTCTGCTGTGAGTAAATAATTTTCAAGCAAGAATTCTGTATTCAGTAAATATACACAGCAAGAATGAAGTTAATATAAAACATAATCAGATGAAAGAAATATTTATGAAAGATATAAAATAAGATTCAGTAAATGAAAAAATATTGTGTTCCCTTATTAAAAGGATTCAAATAATTAAGATGCCAATTTTTATCAAATTCCATCAAATTCATTTTGTATAAAAATATTTTTGTGCAAAAAATTAATTACATAAAAAAGAAGCAGCCAAAAATTACTATGAAGCTATAGCAAGTCAGTATATTATTACTAAGAGATAAATACAATCAATGAAACAGAATAAAAAAAAAGTTAAAAAAATCTATGAATCTTGCTTTATGTACAACTACAATGAACCAATAAAAATTTAAAAATATATAATTATAATGAATTGACTTTTAAGAACATGGCAAAAACAACTAAATAGAGGAAGGAGAGTCCTTTTAACAAACTGTGCTTAAAGATTTGGACATTTATTTAAATAAATAAATAAATAAATAAATAAATAAATAAATAAATATGCCAGGCATGGTGCTACAGGTTTGTTATCCCAGTATCCGGGAGGGTGAGACAGGAGGGTCACACAGGTTCGAAGCCAGCCTCAGCTACTTAGTGAGGCTCTCAGCAACTTATTGAAACTCTGTTTCCAAATAAAATATAAAATAGATCTGGAGGTATAGCTTAGAGGTAGAAGGCCCCTAGGTTCTACCCCCAGTACCACAAAAAAAAAACCAAATAAAATTATAATCTATGCCTTATTAACTCAAAATTAACAAAATTAACTCAAAATAGGTAGAGCAAAATGTTAATCAATGAAACGCTTAGAAGAAATCATAGGAAAAGATGCATTTGTCCTTGGGTTAGGCAACGATGTCTTCAATAATTTTTAACTCTTATATCTGGCCATGTACTTGGTTTCGGATTATATAACTAAGTCTTACAAATATTTTAAAAGAAGTTGTCTGGAGACAAATAAACATTTGAAAAGATGTGCAGCATTAATATTCACTGTTGGAATGCAAATTAGAGCCATAATGCCCTGATATTAGATACCTATTAGAATAACTATAATGAAAACACTGGACAATAGAAAATGCTGACTGTAACTGAAGCAACTTAAAACCTATTGTTGATATGAATGCAAAATACTTCAGCCACCCAGGAAAATAGTTTGTTTCTTTCAACAACTTAAATATTTCAATCTTCTCTCTTCTCGCTTGCATAGAATCTGGAGAAAGAATGGCTGTAATTGCTATATTTGTTCCTTTATACATTTAGGCTTTTTTCTTCTGTCTTCTTTCAAGGTTGTTTTTTGTCACTGAGTTTTTTGAAGTTTGAATATAATATGCCTAAATATAACTTTTTTGTATTTTTTGTGCTTCTTCTCAAATCTTTCTGGATTTTTGGTTTAATCTCTGACATTAATTTGAGACAATACTATGAGTTTTGCTTCAAATACTTTTTCCTCTCTTCTCCGTCATATTCATATAATGTATATTTTTATCTTTCTATGTGTCTTACATTTCTTTGATATTTTGTTGTGTTTTTTTAAGTCTTTTTTTCTTGCTTTTTAATTCTGTATTTTGAATTGCCAAGTTCAGAGATTCTTTACTCAGTGTGCCATCTAACAAAGTATCTTTTTTTCTTTTAGAATATTTTTATATAAACCATTTCTTTACTATTACTTAGAAATTCCCTTTTGCTTACATCATACATCTGTTCTTTCATATTGTCTATTTTTCAATTGAAACAACATTTGAATCATAGCTTGTTTTATATTTCTGGACTGATAATTCCAACATTATTGGCATATCTGACTCATGCTTGTTAAATCTTTTCATATTGTCTTTTGTTTTGTTGTTGTTCTTTGTTTTTATTTATGTATTTTCCTTTTAGTGTGTCTTGTAATATTTTTTGTTGTTGAGGGGAAGATGGTGTACTTGGCAAGGAAACAAAGGTAAATACTTTGATGATGTAATGTTACTTCTGTAATGTAGTGGTAAGTTATGGGAGGATCATTCCACAGTCCTGTGATCAGTTCTTCGTCTTTTAGGATCTTTGGACTGTGAATTTCACCAGTGCTTCTTAGTTATTTTATTCCCTTTTTTTGATGAACAAGGTGGTTAGTGGGAACTGGAGTTTCGTATTTACACTCTCCTTGGTCAGCTGATCTCTGATTAGATCCAGCAGTCTAGGCCCTGGCTAAGTGGTTTCTCCTGGATGATAGACATTTTTGAGGACAGACTGCTCTGGCATATTTCAAATGGTTCCTTTTCCCTTTTCCTTTCCCCAGCCAGAGTATGATAAATCCTGTAAGTAAAACTCTCACAAAAGCATGAAGATGCCTCTGTAGCTTGGTCCTTGAGTCTTGAACTCTCAGACTTGTCTACACTGAACTTTCAGCAATTTAATCATAGTGTGGGTATGTGCTACACTGGGACAGGTTTTGTTAGAGGTTTCTACTGAGAGATTCATTTTCCCTTTACTGTGATTCTTTCTGTGTGTCTGTCTGTGTTTCCAATTTAGAAGCAGTATGACCTGTGACCTCACTGCTCTGGTAGATCTGAAAGTTGTTCATTTTTCAGTTTGTTTAGCCTTTTACTTATTGTAGAGCAGTAAGTTCTAAGTTCCTTCTATGCTGGACTAGGAAATAGAGGTCCAGTCAGTTCCTATAAAGTTAGATTTGGCCTTAGTTTGTGACCCATCAAAATATGTACATAAATATTTGAAGCTCTATTCATAATAACCTATAACTAGAAACAAGTGACCTTCAGAAAGAGAATGGATGAATTCTGGTATAAACACATAATGGGATACTACTTAGCAAAAGAAAAGATGAATAAATAATATGTATTATAATATGGATGAATTACAGATGTTTATATGTCCTAAAAAGGGTTAACTAATGCAGATAGAGAAAATACCATAGATTATCAGGGTAGGTTGCTAGAAGTCTTTGATCTCTAAGAGACAGTGAAAAAAACTTCTTTGGGAATAGTAGAATTTGTCTATGCCCTGTATGTATTGATTGTTAAATAAGCTTATGGATGTCTTAAAATCCCCAAACCTACAATCTCAAAAGGTGAGTTCTACCTTATATAAATTTTAAATGTTAATACAGAAATGAAAATTAATTTCCATTATTTAAAGTAATTCTAAAAAGCTTCAAGAAGGTTTTCAATGCTATTTTCATACATTCAGAGCTTCAAAATTAGATATTATGTCAATCATAATTTTGACTACTTTATAATACCCTGAATACCAGAAAACTTGATGTAGTCATGTAGAGGTGGAGACTGACACTAACTAAGTTGAACTGACACAAAGTTTAATGAACCAACTCTTTGTGATCCAATGTTTTAGCAAGAAAGGCTATTAAACACAGCATATTATTTAATAATGTAGTGTGGAAGGGGAGTCTTGGGGAAAAAATAATACAATAAGAGACAATCTCTTTTGCTTTTGAGTGCTGTTTAATGAAACTAATTAGTAAGCATCCATGGTCCTGTAGAAGCTTTGGGGATTTTGCATTCATATTAAAAATGAAATGAATGTTCTGGCAGCTTCTGAAACAGAATGTTAAGATAAGAAATGCAACACAAAAATCAGTCACCTTGAATCCAGACTGAAGCGCTGACTGGAGGTGCTGCTGAGACTATAAAGAAGTTTGTCTTTTTTCTGCAAGATCACCTTTCATTTCAAACCACCAGCTTCACAGAAAATTACAAGGATTAAGGAGAAAAAACAACTGTCAGCTCCAGGAGGAACTAGTGGGAGGTTCAAATGCTGGAGAACTGGAGAAGAAATCAAACACTATGAGAAAGGTTAGCAATTAAGTCAGATGTTAATGAATCCACAAAAACAAAGTGTTGTAGAAGAAAGATAGTGGTGGATCCTCTCATTTCCAGCTACCTCTGCAAGATGAATTTAAGTCTCATTCTTTTCTAGGGCATCTCTTTTATGTACATCAAGACCAGTTTCAGATGGCCTAGGAAATAACCAAAAGGTCATACTTCTGTTTTTGCCATAGCTTCTCAGGACATGTCAGCATCTTTAGGAAGCATGCTCTTTTAACCAAGAGCTCGTATTTACTATTAGCTCCATTTCCTACTATCGTCTCCCACAAGAACTGTTTGCCCTCAGCTTTAGCCAATCACTATGGCTAGATTGGGCTGATGGCATCCCGCTCAGTACCAGGTATAGAAAGAAAAGGTTGAGTTGACTTCTGCTTATGTATAAGCTATACAGGCTAAAGGTGAGGGTGTACTAGTCTGGCACTTTCCTCATGTTTCAAAGTCACATGAAGATTGAGATCAGGTGAACCCTCACAAAAGATAAGGCAGAATAAAGTTAGCATCTTTGGAGTCCTCTGGAAGTCAAAGGATCTAAGGCATAATAGGACTATAAAAATTATTGATCAAAAGCTATATCCACTGCCTGTCTCACTGTGTTTTATGGTTAGTTAAGATAAATCTGAAAAAGTTGAGAGAGAATAATTTATAAAATCAAAACTAATGGTACAAACTGGCCAAAAAAAATAAAATACAGATCAGAGTTCATGCAAAATAAATAGAATTTCCACTGGATTTCTCTCAGGTAATTCTGTCAAAATGAAAATTATGTACAATAAGCAACATGAAAGTATATGTGCCCTGAATCCAGAGGGATTAGAGGAAGCATTGAGAAAGGAAAGAGAGTAGGAAGATAAATATCTGAGTTAGCATTTCTCACCGACTGAGAACGCCTTGACCACTTATCCATCATTTGGCTGCTTAAAAGCAGCAAACAGGTAGTACACAAAGAACCTTAGGATGATGTGTCCTGGTATGTGAATTGCCTAAAGAATAAATTTTGTCTTTATGGAATTTATTTGAGGCAGGCCTACTCTAGAATCAAAAGAAATTAGGCACATCATAAATGCATTGAGATTAGAATGAGATTATAGCTATTTAGTTCATGGTAAGTATGAATTGGAACTTTGAAAGCCTCCTTTTTCAATGATAACCTGTTTCTGTTCATAATTGTTCATGTACTCTCAAAGTTCCAGCTTTTAAAAAATATACATTGCATAAGTGCCTATGGCCAAGTTTATCCCAAACTGTTAACCAAGTGAAAAGTGAAAAGTGTCAGTCATCTAAATGCCTTTTTCAGAATTATGTGATAGACACACAAAACTTGTTCCTGCTCATATTTTCTGTCTAAATGTATAACAATTTATTTATAAACTTTACTCAATTTATTTAAATATGAATGAAATAACTTATATGGCAGAATGTAAATTCATTATGTAAAACATTTATGTAAGAGAGGCTGCAATTTCTTTTTAATTTTTATAGACATACTTTTAGCTGACAATTGAATTGAAACAGCTGAATCAAATCCATAAATCTAATCCTTGATATATAGTTACAGCAGAACTAAACAAACCAACCTCACAGATGTTGAATGCTTCACACTCGGTGTTGAGCTATGAATGTTAACTAAGCCAAGCCCTTCGGAAATTCTATTAGACAATAAATCAAAAACACCATCTATTCCCTCCAGGAAGAGTAGACCTGAAATCAGGCCAGTTGGCCTGATTCACATGGCCTGTAAGTGGTCAAAACATCTGTTATAAATTCAGATGCCTAAAGGCCAAACAGGAAACCTAGATAACTGAAGCTAGTTGGGTGAGGATTATGTGAACACAAGATCACATGGCCCTGGGCAGGACAGAGCCATAGGCTTCTCTGGCTGCTTTTCTAAATGATACCGCTTACTGAGACAGATTTTCTGGAGTTAGGAGTAAAGCAAAACACTAAGTAAAAATCATCTTATCAATATTTTTCATTTTGTAAATGCTGGTCAGTTGTAATCAGATATTCTAATTTTTAAAAATTGGCATAATGTTTTATATTATGAGGTTAAAAATAAGTACATACACACATATCTATATCAAAGTTACATATGAATGTATGAAATATGTCACTGTGATTGGCTGAATTGTATTTCCACTCTGATATTCATAGGATAAATTCCTTATCCCTAGTACCTTTGAATATGACTGCATTTGGAGATAAGGTTTGTAGAGAAGATAGTAACAGACAAGGAGATTACTAGGGTGGGCTCTAATTTCGTATTATTAGTGTTCTCATAAAATCAGGACATAGTCACAGAATGAGGGAAAACCACACAAAAAAAATCTTTATTCCAGGAAGAGGGTGTCTGAGAAAACTCCCCCTTCCAACATCTTTAACTTGGATTTGTCTCCAGAATTATGAGCAAATATATTTCTGATGTTCAAACCACTTACTCTGTAAGACTTAGCAAACTGATACAATTGTGATCCAACATGTTAGTAGTTATAACAAAGCTGAGTGCATGTTAAACACAAATTATCTCTGAATTAGAAAGCCTGAATTAGAATTAGATAATCACAATTACAGTCATCTTTCCATCATACTACCGCCTCACCAGCTCCAATGCAGATAACCTCTTGGGGGAAAACTTTGATTTAGTAGATTATAAATCTGGATAATTCATTTTTGATATGTGCCCACGGCGTCTGTCACAGATTATACCTTACTTCTAACATCATAGTTTAACTAACATGCTAAGTTAAAATGCCAACTACATAGTCATATTCACTCTTATCTTGCAGTCGAAGGTTTGTAAACTTGTTGTTTAACAAATTCTCACCAAGTTAGTTTACAAACTAATTGTTGCAAATTAATTCTGGTGACACTTTGGTTGGAAATGGGTGTGGTCAATTGTTCAGTTTGATTTTATTATTGTTATTACTATTTTTATTATTATTATTGGTACTACTATTGGTGCTATTATTATTACTACTATTGGTATTCATATTTATTATTAATATTTGTAGTATTATTACTGTTTGTATTAGTCTACACAACACTGCCTGTTTCTTGAAGTCCAATGATGACAGTACCTAATTAGGTCCCCAGTCAATATCCAATTATTTTAAAATTTATACATTTTACAAATGGCTCACAATTTATGTCAATCATAACTGGGGGCCTCCCTCAGGCTTCTGCATGATACAAAATTTGTTTGGGAAAATCTTACACAATATCATAAAATTCCAGATGGTAAATTTTATTAACTCAGTAAAAACCTTGTCAACTTTACAGCACTGTGTTTGAAGACATAAAATCATGAGCTACTAAAATGCCAACCTTATTTCATTAAGTTTTAAATATATAGCTATTACAAACACCTAAGTTACCATTATACAAAGCCAGAGGGTTATTGGGAGGTCTGTTTATTGGCATTTTACTGTTTCTATTTTCCATCTTACTGTTCTGTTTTAAAAATATTTGTTGAAGGCTTTCCCCCCTCAGATTCCTAGAGCTTTAAGAAGCTTTCAAGCATGATATTCTCACTGAAAGGAAATGTTAGCTCTGACCTTGAAACACTCGGCAGCAGGACTGGAGCCAAATAAAATAGTGAAAGAAGCGAATTGGTCTTCAGCATTACTTATGCAATTTCCTTTAAGTTTTGCTACTCGGATCTTTCACACAAATTTCTATATACCCAGAATCCCATTCTCAGATCCGATTCTTGTTCTCACTGAGGGTATTTCAGGAAGCTGAAGAAGTAACTCAGCACAGAGACCCTTAAGAGCACTGTGACTCTGAGCAAGTTCTTTAGCCTCTCAAATATCCAATTCCTTCAGCCATACAACTGAACCTATCTCAGTAGCTTATTGTCAAAGAAAAAGAGATCCTGCATATAAATCACTTAGCCCAGGGCCTCCCTTACGAAATCTATGTTATAAATATTTGTTATCAAGAGTCCATGATCTGGCTCTGAGTAAAATGGATTAATTATACTCTACTCTGCTTTCTCCATCAGAGTTCCAAAACTTGGACAGAAAGCATGGGACAGCTGTTTGAGAACCTAGTAATTAGGAAAAGGCAGATTGGAGAAGAGGAGCAAAATATGAAATATGCTAAACACAGAAAGCAATTTATGTTTTTTCCCTTTTGGTATCCTCTGGCCTGAACTCAGTGCACCTAAAGTGGGCACGAGTGCAGAAAGAGAAGAAGTGGGTAAAATCCTACAGTTTGGGTTCAATGGGAAAAAAATATTTATAAGGCCTAGAAAGAATGCAGAACATCCTGTCCTTGTTTCTGCCTTTTCTCTGTATTCCCACATCTCAGCCTTAATTTCACGCTGTTATAGGTAATTGTCGACAACACCAACTGAAAACTATGGTTGTGGGATCTTCCTGTTAAGTGAAAACTATAATTCCAAGGGTAAAGATTATATGCAAAGTTATTTTATATTCTCATTCACCCCCCCCTCTGTGTGTGTGTGTGTGTGTGTGTGTGTGTGTGTGTGTGTGAGTGTGTGTGTGTGTGTGTGTGTGTTCTGCTGCTTGGCCAAAATACAGCCTCAACTAGAAAAGTACTTAGAAGAACAAGGCAAATAGAGTCTTTACTTTCTGACTGGAGAACCAAAATCAGTAGTCTAAGGGAAACAGAAATTACTGAGGAAGCTGAAGAGAGATATGAGTTTGTGAAAGCAGCCCAAGAAAGGTTTGGGTAAGTTTTAGATTCACTAAAAGCTGTACATATATAGGTCAGATTCTATCCAAAAATATTGATGATAGTGAGAACTGAATTCAACAGGTATACTAAGATTTAGGTCTCAATTGGTAAGTGGATAATCTAATGAGCAAGATAAATCTGCATAGTGCAACAATGGCTTTGTAAACTGCAGGATAGAAATTGTGACTGAACATGGATTTATACTCTGGTAAAATAAATATATCATGTTTAGAAGTTAACAAGACTCAGTCGCATGACTAATACTCAAAACCTAATTTATTTGGCATAAATATAACTAAACAAATCTCAACACACAAAGAAAAATACAATCAACAAGGTCATAATCTGTCATAATATAATATCTTATTATAATATGACATTTAGTAATAAGCCTGAGATGCTATAATTGCTTGATATAAATTTTTATAAAAATACTTTAGTTAAACAATTGTAATATTCTAGAAACAAATTAAAAAGAGAATAGCTGAACAAAAAATTAATCATAAAAATAAAAAAATAAAAATTACAAAAAAAATGAATGCATCATTAAAGCAATATACAATAAACCCAAACAGAATGGAAAAAAAAAACCTGCAGGAATTTCTTTTCAAATTAAGAACATATCAAGGATGCTCACCATCACCATTTCTTTTCACTATAGACTTTGAGACTTATGCCAGAGCAAAAAGACAAAAGGAGGATATCAATGGGATTCAAATAATAAAAAATTAAAATTATCTCTATTTGCAGATGGCATGATCCTATATTTAGAAGACCCAAATACCTCAACCAAAAGACTACTACAGGTGATTAATAAATTCAGTAAAGTAGAAGAATACAAAATCAATCTAGATTTGGGAGGCTGAGACAGGAGGATTGTGGTTTGTGGTCAGCTTCAGCTACTTAGTGAGGCTTTCTGCAACTCAGTGAGACCCTGGTTCAAAAAGAGAATGAATAATAGGGCTGGGGGTGTAGCTTGGAGATAGAATGCCCCTGAGTTTTATCCCCAGAACTGTAAAAAATAATCAGTCTAGAAAAATTGTATATTCAAACCATGAATCCACAGAGAAAGAAATACAGAAAACAATTCTATCCACAACAACCTCAAAACCAACAAAATATCTAGGAATAAACCTAATCAAGAAAGTAAAAGACATCTACAATGAAAATTATAAAACAATCAGAGGGGATGGGATGGGGAAAGATAGAATCTCTGTAAAACACACGATGTATGTAAACAAATATATCAAAGTTAAGCACCAAATCAAGCATGGGATCGGGGGAGGGGGAAGAAATGGGATGGGGATAGGATAAAGGCTAATTGGACGATGTGTGCTTGTATATCCTCACAAGTCTTGTATTCCATTGTGATGTTTGACTACAATGCACCAATAAAAAAATATATATAAATATTCTTACACAGAAAATAAAATGTATAAAATAGGTCTGAGAATATAGCCCTGGAGGTAGAAGGGCTTCCAGGAACCCCAGTACCACACACACACAAAAAAAGTGTGGGTGGACTGGGGATAGTATCAGAAATGAAGGTGGTCTTATTGGGGACTACACTTTCACACCTAGGGAAAATAATACCAACTTCAGTCAAGTAAGAATTTAATTGTAGTTCACCAATTGATATCAGAAAAATAGTTTGTTTCTCTTTATGTGTGTGCGTGTGTGTGTGTGTGTGTGTGTATATATATATATATATATATATATATATATATATATATATACACACACACATACACAAGAAAGTTACCATGTAATGAAAGAGTGTAAAGTTACCTATATTGAGTTTCTGCCAGCTGTGGTTGTGCATACCTGCAATCTGAATACTTTGGAGGTCAGAAGTCTAGTGAGACCCTCAGAATCTTAGACTTTTTTTCAAAATAAAAAATAAAACTGGGGGTAAAGCTCAGAGATAGAGAGCCCAAGGGTTCAATCCCTAGAATGGCAAAAAATAAAAATAAAAATAAAAAATAAAAAATAAGAAAAGAATGAGTTGGTTCTTCCCAAATTCTACTAGAAGCTATAAAATATCCTCTACTTAAAATGTGAGGTTAAATATGTATGTAAGTTGTAATCCCTAGAAGCAGATACCCATTAAGGCATAAAAAGAGCTATAGTAAAAAACAAAACAAAACATGAAGACATTAAAAAAGAATTCTAAAAATGTTTAAATAACTAAAGAATAAGATGGGAAAGAAGTCGAATATTAAAAAAGCAAACAAACAGAAAACAAATAATCAAATGGTAAAACTTTGTGTTATTTTCTTAAGCTGCCTGGACAAATGGCAGATTTTTCGAAAACTAAAATATTTAAATTTAAAAATAAACATTTACTTTCACACAATTCTAGAAGCTAGAAGTCTGTGATCAAGATACCAAACAATTTAGTTTAATACGAAGGCTCTATTCTTGCCTTCTAGATAGCCACTTTTTCCCTGTACTTATGTGTCCTTTCCTCTGTATTTATAAAAAGACAAAAAGAGGAGAGAAGAAATTAGAGGAAGGAAAAGAGAAAGATCACTATGATATGTCCTCTTCTTCTTACAAGGACGCTAGTACTACTGAATTAAAGTCTAACCCTATGACCTAACAATCTTAATTGCCTATTGATAGGCCCAGTACCTAAATACAGACAAAGAGGACTAGAGGGCCAAAATAAAAATGATGTGTGTTTGGGGGGGGGATTTAAATGAAAACATTCTAAATTATAACCTAATAGAATTGAATAAAATATGTAAACACCTATTTTTTTTTTTTTTGGTGGTACTGGGGTTCCTGGAAGCCCTTCTACCTCCAGGCTACACTCCCAGACCTATTTTTACGTTTTTATTTGGAAACAGGGTCTCCTAAGCCAGCGCACACGGCTGGCTTCGAACCTGCGCGATCCTCCTGTCTCTGCCTTCCAAGCACGGGGATTACAAGCGTGCGCCACCACGCCCGGCTTGTAAACACCTATTAACTGACAACCCACTTTAAAAAATATATCTATATATTGCCTATAAGAAATTTCAAATATAATTATATATATAGAAATTAAAGACAAAAATAAAAATTTAAGCCACATTTATATAAATAAAATAAAATTGAAGTGACTCTATTAATAGAAGAGTAAAATTTAGCACCCCAAAACTCTGATTAAAGAAATAAGCACTAAAATAATGGAGAGATGTTTCATGTACCTGGATAAAAAAGACTTATGACTGTCAAAATGTCAGTTTTTCTCAATGTTATTCAAAGATTCAATGCAATCCCTGTAAAAAAAATCCCTTTAAAATTATTTTTGGATATTGACAAATTGATTTTAAACTTTATATGGGGAGTTGACAGAATAGGTGACACATCTGTGTGTGTGTGTGTGTGTGTGTGTGTGTGTGTGTGTGTGTGTGTAATTAAATTTAAGGTGCTCTAACTCTAGGCTATGGCCTAACCCTACTTTAATTTATTATTTATTTATTTTTTTTGAAACAGGGTCTTGTTAAGTTGCAGAGGCTGACCTTGAACCTGTGAACTTCTTTTCTCATCCTTCCAAGTACAGGCATGCACCACCATACCCATAAGTTGACATAATCTTGAAGGAGAAAACCAAAATTGAAGGACTGAAAATGCTTACATTAAGATTTAACACAATACTGATCCAGGCAATGTGATATTCATTAAAAAAAATAGGTCAATGTAACAAATTAAGGATTCCAGAAACAGAGTCACTTAAATACACTCTGATGACCTTTGAAAAAGAAGCAAATAGAATACCATGGAGAAAATGGTGCTGGAATACCTGGGCACCTGCATTTAAAAAAAATGAATGTAGACAAAGATATAAATCTGTCACAAAATTAATTCAAAACAAATCATAAACAGAAATATAAAATGCAAAAAATATAGAAGAAAACAGGATAAAACTTAAATGACTTTAGGTATGGCAGTGACGTTTTAGATACAATGTCAAAACTATAATTCATGAAAGAAAAAATTATCAGACTAGACTTTATTAAAATTTGAAAATATTATCTTGTACCACATTAAGATATATGACTACAATACACCAACAAGAAAATTAAATTTTACTGTTTGAAGGACACTTTTAGAAAATTAATAGATCAGTTACCGATGGGGAATATATTTACAAATGACATATATAATAAAGTATGATTATCTATAGCATACAAAGAACTATTAAAATTCAATTATAAGAATGAAAACAGACCAATTTAATAATGGCCTTAAGAGTCGTCTCAACAAAGAAAACTATGAACTTCAGGCATCAATGCCTGTTCATCCAGAGGAAGACATTTAGTAGTCTTGGGAGGGACTTTGGTAATGTGAGAATTATTCATGTGTGGGAATGGGGCGTAGGTGTCAGTAAACTATGATTCATGGGTGAAACTCAACCAGTGGATTGTTCATCTGCAGCAAAAAAAAAAAGCTAGATGATAACTTTAGATTTGCAAAAATTTTTGCAAAAATAAAAGTATATTACATATACTCTATGTGGCCCATGAATTATAAAATACTTCATATGCATCCTTTTCCAAAAAAAAAAATGCTGTCCCCTAACCAAAATAGACCTAAAAAAGTTGCCAAAGTCTCTTTAATGACCTAATGTCATAAATATAAGACTATATGCTGTGGTCACATAATGATGGTCTAAAGGACCAGTATTTCTGAGGGAGAAAGTGAATACTTGGAGATGTTCTCAAGCCTGACTCTGGAACCAGCTCTATGCCAGCTGGCCACACGAAGTTGGTCAGAGTAATCCCAGGACCAAACTAGTATCCGTGGCTGAGAAAATGGATGAAGTATTTTCATTGTAAAAAACTATAAATATTCAGACTATGTTTTTTCTGTTTACCATATCTTTTTTATATTAACATAAACGAATGGCTTAATTGACAGAAGGTATTTTTCCAGATAACATGCAAAGACAGAAATATCAAACTTTTCCCCAACCCACTAAGGAGATCTTTCTTTGCCCTTGTGTGGTTAATGTGTGGTTAATCTCATTTCTCATGTCTGTATTTGTGATGCCACTACCTACTATCTCATTTTAATTCCTTAAGAATCAATCAAATATATCATTTTTTCATTTACTGTGCAGCTCAGACCAGTACCTACTTCCCTGCCAGGCAGATTTGATGATCCACTAACACCTAGAGTTTTAGTTTAGCTCAGACGGGAGGAAATCAACACTAGCTTTGAAATGAGACTCATTAAATTCACCCTGACTTGATTAGGAACTGGAAATAGTATTCATCACATTTATTTGTCAACTAAAACGATAGGATTCTGATGATTAAAAAGTTGAAGAATCACTCGTACTTTTCAAAAGGTGGTAAGCAGTTTTCCCAAAGGAAGTCATTTCCAGATTTCCAGTTTTAGAACTGTTCCTCCCCACATTTTTTCTAAAAAATATATTTTCAATCACTTTCACTTTTATTGCCTTGCTTTTGGTTTAATTATTTTATTTTATTACTATTATTGTGGGCAATTTATCAAGATATAGAAGGTACATGAATACAAAGTGATGCTGTGAACTGACATATAAAAATATAAAAATATAGATAAAGAGATTTTTAATATTTCCATAGCCAACTATATGTTTTATGAATAACATATAGTTTTATGTTAGTGTTTCTTCTTCTCTAATATAAGAGCAGCTTTCGAAGGACTGTTCACTTCCATTACAAATTTTAGAAATAAGTAGGCATAGAGGTAGACGCCTGTAATTTCAGTACTTGGGAGGCTGATAGAGGAGGATGGGAGTTTAGAGGACAGCCTTAGCAACTGAGTGAGCCTCTATTTCAAAATTAAAAATCTAAAAATGGTCAGGGGTATATCTCAAATGTAGAATGCCCCTAGGTTTAATCCCCAGTACTGAAAAAAAGGGAAGGTAGGTAGGAAGGAAATATGGCTTAAAACAATACTTTACTATTACACATTATTTTTTCTGTTAGCATGGAGACACATAAGGCTACATATACTGGAATGGCTGTCTGGGGTAGAAGATCTGAAGTAGTATCAGTGGCTTGTCTGCCATTAATAGTAGCTGACAATTAGGGTAATTGGATTCTCCAATATGCTTCTACAACCCCAGCATCATAGAAGCCATCTTCCTCCTCCTTCTCCTCCTCCATTTTTTTTTTTTTTTTTCCTGTGCCGGGAATGGAACTCAGAGTCATTCTACCTCCCAGAATATTTAATTTTGAAAGAGTGTCTCACTAAGTTGCTGAGGCTGGCATCAAACAGGAGATCCTTCTGTCTCATCCTCCCCAATACTGGATTGTAGTGATGTACCACCATGCCCAGCTACCAGCAGTATTTTTTTAAGAGGAATGTGTAAATTGTTTTTTCCTTTAAAAGCAGGTTTTGATACTCATCAGGACATAGATGCACTGTGTATGGCCTCTCCTTCTAGATCAACAACGGAACTCTACTTTCTCTATTGAGTAACAGCACAGCATCAATTTAATGGTATAGCCCTGGTAACTAAACATTGAATCTTTTCAATAATTCGGCCCTGATTTCAACCAGTTATCTTGTCTACCAAAACAAAACAAAACTAAGCCTTTAAAACATTGGATGTTTTACTACTAGAAAGGAATAAGGTAACTCTGAAATATATTTATTTACCAGATACCAAAGTATAGATGATAAAAAAGCAATCATTAGGACCCTAGCAAGGGTACTGAGCTCTCTAATTGATATAAAGTCATTCAGTATAAAAGTAATCTCTGCAGTAGTTTATCAATGAGCCTGCTTAAAGAAAGACTCACTAAAGCTGGATGTGGTAGTGCATGCTTGTAATCTCAGCATTTGGGAGGCTAAGGCAGGAGGATAGTGGTTCAGAGCCAGCCTCAGCTACTTTGCAGCTCAGCCCTTTGCAACTCAGTGAGACCCTGTTCTAAAATAAAGAATAAAAATTAGAGCTTGGGGTATGTAGCTCGGAGGAAGACTACCACTGGGTTCCAGGTTCCATCCCCAGTACAGTATATAAGAAATAAAGAAAAAGAAAAGGAAGGAAGGAAGGAGGGAGGGAGGGAGGGAGGGAAGGAAGGAAGGACGGAAGGAAGGCAGGCAGGCAGGCAGGAGAAAGACTCATGCATTCATATGGCACACTAAACCATTTTAAAATTAACTAACTTAAAGCTGAGCGTAATGGCGCACAATTGTAAGCCCATCATTCAGGAGGCAGAGAGTGGTTTGTGGACAGCCTCAGCTGCTTAGCGAGGCCCTATGCAACTCAGTGAGACCCTATTTCAAAAAATAAAAATACTAAAAAAATATGTCTAAGGGTGTAGCTCAGAGGTACAATTCCTCTGGGTTCCATCCCCAGTACTGCAAAATAAATAAATAAATAAATAAATAAATAAATAAATAAATAAATAACTTGAAAATCTTTGGTTTGAACCAAACTTCCTACTATATCCCATCATTTTAGTATAAATAAAAGTCTAAGACCTCTCCACACAGCACTGATTTGTGGAGAGTTTTAATCATTGAAACACCTCTTTCTTCCAAAAGCCTTTATTCTTCACTGGAGCAGCTCCAGGTTTCTCAACAGCTAGGCTGAGCTTCGTCCTTTGTAAAGAGCCCTTGAGAGTTAGGCACTGAGTTCCAGAAGCAGTCTGATCAATACCAAGCACAATGAGATAATCCTCTGCCACGGTCTGTCTATTCATCCTAAGGTTTTATTGGGAGTCTTTGGACATTTCAGACTGTCAATATTTACCAAGTTTGTCATCATCTAAATGCTCCTGTTTTGTGACTATGGATTTCTGTCAAGCCAAATTTTCTCCATCAAATATTGTATGTGTAATTTGTCTTCAAGACATGTCCAATCTTCTCTACACTGATATCGTCAATGTGGCATTAATTATGCCTTGTGACTCTCTGTAATGGATATTTACTTTTCTCTTTCCTCAGTTACAGCAGTAAGGTGTGAGAGCACCTTGAAAAAGAAATAGACTTCTAAAAATACATTATTGGGTTTCTATCTGCTATTAATATTCAGCAAAATTTGAGCTACAGAACACAAACACATTGCAAATTTGACAGAAAAGTGAATTTTTGACAGTGTACTTGTAGATAAAATGGTCAAATACAAGAGAAAAAGTGAGTATGACATGAATAACAAAACATACTTATGCACAGCACATAAAATTCAACTTTATAGCTATCCTTTACAGAGTTATAAATTATTCTGTGAATCTTCTTGTAGACTATTATACTTAGTACTTAAATCAATTGAAAAAGGTGTTCAGAATAAAAAATACAGGATTGTAGAAGGGACCACAACAAAATATTAAGTTCACAATATTTTTGTTGTTGTTATTTTGTTTTGTTTTGTTTTGTTTTGTTGGTGGTACTAGGGGTGGAACCCAGGGGTTTCTACCTCCAGGCTATACTCCCAGATCTATTTTACATTTTTTATTTGGAAACAAGGTCTCAATAAGTTGCTGAGAACTTCACTAAGTAACTGAGGCTGGCTTTGAACCTGTGCGATCCTCCTGTCTCAGCCTCCCTAGAGCTGGGATTACAAGTGTGCGCCACCAGGCTGGCTTAAGTTCACTATTTCACATTTCCAAAATCAAGAAAGGAGATACAGGTGCTTTTCTGTTTTGTCCTTATCTAAATGAAAAAACTGAATTCCTCAAGGGTCCCTTTATCACATTTCTTTATTCCATTTGACTTATGAATTAAAGTTTGGTAATGTTTTCTCCTTTACTAATTTCAGAATGGAATATTCTTAGACATATTACATCGACACCTCCATCTCATTTCTTCCTTTGAGGACCAATCTTGCTAAAAGAACTCTGGAGTTGACAAAATAGATTGATTTATTATTACATAATAATCTTCAGGACAAGGACATGTTATAGAAAATCAATTTATTCAGACAATACACATTAATTCAGGGCTTGCTGCGGATAACGTAGGGCTCAAAGTTGCCATGTGAAAAATCATCAATTTCAACCACAGAAACACTATGTCATCTATCTATCCATCTAGCTTATCTGAACCATGTTACCTTTACATAATTTTCATTTGACATTTGAATCAGCCAAATTTTATTCACTTCTGACTTTTTTTTAAATATTCAAGTTGATATTATATAACATTTGCAAAATCTAACATATGGAAAAGATGATCTTAAAGAATACATCACTCTCACTATAATGCGAACAGTCTAGAAAATAAAAATTAAACCAGTAAGTCCACACATTAAAACGACAAATTGGGGCCATAGATATATGTGCTGCTTTAGATAAAAAATAGTCTCAATAATTAATATTTAGAATACATACATTCAAGTAAAATGTGTGTAAACCTATACATTTATAGAGAATCGAGTTTTGTAGAAATCAAACATCTCAGATGTAGTTTTACATCACCAACAGCAAAGAGCAAGTTGCTCCAGAAGAAAGTGTTTCGACTCATGCTATGGTATGACTTTGCTTTCTTCCCCCAAAACTTTATGTGCTGGAAGGCTAGTCCTCAGTTTGGTAGCACTGAGATGATATAACTGATAAGAAGTGCTGTCAAGTAGATGATTAGGTCATGGGGATCCTCCAATCATGAATAAACTAATTCTTTTCTAAAGGAGTAGATTAGGTCTTGTAGGACTCAGTTCTTATGAAATTGGGCTGTTATAAAGCAAGGGTGTCCATGCCCTTGGCCTTTTCTGAACATGGTCATTTCCTTTGCTTTTTTTTTTTTATGGTACTGGGGATGAAACCCAGAGGCTTTCTACCTCCTGGCTATACTCCCAGACCTTTTTTATATTTTATTTGGAAACAGGGTCTCACTAAGTTGCTGAAAACCTCACTAAGTAGCTGAGGCTGGATTCGAACCCGTGTGATCTTCCTGTCTCAGCCTCCCAAGCGTGGGGATTACAAGCGTGTGCCACCACGCCCGGCTTCCTTTGCTTTTAATCTGTCCTCTTGTAAGGCAGAAAAGGGCTCCTCCCCAGGCATCTTGTACCAAGATCTTTGAACCCTTTATTCATCAGAATTGGGAGCCACATAAACCTCTATATTTTGTGAGCTACCCATCCTCAAGAACTTTGTTATAGCAACCAAAACTATATCATGAACAAAAAAACTCCAGGACCAAAAACATAGAGTACTGATCCTCAATCTGTAACTAGCTTTCTATGAGAACATGGGAAGATTGCTTTGAATTTTCAGGCATCAGAATTTTTTTCTATAAGGGCAGAAGCTACATTTTTTTTAAATCAGCACACCGAGAGAGAATCACAAGAATGAGGCCATAAGGGTGACATCCTCATGACTGGACCAGTGACCTTATAGGAGAAGTGACCAGTGCCCCTGCTCTGTGAGCAACCAAAAAGAAGTGAGGTGCTTATCTAGCAAGATGGCAGGCTACTCCTGAGCCAAGGAAAGGCCCCTCATGCAGCTACAAATCTGCCAGAACCGTGATCCTGAACTACCCAGCCTCCAGCACTGGGAGAAGTGTCTGCTGTGTATGTCTACAATAATTTGTTATAGTAATAGAAGATACCTAAAACAGTGTGTGTGCTTGCTCACTATATCTCTTTCTCTCTCTTACACACACACACACACACACACACACACACACACACACACACACACATCCACACACACTCCTGGCCAATTTTTATTTTCAAGCAGAGTCTAGCTGCAGTAGCCTTGAACCTGAGATCTTCTTGTCTCAGCCTTGTAAGTACTGGAATTATAGGTGAATATATATATATATATATATATATATATATATATATATATATATATATATATGTGTGTGTGTGTGTGTGTGTGTGTGTGTGTGTGTGTGTGTGTAGTGAATTATTAGTTGTTTCTTTCTAATTGAACAACTAAACAATAACACTATCTGTGAAGATTTTTTCTTCTGCATTTTTCTGGTTTTTCTTCCAAAGAAATCATGGAAGAAAATAGCTGCTGCTATGAATTACAGTTGTCGTATAATTGTTTTATTCTTTCCCAAATGTACTTTGGAAAGCAATTTGAAGTTGTATCATTTATAGTATCTGTTACATTAATTTAAAATAGTATCTAAGAAAATTAGTATTTAGAATTGCATGCAAATGATACCACAGATCTTGTTCTTCTGTCATCCACACATTACCAATTTATACTGCACTATTCAAAACATTTAAATTAAGAATTACTTGCAAATTCATCCATACTGTCATTGAAGAGCAAGCTTATGAGAGCAGACCTGAACTACTTTTCCTAGACAGAATGTACAATTGTGGGCCTCTCTTAGCAGAAATATTGGCATATAAGATAATATTTTCAGTCATTCTTATTTTTTTCTGGGGCATTGAGGATTGAGCACTGGGGCATATTAAATTTGAGCTATATCCCTAGTCTTTTTTTAATTTATTTGAAGCAGTCTCACTAAGTTGCTGAGGCTGGCCTTGAATCTGGGATCTTCCTGTCTCAGCCTTACAGGTATTGAAATATAGGTATGCACCACCATGACCGGCCAGTCTTCCCTATTTAATTTTTTATTGGAGCATTGTAGTCATATATTAATGGAGTACAAGATGGTGGAGGCATACATACACACACCACTCATTTAGCTCTTCTCCAATTATCACCCCATTTCCTCTCCCCTACCCCTTTGTCATGTTTTGCTTAGTTATTGACTTGGTTATGTTTGTGAATGTACATCATGTACATTATGGGATTTTCCTCTTTTCCCCTTCCATTGCCCCCAGTAAAGCTTCCTTTTTTACTCATCTATGGTTTCTCCTCCTTCGTCTACAGTTCCTCCTCTGACTCATTTTCTCTCTAGCTTCTACATATTAGGGAGAGCATCCGATTTCTTACGTTTTGTGACTGACTAATCTCACTTAGCATAATGTCCTCCAGTTCCATTCATTTCCCTGTAAATGACATAATTTTGTTCTTTATGGCTGAGGAAAATTCCATTGTGTACATATCCCATAGGAAACCAAAATACCAAACTAATTCATGTGTATCTATGTTCATAGCTGTACAATTCACAAATGCCAAACTATAGAACCAGCCAAGATGTTTCCATCAATAGATGAATGGGTTACAGTCTTTCCATTTTTAAGAATCTCTCTTAGCTGAGTGTGGTGGCACATCCTGTAATCCCAGTACTTGGGAGGCTGACACAGGAGGACCATAGGTTTAAGGACAGCCTCAACAAGTAGTGAGACTCTCATCAACCTTGTAAGGCCCTATTGCCAAACAAGAAATAAAATTGGCCAGGTATAGGGGCGCACACTTATAATCCCAGCATTTGGGAGGCAGAGACTGAAGGATCGCAGTTCAGGGACAACCCCAGCTACTTAACGAGGTCCTTTGCAACTCAGTGAGATTCTGTTTAAAAAAAAAAAAGACTAAAAATTAGACCTGGGTGGGAGTATAGCTCAGAGGTAGAATGCCCCTGGGTTCCATTCTCAGTACCAGAAAAAGAAAGAGAGAAAGAAGGAAGGAAGGAAGGAAGGAAGGAAGGAAGGAAAGAAAGAAGGAAGGAAGGAAGGAAAGAAAGAAAAGGAAGGAAGAAAGAGAGAGAGAAACAAAAAAGAAAAAAAGAAAGTTGAGCTGGGGGTGAAGTTCAAAAGTAGAATGTCTATGGGTTCAATTCCTAGTACTGCAATAAATAAATAAATAAATAAATAAATAAAGCTTGCAATTAAGGACATTTTGAAAATATGTCTGCAGTTCTCTATACTCACATAATCTCTCCATATCATAGTTGTGAGTTGATCTGAGGATAATTTTATTATTTCATTATAATTTAGCATGTATATGTACGGCAACAATACTGCTTGATTAAATTAGAAAGAACTACTTATAGTTTTTAGGTACATTTTTTTCTGAAACCCTTAGTGCAAATTCGTATAAATTAAGATATCATGCACAGGTATATATTGTGATGACCAGTGCAGGAAACCCAGAAACTTTTAAAAATATACCATGAAACCTTTTAGGATTTTGATCATTAATCTTAAAATCTTTTTGGAATTATACAGGTATTTATCAGGCTTATAACTGCTCCGCAATTGATTTAAGCAGGATTCTTAGTTTGCCTAAATGCTATAATTTTTCTAATAATAAGTAATTATAGAATCACAGAAGAACATGGAATTTATTTGGATTTTGGTTAATGACAAGCCACACACTCCTGCAATGGCTTTTAAATCTGTAAACAAAAAGAGGACTTTCCTGAAGTTTCTGAGTATTTAAAGTATATATTTATATAAAGCACAGAAAAACATATAATTTTACTTATAAGTATTAACAAACTACCCTTAAAGTCTTTTGATATAAATAATACTTATCTCATAAAAACCTCTCTGTTATCCTCCACCCTTACCCCTGTACACATATTTTTATTTTTCTCTCAGGTTTAATTTTCTTTTCACTTCCCAGGGCTATTTATTTATTTATTTTTCCTTCATTCTGAGCAGGATTGCCAGATATACTAGAAAATATCAAGTTAAGGTTATATTTTAAATAAAAAAAATCAAATGTTTTTAGTATAAGAACATCTCAAGTATTACCTGAGACACAGTTATACCAAGTCAATCATGCATTTATCTGAAACTCAAGTCTAATTGGATTTCCTGTGTTCTTCTTTGTTAAAACTCTAAGCCTACCATTCCACCTAGTTCTTATCAGCCCAACTGTCTTAGTACTGTTGTTCTCAGGATGCCCTACATAAGGTGAAGACATAATCAATTATTCAAAGTTTTCAGCACTGAGACATTTTAACTATTCAGCATAAATAATCTCTTTGAAGCTTAATTATACATACACATATTTTTGAATTAATAGCATGCTGACCAAGCCCCAGTCCCACCTCTTTTAAAATTTGTTCTCAACTCTGCCTCATAGGACTTTGTTCTCTTTTCTTTATGTTCCTATTTTAATAAACAAAACAAAACCTCTTTAACCCATTAGAATATTTCTGATGTTATATTGCTTATTCCATTAATGTCCTGGGGAAAAGAGATATTTTATTATTATATCTCTTAATTTAGCATGTAACACTTTACAGTTAGTTGGATGAGTGTAAAAATCAAATCCCAATGAAATGGCATCCAAGCACCGGTACTCCAATCATTTTGAAATGGTAGACAGTAACTATGCATTCCAAATCATTTAACAATCTCATAACTGCCTGTTAGGTCAAGGCCAAAAATAAACTGAATAACAGATGTTGAAGTGAAGCCTTCTCCAATTTGTGATGCCTTTGGGAAAAATATGTATTTTTTTCTGGGCCATGGAAAGTAGTTGAAATCATTAAAATAGATGGTACTGTCATCCTAACAATTCCCACTAGAAAACTAGGAAAAACTGTTGGGCCTGTTATCCTACCTTTTCACAGATGATAATCCGCACCTATTCTATCTGTTCCCTTGTTAGTTGAACCTCAGGAATAAGACAAGTAATAAAAATGGCTGGTTTTTAAAATTTTTGATTATCTTATAGATACCGAAGGTAAATTAGCTGTGTTGAAACATTTTTTGTGCAATATTTTTTGTGTGCTGATTTCATAAAAAAAATCTTAACCAAGCTTATAGAAAACTTAAAGTCATAAAAGGAGTTATTTTGAATAGGTTGATCCTATGTATTTTTAATCATAAAAAGTATATTTTGACATGGCGAACATGATAGTCCTAAAACTTTAAATGGTACCTATTAAATAAATACGTCCCACGTGTAGCACCTTATTGCAATTGTGTGTGGGGGGGGGGGGTGAGGGTACTGGGGCTGAAACCCAGGAGCCTTCTACCTCCACTCTATACTCCCAGACCTATTTTACATTTTATTTGGAAACAGGGTCTCACTAAGTTGCTAAGAACCTCACTAAGCTGCTGAGGCTGGCTTCAAACTTGTGATCCTCCTATCTCAGCCTCCCAAGTACTAGGATAACAAGTGTGTGCCACCATGCCTTGCTACGTACTGCAACCTTGTATCAGCTTTTATTTGTTTTTCTTTTTGTAAGACAAAAACAAATAAGCAAAACAAAGAATAAAAATGAACTCTGATTTTAATCTGGGAAACCACACATTCCTCATTAAATAGAGTCTTGATTACACTGTCAATCAAAACCCTTATACTTCTCTGTGGAGAAATTCTTCATGGAAATTAGGACAAATACTCTTCTTTCTGTAGACTGAAAGCCTGGAAAATTGTTGTGACTCTGTTATTTCTGACTTCCCAAGTTCTAAGAGCATAGCTTTTCTGATTCTTGTCCTGTTAGATGCCTGGTTCTATCCCTTTTTTTTTTTCAGGTAGTTATTTCATATCTTCCAGTGAATTCTGCTCATTTGATTGATCAAAAACAGTTATGTTGCTTGAAACTAAAAAACTTTAAATAAAACACAAATTTATACATTCACTTAAAATTTAGGGGGGAAAAAAAAAGAAGATGCAAGTGACAAGGAGATTGCTCTGGCTGCCATAATGAAATTCCAAAGACACGGTGGCTTGAATTACAATGCTTCGTTTTCTTAGCACTCTAGAGCTTAGGTGCCCAAAACAAAGGATTGTCAGGTTTAGTTTCTTCTGAGGCTTCTTTGTTTTGCTGACTCTGCATGGCTGTCTTCTTCCTGTCTTCATTTGATCTTCCTTCTGTGTGTGTCCATACCCTAATTTCCTCTTTCTGTAAAGATACCAGTTGTATTTGTTCAGAGCATGATGCTATATTTTAACCATATATCCAAAGGTAGCTATTTTCTAAGGCACTGTGTATTATGGATTCAAAAATGATTTTTGGGGGAGAAAAGGATCAGAAAAAATATAGTGATGATGTTAGGTTCAAAACATGATTAAATTAATTGCCTAGGTGAACAAAGTATTAGAAAAAGAGTGACAGAGAAAAAGAAAAAGATATACAGAGAGAAAATGACTTCTAAAAGGTGTAATAACAGAAGTAACATAAGTTTAATGTGTGACTGGAAAACACAGGTTCAATTTTACAGAGAAATCCAGTAATGTAAGAGCTTGCTGATAAACTTAATAATTTACTATTTGTAGTAAAATTTCTGAAAATGGCATGATTTGTGGCTTTCTCTCATAAGTTTGTATAAATAACTGGAGTATATCTAGATTAGTAATATAAAAATAGCTCTAACATTCTTATTCCTTAGAAATAAACAATCTTTGCATATTCTCTGAAAGCTGAGAAATCAAAATGTTACATTAACACTTGAATAGATGCCAACCCTGTTGAATGTTTCTATAATTGCTTTGTAACATTTAGAAATATAACCCACTGTAAGCCATCATTTTATATCACGACTCAATGTCATAAAACTAAAGCAGAAGATTCAGGAAACAATGTTTACTCTATCTTGTATGATGTGTCTTTATGTTATTCTAATTTATATTCTTAAAAATATCATTTGTTACCAAATGAACTAACTTTATGACACACTAATAGGCCATAAATTGCAGTTCAAAAGATACTATAGGATGGAAATCACAAAAATGGCAAACTATACATATCATTATATGAGAAAAATTATTATTTTTCAGTATCAGAATATTCAAATGCAAATTGTCCATTTTTCCCATTATGTGTATAACTGTTCTGTTCATTTTAAAATATTAAAAGAGAAATGTTATAGGTGTGAAGCTAGGAGGAAGGCCACATATTGACAGGGCAATACCCAATGTGCAAGATATAATAGAAGGTAGAGAGTGACACTTAGCAAAACATCTATTTGCAAATCCTGTAGTCAACTGCTTTGGAGGATTGTCTAAGACAACTTTGTGTAGTAAAGGGAATGCTATGCAAGAATCTTTTAAATACATACTCTCCATATGGTAGTCACTAGCTGCATGTGGTTAATGAACAAGTAAAATGTAAGTGTCAAGTGTGAAGACTTGAATTTGTAGTTTTACTTAATTGTAATCAATTGAAATGGCCAGATGTAGAGAGGGCCTACTACAGTAGAGAGCAAGGTGCTGAGTTTTTTCTTCCTGCTGGGGGTACTAGCATTTCAACGACTGGGAAGATCATTATGTCCCAATCTATTAGCACAAAATTATGGAAGAGATACCTCCTTCATTCTTTCCTCCGAAAATATGAATTTACAAAACTATGAAACACATATCTATTTATTTATTTATTTATTGGTGGTACTGGGGATAGAACCCAGAGGCTTTCTACTTCCAGGCTATACTCCCAGGCCCATTTTATATTTTATTTGAAAACAGGGTCTCACTAAGTTGCTGAAAGCCTCACTAAGTAGCTGAGGCTGGCTTCGAACTTGTGCGATCCTCCTGTCTCAGCCTCCCAAGTGCGGGGATTACAAGCGTGTGCTACCATGCCCGGCTGAAACACATATTCAAATAGAAATCTTACATGGACAATGCAAGTGCATGTTTTGTGGTAGGTTGAAAACAGAAGATGTAATTCAGGTCAGTGTTAAATTCAGTCTCCTTTATTTGTAGATATTAATGGGGAAAGTGTAAATGAAAACTCAAATATCAAAAATTCTACAGGAATAAAGTGGGGGATTCAAATCACATTGTGCTTTTTCAAGTGAGCATATTAATCAGTAGTCAATAACATAGAGGAAAGTCCAATGCCAATTGAGGAATATAGATCTAAAATGTCTGGCACGATAAAGAGGAGACTGGACAAGTAGTTAAGACAGAAAAGATGGAAAGTGGGAATGGAGATTTGAAAATAAATGGCTTAAACTCAGAGTATGGGAATTTGTCACATAAAAAAAAGGTGTGGTAATAATCCTAAATATAAGAATTCTGGTTTCAATTTTAAATTCAAAACTTAAAAATATTGGTGAAATTATTTTATTTTATAATCTATGTATACTAAACTTGAAGGAAACTTTGCTCTGTATGTAATCAATCCTCAATGTCACAGAAATAGGAGTGAGATAAATGCCCGAATGATGGGTGTGCCCTGAGGATGGAGGGCCATCACTGAGAGCTCTTCAGAGGAAGTGGACCCCAGAAGCAGTGATTCATGTCCTGACACAGCCTTATGTTTCAATTCCCTCTGAAACTTCTGCTATGCAATTAGTAAGGATAAAGAGTCATAGAATATCTTCTATATTCCTGACTTTGATACTGATTTAGAACAAGAGCTAGGAGATTTTTCTATAGAGTATGCTTGATAAAACTGATCTTTGTTTAAAAAAACCAAGTCATTTTTAAGGGTTTTTGTTTGTTTTATGCTGAAAATAGTGTTTTTTGAGTATACTTAAAAGTGACAAATATTTTTATATTTATACAAATATATATATATAAGCTTCCAAAGGTCAATACTCATAATCAATTGAGACATAGTTTACTTAATTATCATAATACACTATTTATAGATGTTGAAATTGAAAATGGAAGTTTAAGCAAATACCCCCAAATTACACTACTAGCAAGCGGAGAAATTCTGGATTCTAACTCTGCATATCATCCCCAAAAACCATATTCCTCAGGCATAAAACCTCCTCTCTGTTAATAAAGTGTATGGAAAAAAGTGTATTCTACAATCAAGCATATCTGTGTTCATTTCATTGACCTTCCAGCCATGTGACCAGTCTAATTTACCCAATTTTTCTCACTTTAACTGAATTGACTTTCAATTCATTTTAGAACTTTCACCATTTCATAATTTTGCTTTTATTGGATTTTCTTGTATAATGTATGTGTGCACCAGTATTTTTTAATGGTGCATTGTAATCATACATCTTAATGGAGTACAAGATAGTAGAGGCATACAGGCACACATCACATTTAGCCCTTTCCCAATATTTCTGAATTCTTATCCTTTGCCCAACATAGTATCTATAAGTACATAAATACAACAATGGAGAAGAGATCTAAGGCCCTTGATCTTCTGAAGCATATATATTATCAACCATGAACTATTGGAGTAGTCCAAGTCACTCTTTTGATTGTGTCTCCATCTCACTCGATTAAAAGTCAACCAGATCTCCCAGATATCTCTGAAATTAACCAAATGTCTTCTGAATAAAAATCACTGCATATTGGCATCTGTTCTTTGGGCTAGGAGAGACATTTTAAAATAATTGTGATTGAATGTATTTTACCAATCTCTTTATAGTCAGGGCAAAAACAAGCTTAATTACCAATGCACATGAGTGGTCTTTTTCCACAAGTAGATCATATCCTTGTCAAGAAGCTTTTGAGGCACGTCAAAGAGTAGTATTTAATGTTAATGTGAAGCCAAAAAAATCAATTCCTTTCCTGCGGCTAGTCTCCCAGGAAGAGTCTGGCTTCAACTCACTATTGATAGATAGGCTCTTTGAATTTGGGAAAATTATGCTGTGATTATTTGAGCTGTTTAAACCAGATCCGTTTCTCTTGTGATTACCTATATAATCATCATCCCCCCCTCTTTAGGGATACTGTTCTGATGTTGAGTATTTATCACAGGTCCATAGAGACTGTATTCATAAAATGTTTGCATGTGACATAGAGCTCTAAAATCACTGTAGTTTGTCATCTTTGCAACTGCTGCAATTTCTTCTACTTGGGACTAAAGGTAGAAAATATTGAGAAGAAATAATAATTGGGTGAACAGAGTGGATAGGTATGTCTGATAGTATCATTGTATGTGTATATAGGACATTTGTTGTGTTTTACTGATTTTTTTCAGTAGCTTCTCATCCACCCTCCCTACTTTTGATAATAACACAGGGACCTTAGGTTTTTGAACCACTCGTTATTGGTCCCATGGCTCCAGTTATGAGCACATGCCTCAGCCCTGGTCAATCAGCAAGTACTTCTTTCTGGCTATGTAGAATGAGAATATGAGTCCAGTCAGCCAGGCTCATATAGCTCAATACTTGGTTTATTCTGGAACTACTAGGAAAGATAAACTCCTTCTTACACCAATTGCCTACTGAGAGTATCATATATAAGTTTCACAATGTTGAGTTGACCATGTGGGAAGAGACTGACCAAATAAGTTCAAATGGAAAGTCATAATACAGAAAAAAAAGGAGATCCTTAGATCCTTAGTCTGGCTTTGTTGAAAAATCACTATTGCTTCTTTGACATTCAAACCGTGTAAGTCACCAACATTTTACCTAGGCCAGTTACAGATTGTTTTCTCACATTTATCCAATATTGTTCATTTTCCCAATGGAAAATTCTAAACCTGGGTTAAGGTTCCATGAGCCAACATGAGGAAGGACACCCAGGAGCATAAAGCCCTACATTATGGAGAACGTACAGAGACTTCTAAGTCCTATCTAGACTCAGAAAGCAAAGGTATTTCCTCAGTGAGAACAGATAAGCAGAGTATCTGAAGCCACAGTTTAGAAATAAGTCCACAGAAAATGTCATAGACCCATGCCATCATGATCAATCTTGAGGTTATACCTCAGTAGTTTTCATACAATTGTCCGATGGGATAAAGAAATTATAGGCAGCAGTGTATAATCTCTCATAAGGATATTTGTGAATATACACATACATATATATTAGGTTAAACAATTTATATATATGTGTGCATATATATATGCATATATATTCAGTTGTTCATATATATATATATAGAGAGAGAGAGAGATAGATAGATAGATATAGATATAGATATAGATATATATAGATAGATAAACAACTGAATGGAGAGTTTTGACAATAATTACATACAAAAAGCCTTAGCATAAACTATTTGAAAAACTCAACAAATCAGTACCTCTTGGGAAGCAGAAGGAGTAAATTCACTTAACTGGCAAAATTTGTTCTCCTAGTACTCAGATTGGTGCCTCTAATTGTTCTATGAGAGAATTCTTGGCATTGCTTACATTCAAGCTATTAGTGTTTCAATTTTGCTTTCTTTGGACTAAATTTGTGTAAAATATAATTCATTATGATTCTTTCTTTGAAAAAATTTTGGCTTTCTCTGTAGGAACTTATCAACGTATGGCCAAGGGCACTTTACATTAGCCTTCAATCATTCACAACTGCTGCTTGGGTCATAATTAAAAAGTTAGCTATAAAATGCCACATAAATTCATCTGACTTTAATCCATTAGGCTTAGGTTCCAAGAGAAATATATTTTTGGCTTAAAATATGTAGGTCATTAAAAAATTGGAAAGAAGGAAAGAAGCTTTTGACTGTAACATTTATATTTTATAAAACAAATGCCTCAGCACTTATATTTTACTCGGCTTTTAATTAAATCATGCATACAGTTTTATGTAACTATTAATAAGTCAAAGTATTTGTATAAAGCACTGCTAGGCTTTAACAACTTTTATGAAGTCCAGAACATTTCTAAAACTTTTTCGGGAATATGTTCACTAAGAGACTTTGCATATTATGAATAGCCTTTGAATGGCCTAATTTCGTACTTAAATTTAATTCCTTTTTGAGTGGCAATCAACTTTATTAATTTCCATGACTAATTGCAAATAATCTAAGCACCTCTACCTGATTTATAGAGCTCCTTGTACACTGGCCTTATTTTAGTCAGAATGTGTTCATCAGATGCAACTTAAGCCAGATTAAGAGAAAGGAGAAAGAAAAATAAGAAGAGAAGTGGAGAAAGTGGATGTAAGAATTAGAGGGTCGTCATTAGGTACAACTGGGTCCAGGAGTGTTATCACCTTATTTGATTCTCCTCACCCCCAACTCACTCCTTTACTTCCCTCTGCATGTTGGCAATAAACATATGGTAGATCAAATGTTATATAGTATTTTACATTATACAGATGATTAAAATATGATTTAAAATAATGCTAACTAAGCTGGGCATGGTGGCCCACGCCTTGTAATTCAGTACCTGAAAAGATAAGTCAGGGAGACTGCAGGTTCAAGGCCGCCCTCAAAAACTTAGAAAGACCCTGTTTGAATTTTTTTTTTTTATAAAAGGTAGATGGACTGCGGGTGTGTCTCAGCGATAGAACTCCTCTGGTCCAAACCCCAGCACCACAATTAAAGAAATACAAAAATGAAATAATGTTAACTATAAAAATGTGATTAGCAAAAAACTTCTTTATACTCTGCAATTAGACTTGGCAACAAGTGAATTTAAGAGTCTACTAGACACCATCCTCATCTCAATACTAATGTTAATGAACACAAGATAATTATGGTGACCATAATAAATGTACCACCCTATTTCAGTCCTGTGTGTGTGTGTGTGTGTGTGTCTGTGTGTCTGTGTGTCTATTTCAGTCCTGTGTGTGTGTGTGTGTGTGTGTCTGTGTGTCTGTGTGTGTGTGTATACTAGTATAGCTTGGGTTTGGAATGTTGCCCAAAAGGTTTCTATGTTAAAAACATATTCCAAGCAGCAAATTTCAGAGGTGGGGTATGAGTAGAGAAGGCAGGCCAATGAAATTGTGGCCTTGGGGATCATATATGCATCTGGCTTCTCTCTCCTCTCCTCTCCTCTCCTCTCCTCTCCTCTCCTCTCCTCTCCCCTCCCCTCCCCTCCCCTCCCCTCCCCTCCCCTCCCCTCCCCTCCCCTCCCCTTCTCTCTCTCTCTCTCTCTCTCTCTCTCTCTCTCTCTCTCTCTCTCTCTCTCTCTTCCAATTGCTCTTGACCTAAGTGTAGCCTTTCTTCCTCTTCCATGCCAAGCCCAGACTCCAAGTCCTTCTGCTGTTAGAAGCTAGCTGACTATGGACTGACCACCAAAACCTCCCAAACCCCTTCATCTGTGAAACCTAAATAAACCTTTTTTTCTATAAGTTGTGTTTATCAGGTATTTTGGTCACAACAATGAAAAAAAGATGACAAAAAAAGATATTTGGTAAGATTTTTATCTGGAAATCAGAGGAGTCGTGATCATAAGTATGAATAAGGCATATCCCATTTTAGAAAAAAAAAACAAATAAAAAATCAGTTCCTAATTCTCAAGATGAAGCACACCACAATAGATCATATTCCTTTGGAAATAACCTACCTAGAGAGGCAAGGAAGAATGGAAATGTGCCTTCTAGCTACCTGACCACTTCCAAGCTATTGCTGAATACTTTGTGTAAACTAAGAATATTTGGTGGAGAGCTACTGATGTCTGACAATACACTGTAGTAGGTAAGCCTTCAGTAAGCTGATTTCTAAATTTCAAAGGGCTATGAATGCTTATTGTCTACAAAATTAGCAGCAATATGAACAATTCGGGTAGCCAATTATCGTTTTTTGTTTTTTTTTTTTTTTTTGCTGTGAAGGAAAAAACACCTTCAGAACCCAAAACCTGTTGACCTATTTTCTTATTTTGGGGTTTATTTCTATTTTCCACTTCTTGCTGCTTACATATTTTTGTTTTAAAATTATGTAAAAATTCAGCCTTAAAATAGGATAGCATAAGTGACAGAAAAGAGTTTTGTTATTTCTCCCAAATCTTAATTTGCCCTTTATTGTTCCTAAAAAAAATTACACAATTTAATGATGTATAAGTTTGAGAAATCTCAGTGTGTTACTGCACAGGAGTGTAACTATAGATAACAATAATAAGCTTCCTATTTCAAAAAGCTAGAAAAGAGAATTTTGAATGTTTTGCCAAAGAGAGATACAAAATTTTGAGTAGATAAGTTTAGCCAGATTTGAACATTACATAATGTGTACATATATTAAGCTACTGGGGTACACACATAAAATAATTTTATTTTATATATCAGTTAAAATATATTTAATTAATACTTTAAAATATTTTAAGTGTTAGCCTCAAAATAATTGATTTCAATTAACATATAGAGTACAGTGTTTGTCTTGTCAAAATGATGCCAATTAATTACTTTTTAATTACTTCATTTGGTTTGTCTAACATGACAGTATAATTTCCAAAACATGACACTAAAGGTTACAACAGTAGTTTGCTGATGGAAAATACAAAAACAGGTGGCAATTACCGCAATATTGTGTTCAAGGCTAAAACACTGGAAAATCTAATAAAAACTCATCAGCAGATGTTGCATTATGCTAATTCCCTCAATTTTGAATTTTAAAAAGAGTTTAAACTCCTCCAAACAATTTGCAAACTAAGTGTGGAAAGGATGAGCATAGAACTCTGAGGCTTTGCATTCAATAACTTCTTCCTGATAACCTTCCTACCAAAGTCAGTTTTATTTTCGTCAAGAAATCACAACAATTTATCAGTACTGATTTCTCTCAACCACCCACATATATTAAAATCTCATAGCTCTGATTGGGGTTAGATGGAATCTCAGCACAGTTTTGGTTTGCATCTCCCTGATGGCTAATGATGTTGAAAATCTTTTCATGTATCTATTGGCCATTTATATTTCTTCTTCTGTGAAGTGTCTATTCAGTTCAGTTGCCCATTTCTTCCATCTAACCCCAATCTGAGTGGCAAGCATAAACAAATCAAATAACAACAAATGCTGGCAAGGATGTGGGGAAAGAGGAACTCTTTTACACTATTAGTGGGAGTGAAAACTAATTCAGCCACTATTGAGATCAGTGTGGAGCTTCCTTAGAAAACTGAGAATGGATCCACCATATGATTCGGCTATACCACTCCTGGGTATTTTTCCAAAGGAGTTGAAATCAGAGAAATACAGCAACATATGCATACCATGTTCATAGCAGCACAATTCGTAATAGCCAAAATATGGAACCAAACTAGGTCTCCATCAACAGATAAATGAATTGCAAAATTATGGGAGATACACATAATGGAATTCTATTCAGCTATAAAGAACAAAATCATGTCATTCTCAAGAAGATGGAAAGATCTGGAGAACATTATGTTAAGTGAGATCAGCCAAGCACAGAAAGAGAAGGGACATATGTTTTCTCTAATATGCCCAAATTAGGGAGCATTGGGAATACCAGAGGGACCCCAGACAATGGAGGGGAAACCTCAGCAAAGCTAGAATGGAAGGGTAAGAGAGGAAGGAGGCTGAGGTTGATTAATGGAGGAGCTATATCTGAATATGTGTAAATGTATGAATATAGCATGGTTAACCTGGACACTCGTTGTTGAGAGGGGAAGAGGAATGGGGTGAGGGGGAAGAGGGCACCAAGCACAGTCTAAATGTATAGCATTTTCAATATGTTCCACATATAAACAAAATAAAACAATAAAAATATCTCATAGCTCTTCTGAGGCTTCTTTCTTCCTTTCTTTTTTTCTCTTTCTTTCTTTCTTTTTCTTTTTCTTTTTTACATTACTTGGCATGGAACCCAGGGCCATTCTACCTCTGAGCTATACCCCCAGATCCCCAGAGCCCTATTTTTTATTCATTATTTGGAAACAGTCCTATTGAGTTGCAAAGGGCCTCACTAAGTAAGAGCTGAGGCTGTCTCTGAACCAAGATCCTCCTGTCTCAGCCTCCCAAATGCTGGGATTACAAGCATGAGACACCAAGTCCAGCTTGAGGTTTCCTATAGTCTGTTTGAAAAAATAATTTTTCTAATTTGTTTTCTCCATTGACGTATGTTTTTCTTATTTGTCACCTATATTTATTCAACAAAATTATTAATGAATTTTGTCACATATCCATTCATTTAACTAGTTTTTTTTTTTTTTTTTTAGTACTGGGGTTGGAACCTAGGTGTATTCTACCTCCGAGCTACATACTCCAACCTATTTTGTATTCTTTACTTTGAAACAGAGTCTCACTAATTGCAAAGGGCCTCACTAATTAGTAGCTAAGACTGTCTGCAAACCATGATCCTCCTGTCTCAGCCTCCCAAATGCTGGGATTACAAGCATGCTCCACCAAGCCTGGCTTCTACTAGTTATTTTTAAATAAACCTCTAATAATGAAAATAAGGCATTGTGTAAATTGCCATGAGACATACATAAATTTTGCACTCAAAAATCTTGCAACTGGCTCTTCTCAAACTAGGACTCTTCAAACTAGAAATTAATAGTCATATATATCAAGGATGACATGCTTGATATATGAGAAATTACAAATAAGAACAAATTCCAAGTTCCTTTCACCATACTCCAGTTTCATGTACTAAGATTTTAAGCATTTTTTTTATTTTATGTACATATGTATGTATGTATGTATGTACGTATGTATGATGCATATATGTATGTATTTATTCATTTACTTGTTTGCTTACTTATTCATTTATTGGTACTAGGGATAAAACCCAGAGGTATTCTCTACCTCTGAGCTACATCCACATCCCTTTTTACTTATTGAGTTGCTTTAGTGGTACTAGAAATTGAACCCAGAAGATTTCTACCTCTGAGCTACACCTACTGCCCTTTTTACTTTATTTTTATTATAACTTTTTTAAATTTTGAAACAATGTCTCTCTAAGAGAAAGAAAGTCTTGCTAAGTTGCTGAGGCTGGCCTCCAGGCTTCAATTCTCCTGTCACAACTTCCCAATGTAAGCCACCATGCCCGGCTAAGTTAATTCTTTAAATTTAGCAAGTCCTTTGAGAGTGTTCCAGATCCGAGACTAATTTTGCTTACTTCTTTGTGTAGATTTTGGAAACGAGACCAATATAATATGAAGAAATAAAGTGAAAAATCTGCTTTGCCAATCAGCCCCCCCCCCCCCGCTTTTTGTTAGGAATTGGAGATTTGGAGATGGAATCCAGAGGCATTTTACCTCTGAGCTACATCTCCATCTTTGTTTTTTAGTCTTTATTTTGAAAGAACCTCTCACTGAGTTGCAGAGAGTTTCACTAAGTAGCTGAGGCTGTCTGAACTGTGATCCTCCTGTCTCAGCCTCCCAAATGCTGGGATTACAAGAGTGTGCAACCACGCCTCGCTCAGACCCCTCTGATAAATGCAGTCACTTGTGTTGTTAAGAAAGGAAAAGAACACAGCTTCTGCGCAATCTCAGGCAGCCAGGGCCACTCTGTGGAGCTATTTCCAAAAACAAAAGAAGCCAGCCCAGCGTGCTACAGAAGGGCAGGTGTTGAGTGATGTCATTCCTTCCTCAGGGCTGGTCCTCAGCAGGCACACATTCATCTGGCCATGGAAAGGGCAACCCAGGAGACCTCCTTGACAATGGACAAAGACAGTGCTAGACTTTCTTTCTTTCTTTTTTTTTTTTTTTTACTAAACACCATTTCTGTAGAAATCAGAATCTTCTCCTTATTGCTTTCCAATTTCCAGAGAAGACTTCTAATGCAGGAGAGTCCAGTGGAAAGAGTGAAGGGAATTCATGATGCTACTTTAGAGTGATCTGCAACCACAACTCTAGATTTTCTAAAAAGTTTAAAAAAAAGTGATTTCCTGGAGAAAGAACTGTCCCTCCAATTATTTTTTCCAGTTACTTGTTTGTGATGCAGAGTGCTCAAAATCAGATTTACCTCTATGTTAACTTTAATTTTTATTGGTTCACTGTAGTCTTACATTTTAATGGAATACAAGATGTTAGAAGCATACATCCATATATCATACTCATTTAGGCCTTTTCAATATGAATTTATCATGTAACCAGTTAAGATGAATATCCAGATTTTATGTTTTTTTATTATTACTTTTTTAGAGAAAAGAAAAAGCAATGTAGAGAAAAGAAAAAGCAATGTAGAGACTGAGAGAGGACAAAAAAAGTAAGAAAGAGAAAATTAAAAAAAAGAAAAAAAGAAAAAAAGAAAAAAAGAAGCCAGGCATGGTGGCGCGCACTTATAATCCCAGCATTTGTGAGGATCGCTGTTCGCTGAAAGCCTCAGTTACTTAGGCCCTCTGCAACTAGTGAGACCCAACTTCAGAATAAAGAATAAAAGATAGGGCAGGGGGTGTAGCTCAGAGGTCAAATGCCCCTGGGTTCCATCCCCAGAACTGCAAAATAAATAAACAAATAAACAACACAAAAGAAAAAAATGTAAGAAAAAAACTTGAAAATAATTCTCCTTATCTCTTACATAAAATATTAGCTCAAAATTTGTATTATATTTTGCCTTCTAATTAGATGAGGCCTGTACCACAAAACAAGTGCTTTAAATAAATATAAAGGTAGAAACTCCATGTTAAGTTGTTGCTTTGCTGTTTTTCAGGAAAATTAAAACTCCCCATTGTACATTATTTTAATCATAAGAATATTGTAAGTTATGACCACAACAAGATTTTACCCTTAAGTGTAGTTACAATGCACAGGCATCTCATCCTCTCAGTCTTAAAACTAGTTCCTATCATCTTTTCTGAGAAGGTTTTATCTCTAGCTTCTAGAACTTGATCAATCAATGTGATCACTGCACAAGAACAGATCCATTGGCTTGTTTTTTACCTGTCTCACAGATATTAATCTCATCTCCAGAAAGGAACTTTGAAATCTCTGTGGAGTCACACTGCTAGTATACTTCTTCTGAATAAAAATCTAGATAAAAATAGGTTATAATGTAAATGAGTACCTATTGATTTCTTTAGCCTTCTGTCTAATTTTTGATACCTTGGCCATATACAAGCTGCCTGAGAATTGCATCTTATCATGAAAAGAAGACAATGAGTTAGATAGTTGGAAATGAATGGAAGTAATTTCTTTATTATCTTCTGAAACTACCTTTCTCGCCCTGGGCTTTATCACTTTTGTTCTATAAAACTAATTTGCAGAATAATTGCTAGTGACTGTTAATTAATTTAGCCCAAGTTAATGTACGTGTTGTAATATCTACCCAATGTTTTGTGGAATCTATTTCTCACTAAGAATCTCTGGGTCTTCATTTAGATACTGGAATAGTAATTTATTTGGATATCTTCCCTGCAAATTCCTTCTCTCAAACAACAAAGCCACTTCTTGTTCATTGAGTCACATTGCATCTAGATATCAATTATTAAACTAAATACTTGTCATAGATACTTGCTAATTCTCCTCTACCTTATATAATAATGTAATAAAGGTCACTTGAATTTGTCTTCCTTCATAAAGCTTTCTTCAATGAGCTTAATCTCAGTTTTTAATTCCTATAGGAAGAAAATTTGAGATCTCATTGTTTTTTTATCATTATTTTTTAACTTTTATTTTCAAATATGATAGAATCCCTTTGAAAACAGAGGATATGTGTTTATTACGCCACTGCCTCTGCCCTTTGTTGAACTGACATTTATAAAGTATATCACTTGTTAGACTTGGCTAAGATTTGATCATATGTAGAGGATGCACTTGAACCCATATCCTAGCTCCTTTCAGTCAACTAGGGAATACCTTCTCAAGGAGAAATACGTATTTGAGAAATAGGTATGCTCTAATAGTCTTTGTGGTTAGTTCTTAAAATATTTCTCTCTCTCTGTCTCTCATACAGATGCTACTTTAAACGTTCCTCTCCTTTCTGGGGAGTAAAAGCAATACAATCTTGTTCACATCCTTATCTCAAGTTTCTTAACCAGAAAACATAGAAATTGTCAAATACAGGAAGATATAATAAATTCAAGTAAGGTGTTATGAGAACACACACGATATAAATTAATTTTGTCCAATGTGATCATACCAATAGGTATTTAACTTGGGTATGGGTTCTAGAGTATAAATAGGAGCATTTAGGATTTATATCTAGAATGCACATGCATGAAGGGTCAGGATCTAGGCAAGATTAATATCAAAGGGTCATAAAACCATTTTTTAACATTTAGCACAGAGTTATATAGTGTTTACTATTCAACAATAGTTTTGTTTTAATTAAAGAAGGTTGATTATATTGACTAGAAAAATCTAGATTCATATTTACCTATGGATTATAGGTAAAACCAAAATCTTTTTTAGCTTATTGAATATGATAAATAAAGGTTGAGACAATTAACTTACTATAAGGAAACTTATGCCAAATATTCAGTGTGATGCATCTTGGGAATATAAACCTATCGAATAGCTCAGACTTCCAATATTGCCTGCTGTTCCTCCAAGTAATATCAACACTGTATTCGAAAGACAAATTATAGTTTACCAAAGCCCTGCCCAAAATAATAGCATCTACATTTTGCTCGATTTTCCTTATGAAAATTAGGAAGACATTTGTCAAAGTGGAAAGTAGGATAGTAACATAATCATCTATTTAGCCATAAATACATGTCTTTGATTCTAAATTCTCATTAACTTCATGATTTTTCATCATTTTTGCCAACTGTAGATAAAACATAAAATTTTGCTAAGATTTTGGAATCATACTTTATATAATTTAACTCTGCAGGGGTCTAAGGAATGCTCTGTACACACCATGTTTAATACTGGGGATATAAGCAGTGAGCAAGATAGACACTAACTAGTTCTTGCAGAGTCTCCTGTCTACTGTAAAAAGGTGTGAAACAAGGAAATGATTGGCCATGACTCTGTGGCCAAAAGACCCAACATATTATCACTTTGCTAAAACACTCTTAAAATTCATAATCATAATCTATGATACCCATATGAGCTAAGCTTCTACAAAATTTTTCTTCATCATCACCTACTTCTCTTTTCTTACTTTACTTTAGAAACATTTTCAAAACTGTCAAGCTCATTACCCCTCCTGAACATTTTTATTTATTGGTCCTGTGGCAAGGAGATCTTTCCTCACCTTCTAAACTCAGAGTTTATACAAATATTTTCATTGCAGAGCTTACTCCTGATCATGATACTCAAAATAGGCTTCATCTACCTTTTATCATATTCTAATAGTCTTTGTGGTTAAATTACATCCTGAAATATTTTTCTTTTTCTCTCTCACAGGTATTACTTTCAATGTCCCTCTGTCTTCTAAAGAGTAAAGGCAATACACTCTTGTTCATGCTTCTTTGTAAATATAAACCAAGCCAGGTGTGGTGGCACATGCTTGTAATCCCAGCATTTGGGAGGCTGAGACAGGAGGATCACGTTTCGAAGACAGCCTCAGCTACTACTTAGTGAGGCCCTTTGTAATTCAGTGAGACCGTGTTTCCAAATAATGAATAAAAAATAGGGCTGGGGGTGTATCTCAGAGGTAGAATGCCCCTGGGTTCCATCCCCAGTACAACAAAAAATAAAAAAAAAAAAACATAAACCAATACCTTGCATTTTTTGCTGGAGTTGGCTTATGTATGCAGAATGACATAAAAGGAGAATGAATATTTTTTAATATCCTCTCCCATGAGAAATTTGCTTTTGATGATCCTAAGTTCTCAGCCCCATTCTGGCTATCTCCTCTCTATTATTTGTAATTGAATGGTTACAATGGAAGATTGATTCTGAGGCTCAAGTTTGTCAACTTAAGTGGAGTTCACTCTTCTGCCTGGTTATCACCAACATTTCAAAGTTATATACTTATTTCTACCAAAGATCATAACAGCATACCTGCTCCTTCACATAATCAAGCATACATTCCCTTTACTGAACATCTGCTCTGTTTTGAGTTAAATCAACTTGTCTATTTAATGTTCCTTGCTGCTGGATGCTCTCCTATACCCAATACAAATGCTTCAATTAAAGGCTAAAGCATACGTATATCCTTCTGTCTCCATTACTAAGATAAAAAATGCCTTAATAATTCTTAGCATTTGTCTCAAGCTTCGGCATCAGCAGCCATATTATTTTCATAGCTCACTACCTGCATTTTCTTTGGATCAGACTTTGTTCTTTTAATTTAAATTCAACTCCAAATGTAAATAAGATTATTCAAGCCCAATGGACCTTGACAATTGTTCCATCAGTTTTACAGGTAATTTGCTTCCTAATTACCATTTAAAATAATATATACATGGCTATTATTACACTACATTCATTGCTGCTCTATGCAGTTGAATAAAGGCAGATATATAAAGAAAACCATAATTGTATCTGTAAATCATTGCCATAAATTGAATATTTATTCACAGAAACATCTAATTGATGATCACTTCGAGGCAAGATGGGGACAAGTTTCAAAGTGACCCCAAAGGAAGTTTATCATACTGCTAAAAAAAATTTTTTTTCTGCAAAGAATTATAAAGACATAAGTATTTGTTGAGGGGACTATGACTCCATCATAGTTCCATTAAATTCTCTAACTTTGATGTCAAGATTTTATCTGTTTACTATGATATTAACTTCAAACCCAGAATCATTTGATTTCTCTGAAATCAGAGACCATGTTTCAGATCAAGCAAATTTGTATGGGAACATTGAAAGTTCCTCTAGCTATTTGGGTATTTTTTTTCTTTTTTTTCAGAAACCTACCTTAACACTTTCAGAGACTAGTGATAGAAATGGAAATTAGTTTGCTATGTTAGAAAAAAATTAGAAAACAAGAATGGTTCCATTTAGCATCCTCGTTAAAAACTGAAGCTGTTCACGTGAAGCAGATAAGGATTTATTAGCAAGATACCTCTGAGCTCTTCAAACAGGCAAGATATTTAACAAACTGTGTTTAGCTAGAGACATGTAAACACTGAGTGAAGCCACAGGAAGCAGGCACTAAGGGACATCTCATAGAGAGTCTGCAGTGAAATAAACCAGGTCCAGGCATTTTCAGCATTTTATAACTAACATGTTCATTTTCACATTTCAAACAAACTTATCTATTATTTTTCCAAAGCTAAGCAGAGCACTGCTTAGCAAGAATCAGAATGTATTTTAAAGGGGGAAAATCATTTCCCATCAAACCAATCAATAATTCAACAAATGACAAACACACCCATTACTGTTATTCGAAGGATTAAACTGAAACATTTCTTTTGATCAAGATATCTTCCTCTGGGTAATAAATCTGGATAAATGATCAAATAATTTTTCCAGATTCCTATCTAATAGCTAATGCTATTTAAAAATACCTGTATAATTATGAAGTTAGAAATAAAATTAGACCAGGTAGATGAAAGTATAATATGCTCTTTGTTTTTGTTGTTGTTGTTCATCAGGAACAACATTTATTTCAGCATTATATTTGGTTATTGAAATACAAGTGGGACAAGCAGGAAAGTAAAATGTATGAAGGACTCCTTATTTTCTACATATTTTACTGCTATCTATTGAAGATAGGAGATTTCTGTGGTCTTAATGTTTGTACCTCCCCAAAATTTGTAAGTTAAAACCTAATCCCCAGTGTGTACCAATTCCTGTTAAGAGATAATGAAGTTATCAAGGCAGAGCCCTCATGGAATGGGATTAATGTCCTTATTTTTAATAGTATTATTAGATCATTATAGTCTCACATCACATGCAGTTGATAGTGATGATGACATACATGCGCACAGCACTTGTTGATCTTCTGCCCAGCTGCCTCTCAAATTCCTCCCTTTCCCATAAATGATACTGAAATTGACATTGGTATTCTTACATATGTATATAATACTGATGGAATCGATTCCTTCATTGAAATTATTGTTTAAATGAAAACATACTTATAAAAATATTCCACACGGCCCAGATGAGTTTTCAGCTGAATTCTACAAAAACTTCAGCGAACAACTAATACCAATACTTCATAAATTGTTCCGGGAAATTGAAAGAGATGGGACTCTCCCAAATTCCTTCTATGAGGCCAGTATCACATTAATCCCCAAACCAAAAAAAGATATCTCAAGAAGGAAAACTACAGACCAAATCCTTAATGAATATAGATGCAAAAATTCTAAACAAAATACTAGCTTTATGCATTCAAAACTATATCAAGAGAATAATACATCACAACCAAGTCGGTTTCATCAAAGAAAAACAAGGCTGGTTTAACATATGCAAATCAATACATGTTATTCACCATATAAATAGAATCAAGAACAAAAACCACATCATCATAGCAATAAATGCTTAAAAAGCATTCAACAAAATCCAACACCCATTTATGTTAAAAACACTGCAAAAAATTGGGATAGAAGGAAAGTACTTCAACATCATTAAGGCAATATACTGTAAACACAAAGCCAACATTATATTGAATGGGGAAAAACTGCAAGAATTTCTGCTACAGTCAGGAACAAGACAAGGATGCCCACTATCACCACTCCTTTTCAATATAGTCCTTGAGACTCCTGCTGCAGCAATAAGACAAGAGAAGGAAATCAAAAGAATTCACATAGGAAGAGAGGAATTAAAATTATCCTTATTCGCAGATGACATGATCCTTTATCTAGAAGACCCAAAGAACTCAACCAAAAGACTTCTGGAGCTGATTGACAAATTCAGCAAAGTCGCAGGTTACAAAATCAACCTAAAGAAATCAGTGGCTTTTCTTTATGCCAACAATGAAACCACAATGAAAGAAACAAACAAACAAACAAACAAAAAAAAAAAACAATTCCATTCACTATAACCGCAAAACCAATAAAATACCTAGGAATAAACCTAAGCCAAGATGTAAAAGACCTCTACAACAAAAACTACAAAACATTAAAGAAAGAAATTGAAGAAGACCTTGGAAGATTGTAAGATATCCCGTGCTCATGGATAGGCAGAATAAATATCATCAAAATGGCCATTCTGCCAAAACTATCTATAGGTTCAATGCAATTCCCATTAAAATACCAGTGACGTTCTTCAGAGACCTAGAAAAATCAATCATGAACTTTATATGAAGAAAAGGCCTAGAATAGCCAAAGCAATTCTCAACAATAAGAAACATGCAGGAGGCATTACAATCCCAAACTTCAAACTATACTATAGAGAAATAGTAGTAAAAACAGCATGGTACTGGCACAATAACAGATATACTGACCAGTGGATTAGAATAGAAGATACAGAAACAAACCCACACATCTTTAGTCAATTAATCTTTGACAAAGGGGCCAAACACATATGCTGGAGAAAAGACAGCCTTTTCAACAAGTGATGCTGGGAGAACTGGCTAACCATTTGTAAAAAGATGAATCTAAACCCCTATATCTCACCAAACACAGGAATCAACTCAAGATGGATCAAAGACTTAGAAATTAGACCTGAGACTGTGAAGTTATTAGAGGAGAGCATAGGTTCAACACTACAACATATTGGCACAGGCAGTAACTTTCTCAACAAAACCTCCAAAGCTCAGGAAATTAAAGCAAGAATAAACAAGTGGGATAGCATCAAACTAAAAAGTCTCTTTTCATCAAAGGAAATTATCAACAACCTAAAGAGGAAGCCTACAGAATGGGAAAGTATCTTTACCAGCCACCATTCTGATAGGGGGCTAATATCTAGAATATACAAAGAGCTCAAAAGACTCTACACTAGCAAAACAAACAACCCAATCAAGAAATGGGCAAATGAACTAAATAGACACTTCACAGAAGAAGAGATACAAAAGGCCAATAGATACATGAAAAGATGTTCTTCATCACTGGCTATCAGGGAGATGGAAATCAAAACTACACTGAGATTCCATCTAACCCCAGTCAGAGTGGCAAGCATAAAGAAATCAAACAACAACAAATGCTGGCGAGGATGTGGGGAAAGAGGAACTCTTTTACACTGTTGGTGGGAATGCAAACTAGTTCAACCACTATGGAGATCTGTGTGGAGATTCCTAAGAAAGGTGGGAATAGATCCACCATATGATCCAGCTATACCACTCCTGGGTATCTTTTCAAAGGGGTTGAATTCAGAGAAATACAGCAACATATGCATTCCTATGTTCATAGCAGCACAATTTGTAATAGCCAAAATATGGAACCAACCCTGATCTCCATCAACAAATGAATGGATAACAAAACTTTGGGAAATACACACAATGGAATTCTGTCCAGCCATAAAGAAGAACAAAATTATATCATTTGCAAGAAGATGGAAAGCCCTGGAGAACATTATGTTAAGTGAGATCAGCCAAGCACAGAAGGAGAAGGTACATATGTTTCCTCTAATATGCCCAAACTAGGAAACGCAGAGGATACCAGTGGGACTCCAGATAATGGAGGGGAAATATCAGCAAAGTTTGAATAGAAAGATAGGAGAGGAGGAAGGTTGATCTTGATTAATGAGGGTCTACATCTGAACATGTGTAAAATTATGAATATGACAATGTTAACCTGGACAACCATTGGTGGGAGGGGGGAAGGGAAAACGGGGGCAGGGGGGAGAGGGCACCAAATATAGTTTAAATGTATACTATTTATGTTCAATAAAAAATTGTTAAAAGGAGAAAAAATATTCCACACAGAGATGTAATTTCAACAGTTTGTTTTGTATTTAAATTTTAGCACTGGGATTTCTATTTGGGTTGAAGTCAACAAATAAAAAGTAGAATGAGCATAATAATAACTTGAATAAAAATCATTATGATTTAGTTTGAACTTCAAGTTTGTGAAGTAGATATAGCACCTATCTCTATGGATGAGAAAAGTAACTACAACAAATATGTTAATCCTGGTTATTTTCAGAGAGTGGTTTGTGATGTGTTTTCTAAATTTCTTGTAATATAAGAATTTTTCTCATAATGAGACTTTTTTCAATACCTATCAGAGGTTTTCTCTTAAGTTTTTTATAGGAAAAGTATAATATATATTTTAATCATTTAAAAATCTGCTCATGCTGAGCATGGTGGCACACACTTTTAATCCCCATGCTTGGGAGGCTGAGACAGGAGGATTGAGCAGGTTTGAAGCTAGCCTCAGCTACTTAGTGAGGCTCTCAGCAACTTAGTGAGAACCTGTTTCCAAATAAAATATAAAATAGGTCTGGTAGTAGAGCCCAGAGTTAGAAAGCTTTTGGGTTCTAACCCCAGTACCACCAAAAAAAAAAAAAAATCTGCTCATATTCTTTACCATTCTTTATTTATTATCTTATAGTTTTAGTAAACAAAAAACCCAAAACAATCAATAAATTCAGCAACTGAAAATTAGATGTAAAGCCTATTATCTGAATCATTTTTTCCACTTGTAGTGATGGGAAGTTATCCAAATTATTTAATGCTCTGACTTCCATTTCAAAATCTATAATATAAGAATAATAAATTTGATTCTATTAGTAGACCTACCATGAATCCAAAAGTCTAAGAGTGAAAGAATGAAAGAGTTAAAGTATATGAAATTATTTACTAGAAAGGATAAATGATTATATTAAGTAATAATATGTTCATCCATGAAGGTATCACTGACAACCTTACAAAGTTACTTCATAGCAAATGGATGTTCAAAAATCTTGAACACAATATAAAATGTTTTAATTTTATACAGATAGAATTATCTCTCCTTATCTGGAGGGGATACATTCCAAGACCCTTGCCCCAGTGGATATCTGAAATCACATAAGAGTACCAAAAGCTATATATTATGATTAATTTCTACATATATATTTCTTTAATTGTGATAAAGTGTAACTTAGAAATTAATGAAGGAGTAAGAGATTAAAAATAATTATTAATAAATTGGTAAGAGATTGATAATAACCAATAGTGATGTAGAACAATAACTTTTATAACAAAAACTATGAATGTGCTTTCTAAATTTCTTATTATACTGCACTTGTTTTTCTCATGGTGATGTGAAATGACACATATTCTAGGTAAGGAGATAAAGGAGGTGATTGGAGTAGCTATTGTGATGGAGTATTTAGCTTCAGCTGACCTTGGGATGGCCTTCCAGATCAAAAGGCTATGAAAATATCTAATGTTTACAGCACAGACATTTTTTAAACAAAAGGGATGATTCAGTTTCAATTCTAAACAAAATAAGATAGTATAAGATCTTATCACATAGAAAAGCACATAATTTAAATAAATTTGTTTATTTTTGGAATTTTTTCTAATATTTATGGAACTTGGTTGACCTCAGGTCATTGAAACCACAGAAAGTACAACTGCATACAAGACAGTCTACTCAGTGGAAATCATGGAAGTGAAATGGGAGTAGCCAACATTTGAGAAACACTGCTATGAAATGATGTGCAGAAGTTGGAGGGAGCTCTGGCTCTCCTAGAATCTACTATGCAGGAAAGATGCTATATTTATGAGAAACATCATACCCCTGTTCAAATGTTGGTGAGTAATATGGTTTCCACTCTTGGGAAGCCAAAAGTCTAGCTAAGGCAGTAGTTATTATGTTCTGATTCATAGATGATGATCTTATTCATGGGGTGGTTATAACCAAAACTTACAGATGTTGAGGGCCATGTCTTCCTTTTAGTTGGCTTCAGTAACTTTCACCCACTTTCCAAAGAGTCATTAGACTCTTAGAATACGAAGAATGATAGAAATGGATCATATGGTGATTTAATTCCTTATCTTTTGAAGCTACAGGAAAAAGGAGAAAAAAGAATAACTTTATGATAAGAGATCAGTAGAATAGTGGAAGGAGATCAGCCAAGTCAGGAGAAGAGGGGGAAAAGGACACTTGAGGAAGGAAACAGACCAAATAATATTATGCCCATATGTGAAGGTGTCACTAACAACCTTACCAGCATATGGGAGGAAGGAAGAGAGTCCCAGGGTGGGATTAGGAAGAAAACAAACCAAGAGGCACACTAATATATAGCTGTATCACTTTGAATCTCATTATAACCTATCATCATATTATACCAATAAAATTCTAATAAAAAAGATTTTAAGAAGTATAGGGTTAAAATCTCCATTATCTTTCTAATATCTCTTATTTTCTCTATTTCCTTATTCTTTCTATCTATTACTTCCCATTTTGGACACTGTTAGAAATGTAAGCTAGCTTCTTGAAAGAAAATTAGAAATTATTGGGAGCAAATCATATACTTTCCCCTTCCCCCTATATTTTGTAAGGATCCTCCTCGCATATGGTGGAGATAAAAAATAAAATTGACATGGCTACATAAATGATAATTTATTATGAAGCCTATCTTACTCTCTCATTTGTGATAGTAATGCAAACCAGAAAATAGGAAGACATGTTTTACTTATATAATTGCTTGCTTCTGAGATATCTCACTATGTTGCACAGATTAGTCCTGAGCTCCTGGACTCAACTGAATTTTCTCCCTCAGTCTCAGGAGAGAGGCATGGAACTACTTACAGCATGCCTCACCATCTAGAGCTGGCTGAAATATTTTAAAATTAGTGTTATGGAAGTACAAACCAGGATCAGAATACTGAGATGAATTATTTTCTCCATGTGCATTACTTTTGCAATTCAGGGATAAAATAATGTCTGACCTTCCTCCCAAAGCTTTGCTAACACTTTCTTCTAGCACTTACTAACATAACTTTTATAATTTCTCATCTCTGGAATGATGAATCATTCTCAGGGCAAATCTAATCAGCTGTTTGGCTGTTTGGGAAGGATTTGGAGGAGATCTCAAAGCTCGGCTGGAAAGAGAACCTTGCTGATTAGCAGTGTGTGCTGTGGGACCCCATGGGGAAGAATTAGCCTTGGACTAGATTACAGCTGAGGAGACAATACAGAACTCATGGAAAAATATAGTAAAATATTTTTAATAAACAATCAGAAACTGGCAAGAATCCAAAGTTCCACACGTTAATATCTAATCAGGTGTGAGTTACCGGCAGCTTAATATGACAATCTTGAATTCTTTTGCCTTTGGCATAAAAGTGTTAGCAGTGCAATGTATAGTTACTATAACCTTGAAGCTAATCTAATAGAACCATAGTGATGATTCATTTCATAAGTTTTCTTTAAATTTCATTATCTGACTGATTATACATAAATTAAACTACTTTGGTTTACAACAAGTTCTTAATTAGAATGGGAATGTTTTAAATGTTTTTTTCTGTCTATCCTAAAATTATCTTTTTCAAAGGCTTTGCTTAATTATCTTTCATAGTGACCTTTTAAAGTACTATCTCCATCTACAAATTACAAAAGAGATTAAAAAGTTTTTTGCACCCAAAGAAATGAGCATTAAACTCAAGTTTATCTCTGGTATAGCTCACGTCCTTAATCTTTCCATTGTGTTGCCTGAAAAGGTAAATTGCCCATGTTCTCTGCAAATTCCCTTTATGAACAAAAGAAGGCAGGCACAGCTAACAACTAACCAGAGTTAAGTGTTAAGTGATCATTCAAATATCTGATGCAATGGTACAGGCCACAATTCCAGTACTTGAGAGGCTGAGACAAGAAGATCACAAGTTCAAGGCCAGCCTCAGCAATTTAGAGAAACCATGTTCCAAACAAAAACAATAAAATAAAATAAGGCTAATGGTGTATCTCAGACGTCAAATGCTCCTGGGTTCAGTCTTTAGTAACATCCCCACACCCCCACCACCACACACACACATACAAATGGAGAAAGTATACTTTTCAGATAGTTTCTGCAGAAATGAATCCCATTGATGAAGTCTCTACCCTCAGAACCTTAACTAATCCTAAAAACTCTATCTCCTAACACCATTGCATGGAGCGTCTAACATTTCAACACAGAAATTGGGTAGGGGCACACATATTGAGGACATAACTGTCTGCACATTGCTCTCATTAAAATGAAGGAAATCTAAACCTTGTAGTTTAAGTAATAAAAAATAAAACCCTCTCTCCCAAGTTCAAGGAGCAATATGAGTGTGGGGGCAGTGAACAATGTAGACTGAGCCTATGAATGACATATATTATTTTGGTATGCGTCACTCTTAGAATCCCTACCTCTTCCCAGAGGCTTCTCTCCTCCCAATCTTTCAGTGAAGATTCTGAAACTGGGAGAAAGGCATCAAAGCCATCACTCTTCACATCAAAGTGTCAGCCTTGATATCCATCCTCGGAGCCAAATCTGCCTTGGCACTCATGATTCTTCCATACTTGTGCTAAATAAACCTTTATAGGATTGGGAGCTAAAAACAGTAAGAAAAGCTGCGTGTGGTGGCACAGGCTTGTAATCCCAGCATTCAGGAGGCTGAGACAGGAAGATCATGGTGTGCTGACAGCCTCAGCTACTTAGTGGGGCCTCTGCAACTCAGTCAGAGCCTGTTTCAAAATAAAGAATAAAATATAGGGCTGGACGGGTAACTCGGAGGTAGAATGCCCTGAGTTCTGTCCAAAGCACCTCAGGAAAAATAAAGGCAACAGAAGAAAGTGAAAAGAGAAGAACTCAATGAGGTTCTCAAAAGAGTCAAGCTGGGCAGGTGTGGAGGAAGATGTCTGTTTCTTTGGTTGGTTTGGTGTTGGGTGTTGAGTGACAGCGATAGTGAATGAAAGAAACAGGAAATATGGAGTAGGATACAGTTAGGGAAACATAGGAGACTTGAGAAATATGTTTGGGGTTTTAAACTTGATCTTCTTTTGTGAATGTCCAGAGTAGGACAAAAATATATTGAACTTGATATTTTGCTGTCCTTTGTTTTGTTCGTAAGCCCACAGCAGTGTTTCTAAAAGAATGACCTACAGGCCATATATACCAGAATACCTGGAGAGAATTAAACCTGAATCTGTTGCCCAACCTCCAGAGTTATGAATCAGATTTGCAACTAGGTCCACAATATGTTTTTAAATAATGATTTCGTGTGTTCCAAAGACGATATTATTTAAAACACTGAGTGTAGAAGTCATTCTTAAAGTGAGCAAGTCGCATCCAGAGGATACTGACACACAGGTGATCCATGGTTCAAAAGGCATGAGTGGTTTTAAGAGGATTAGAAAATGCACCTACATTGCATATTTCCAGCTACCCATGCGAGTCAATAAAGAAACGGCAGATTTCAAGGATACCTTGTTGTTTTGCCACACAAAGTTTTCTTTACTGATAATTTTATGCAATAATCATTCTCTAGCCGATGTATACTTAACACATGGACAAAGTCTGTTTATTGGTGTACTATTTGTGAGTTTCATAGTATGTTATGTAATATTTTACTATAATTTTCTTTTTTATATAAATCTTGTCTAGCTTTCATAGAAAGACCATTGTATTATGATGAATAAGCAACATTCCTTGTGTGTTAATGAAAAGGCAATTTTTTTAAAAGAAGAACTTAATCAGTTTTTAGGTTTGGTAAAACTTACCTATAAAACCTTGAGGAATAGTTTGATTTTTAAACTAATTCAAAGAAACATTTTAAACACACACAAAAATAGTCCCATTGCTTTAATCATGACTAGTCTATTTGGGATGTGTTTGCTTCTTTAGGAAAAAGTTTTGGTAAATTATGAGATTTCCAAAAAACTTCATATTTTGTTAAAACATTCAAGTATGTTGGGTTAACATCTATTTTTTATTATATTTACTTGTGATTCTTAAATTACCTATTTTTAAAAATAGAAGTCCTACAGCTATTCTTGTCTGCAAAGGAAACTGAGCTTCCCCTTTCCCTGTACAACTCAGCCAGTGTAATGATTCTAGGAATGTTAAGGGCGGGTTTGGATGCTCTTGGCTTTTTGAAAATTTCCCATATGAAAACAGCACAAACCCATCATCACTGAAGAAAAGCTGCGATTTCTACTACTATTGAAAAACAGCTTCTGAACTGCTGTTAGATTTGGGTATTATGGACTCCTCTGCAATGTCAAGTGATTATTTAATTTGAGCTCACTATCAGAATTGGTAAGCCATAAAGTAAAAATTCACAGCAGCACTTGATCATCCAGTGGAAATAGAATGTTCAAAGTGAGGCTTGATTATATCTTTATGCCACTGGTAAGTCACATAATACTGTGGATCAGATCTAGTTTCTATCAAGGTTTTGGTTTAGTATCTGCAAATGAGAGGTACTCAGATATGGCCTAGGTAAGAGCAGAGAAGGTAGTGCTATATTCTTCCACCATAGAGGACAGGGTACATAGATATCAAGTTATTTTCCAGTGAAGCATTCTCTTTGGTGCTATAGACAATTCAGCTCATCTGTGGAAGTTTCTTTTCTTTGGGTACCCTGTAGAAACATATTTATGAGAAATAATCACGAACACTGAACATGATCTAGATGATCTTAGGAGCTGATTGTTTATTTTCTTCTTTTTCCATTAAATACAATTACATGGATCAGCAATAGGTCACTAATGGAGTTATACCATGTTTGCATGATGTGTATTGATGCTTAATTAAGGGTGCTACAGACACAACGAGTTTAATACATATTACTTATAATGGCTATGACTTCTGTTGGGGTTGGAGTGGGATGTTGGGAAGTCACATTAAATATACTAAAATAATATTTAAATGTGCATTAAGGGTGTGAAGGATGTAAATTAAGGAATTTAGGATATTTTGAAAATTAATTTCCTGGAGAATATTTGTTGTGGGAAGTAATGTAGGTAGTCATGTTGTGTTCATTGGTATGTAGAACAAAGAGAGCTGGTGCTGGAGAAAAAAGAGAGTGAACCAAATACAGAGAGGAAAGGAAAGTAGTGATGATGCTGATAATAATGATGGCAATGAGTGAGAAAGATACACACACACTCACACACCTGCATGCACATCTGCACTCACACACACACACAGAGCAAAATTGTCATCATTACTAAAACATGGTACAATGTCTTGGCATGTTCCAACACTTGTTTTCTTCCAATAAGTATCTTCTTTTTTATTTAGTGAAGCTGGGGCTTCAACCCAGAGCCTCATACATGCTAATTAAACACTCTGACCAACTGAGATACATTTTAGCCCCAAATATCCCACCTTTACTTAGCAGAAGGAAATTGAACAGATAGACTCCCAATTATTCTGTGTCTAAATACATTCAAAATAACTGAGATAGGAATGTTTTAAATTTATTGAGAAAGAATTTTAAAAAGTCCTCTTCAAGCCACTGTTAGAATCCTAATCAAGAGCATCCGTTTCATCAGCTTTACTAATTAGCTTTACTAAAGTTGATACGTCAGCTGCTCTAACCTCTTCATTTCATAGCCAAGGAAGTTCTCTGTATGGTCAGATTCTATGCAATTTGATAACAGTCTCAAAAATGAACATTATGCATCTAGATAAAACGAAAGAATCTAAGCCTTCACAGAAAATGATTTGAATTGGAAATCATGGACCAGTGCACTGATTCATAACCAATAGTTAATGACTTTGATTTGGGGGAGATTTTGCCTTGAATATATTTGCACTTCTCACATGCTGTCTCAGCAATTTAGGTGTCTAATTATTTGCTCGTATATATTCCCAAAATAGGAGCCTAAATGAAAACACACCTTGTGAATCTCAAATCAGGTTGTCATGGTAACAGGGTCCAATCTCCATAAACGATTCACTCTTAGCTAAATTTTTATGTATTTTAGTGTATAAGCCTTAACTTCTACACACACACACACACACACACACACACACACACACACACACACAATTGTTTGGCTAAACCTTGTTCTGCATTACTTTTTTCTGAAGTATTCCTATTTATTTGGAAAATGCTACAAAACTTGATTCTGATTTTCGTAGAGGCTGACACAAGCCATTTTATACATAGAGTTGTTGTTTAAGCACTGTGGAGAAAAACTTTAAAGGAGAATTTTTTAATAGATTCTGAGAATGAAACTGGGCCAAGTGACATTCAGAGGCAAACCAATTAGAATCACTCCAGACTTCCCAAACCAACCCTAACCCTAACCCTAACCAAGAAGGGCTTGGAGTAACATATTCCAAACTCTGAAAGAAAACAACTTCCAGCCAAAAATTTCCTACCCAGCAAAACTTTGTATTTTCTATTAATATATTAAGAAATTAATTTTAATATTTACAAGTTGTCTCTAAGTTTCTAACGGGCACAGCGTATGTTTTTATTCTTTGAATCATTCAGAGTGACTAGAATACATGACTAGAATACATCCTCAATCTATATTTACTGGAACTTCATATTCCTGCCATTGTTATATTGTAAAGCAACATTTAAGAATATTTACAACCCTCCAGCCCCCCAATTTTTTTTTTTTTTTTACTTTTTACATTGGTGACTTAAAATCTTCACTATGACCGAGTACTTGGAAAGACATCAAGTTTCAAGGAAGACAAAGATATAAACAAATGTGAGTTGAAAATCTGATTTCCATCCTCATCTGCATAATACCTGAACTCCACTCTTTTCTGGACATTATGGTCATGGTGTGCTAGTCATTTCACCTAGGTGGTTCCATGAGAACCTTCAAGGTCAACATCTTTTATAGATCAGGAAGACAGTGAAGCAGAGAGAGAAGGAACAACTTACTCAAAGACACAGGATTATAAAGCCTTCAAACCCAAGTGTGTTAAATATGTTTCACTGTTGACAATATTTCTATCTACAAGTGGGAAAAATATCAGGTTCATTCTCCATTCTGGAACTAAAACAAAGCCAATCTATAAAATCCACAAATAAAATAAGATACTTGCAGAATGGAAAAAAAAAAAGTGAGGACTTGAATTCTCTCTTTTCATCCTGCTCTCTGCTCCAGGAGGTGGACCTGGATGAACCAGTTTGGAGGCCCTTCCACTAGGTTTGTGTTTTTCTAATGAATCTCAGTAGAAAGTCAGAGAAAAGTAGGAAAGAGACTGGACTTCAAAGTAGACAGCCTTTTTTCTGTATGAATTTCTTCAGGTTTTATCATATTATATGATATATATACATAAATAATATATGTTTTTAAAGAGGCAAGGGTAGGCATATATGCTTAAAAACCAATATTAGCAATCTACACAGATATTAAAATCTCTTGTGCTGTGCCCCAAGAATATTATAAATATATATGTAACATTAGTTTTGAATATTCATTCAACATATTTACTAGTTATTTCCAAGGGGTCTAAATGACTTTTTATTATGCTTAACAGAAAACTCCAAATATTAAAAGGCATACGATATTTTATCATGTGACTGTTGCCATTTGAGGCTCTTTCCCATCATTTAATCTCTATTTTTAGTCTAAGGCATGCCACATTCTTACTATTTTGAAGTGCACCAAATTATCTCTTCACACAGGACTTTAAACATAACTCCTCTGCTTAGAATTGTCTCCCTTAACCCATATTTTCCTACATGAGTGAGCGGTCCCTGGAGCAGCTGCCAGTGAGATGGCAGCTATTTCATTATTGAATTGTTATTATTATTTATTATTGGTTCTGTGTATACGTGCATGTGTCTGGTACTGGGGAATAAACTCAGGGGCATCCTACTTGTGAGCTATACCCCCAGTCCTTTTTATTTATGTTTTCTTACTTTTACATAGGGTATTGCTGAGTTACTGAGGATCTTATTAAATGTCTGAAGCTAATCTTGAATCTGCAATCCTCCTGTCTAAGCCTCCCCAGTGCTGGGATTACATGCTCCTGGCTTGTCTTTTTTTTAAGTTAAATAAATAAATAACAATATAGTATTTAGTATTTATTTATTTATTGGTCTACAATAAACTGTGACAGATTAGCTATGGCTAAGCATGGGTCATTTTGATTAAGAATATAATCAAGCTGTCCATAATAACCTTATAATCTAGTAGAGGGTACAGGTATATAATGGTGAGTTAATTGGTATTATACAGGCACTAGTAAATGTTATATTAATAGGGGAAAGGTATTCCAACTTCTGTTTGAAATATATTTTCTTCCAAATAGAGGAGAAACCTAACCTTATAATTACAACCTTATAATTACAGCCTTTGCCTCTATTTCTTCTGTGTGCAGCTGTGGAGGGTGAAATAAAAAGCAGAATATCTTGAGTATTTCATCAGAAACCATGGCACCTAAATTTGATTATTTCAAACTAAAAAAAAAAAACATGTACAGGTAGAAGGTGCATAAGGTGTGATCAGCCCAGGGAATTTTCCTGTTTTTTTTTTTTTATGTTCCTGTAACAATACTGTCCAGCTGGGAAGAAAATTGAGGGGAACTTTCTTGAAGATTTTTAGTCTTCTTCAACAAGACTACAGTAATGGGTGTTGTATCAACACACAGAAAAAAATAACTCAGCTGAACTCTTCTATAGCACAAGGATGTCTAAGGGGAAGGACTGACTCAGTAAAGCAGAAGGATGCAGGCTAGAAGAAACTGAAGGACCATCTGCCAGCTAAAAAAGATTATAACTGGGAGTTATGCACCCTGAGTCCCACTGGGAATTTTTGTTTTGTTGTGGTTTCAGCTAATTATCTAAATAGTGCTTTTGAATTTAGAGGTGAGAATTGATTTTATTCCTCTGAGTGATTTTAAGCATACTTACTCAGAGAACAAGTAGCATCAATCATATCTAGCTGATCTTCCTGGGTGTTGTATCTTTGCTGCACTGCCCCGATCTTACCAGGGTAGCTGTCCCTTGCAAACTGTAAGTAATTCTTTATGCAAAAATATTTTCTTAAGGCCCAGTATGTACATCATGCTAATATTAAGGGAAGGAAAACATATTAGTTAAAGCCATCTACATTTTTCTACATTGGTCCTTTTATTTATTACAGAAATTAAAGCCTCATGTGGTCTTTTTCCCACTAAATCCCTGCCATTGGGTCGGGTGATGTCAACACACAAAAGCAAACTGTACCACGTGCTACGTCTGTTTCTCCTGTTGCATCTCTTCCTCTCCAGTGATATATACACAACTTCCTCCATGACCCATGTTCATGATCTATTGTGAATCTCATACCCACTAAAACCAGTCTGCATTCCACATAATTAATTCCAATAGCCTAACTTAGATTTTTTAGGTTGATCATTCCACCACTGCTGTTTAAGAAATTGCACCTGCAATCTAGTAGCATATCTATTTTCTTACACTCTGTCTTTTACTCTCCAACCAGCCTCTATTTTTAGTTGGGATTTTTAATTTCCTCTAAACAATAACATTAATTCATCATAAACTGGCAAAAAACATGGACATCAAAAAAGAGACAAAGTACTTCCCTTTCCTTAGCCTGGTGATATAGACTGCATTATAAATTGATACAATGAAACCTAAATTCCAATGTATATGTATATAAAGAATGGATGTTTAGAGAATAATTAAAGTCAAAGTGATGTTAAGACATATACTAAGTAAACACCACCTTAAAGATTTCTCAAACCCAGCATTCCCTCTCTGCTGGATTTGTTCCATATCTGGCTCTGGTAAGTGCCTTCTGTAACTGGAGTTCCAGTTTTTTGTCACGTAGAATCTGAATGTGGCTGTGTGAGTATGGAACAGCAGCACACTTGGTGCAAGCAGAGCTTTGAACATGTTATAGGGTTGTGTTGTTTCTATATTAGTTTGCTCTAGCTGCCCATATTAAAAAAAAAATAACAGTGCGTTTTAAGCAACAGAAATTCGTATTCTAATGTTTTTGTCCAGAGTGTCAGAAATCCATGACCAGGGTGACAACACAGCCAGGCTCCTAGTGAGGGCTCTTCTCCAGTTTTGCAGATGACATTTTTTTTTTATTTAACGATTTCCTCACCTCACAGAGAAAGAGCTCTGTCTTTTCTTATAAGGACACCTATCCTATTAGGTGAAGACCTATCCTCATGACTTCATTTAACTTTAATTTCATAAAATACCTATCTTTGAATACTGCCACATTATTTGTCAGCGCTACAATATATAAATTTAGAGATGGCCAAACCATAAGGGCTTTCTCTTCTGAAATAATGCCACAACTATTAGAACAAACCTGAGTTGACCTGCTGCAGAGTGAAAGACAATAAGGGAGAATTAGTTATCGCAGTCAATGCCCTGCTAGATCAACCAGCCCTTAACTAACCCCGTGATTGACTGCAGACACATGTGCAAGCCCAAGAAGAACCAATGAAAAGCATAAAGCATTTCATGTCAACTGAGTTTAACTTGCAGCTATGAACACTTGAAGAATAGTAAATGGTTGACATTTTTTGAGCTTCTAAAAATTGAGATTTTTTTTTACTCAGAAGTAGCTGATACTACACTGCTCTTGTTAAAATGGTACATATCCATTTACACAGAGAAAATAAAGGCTGCCAGACAAACTTTTTTCTGCTTCCATGCTTAAAAAGTACTAGAAGTAAAATTTTACTCAGCCATAAAGTAAAACAAAGTTGCAGGAAAATGTATAGAACTATAGAATATTATGTGAAGTGAGACTGGTCAGTCTCAGAAAGTCAAATGGACTTCAGATAATGAACAGACTAGTAGCATAGTGGAACCAAATTGGAGACGGGAGGTAGGGAAAAGGAAAAGGAGGCATAATGAAGGAACAGTTCAAATAATGCTATGCCTGTATAAAATGGGATATCACTACTATACTCAGGGAACAAAGTGAAGGGTATAGGGTAGAGAGATAATCATACCAAGTACTGTGTGTGTGTGTGTGTGTGTGTGTGTGTGTGTGTGTGTGTATATATATATATATATATATATATATATATATATATATAGCATATATATATATAGCATATATAGCATATATATATATAGCATATATATATGCATCACAATGAACCAATCACAATGTACCAATAAAAGTATCTTAAAATATTGCAAATGTATCTGGGTTCTCTTCTCAATTGTTCCTGCAAGAAGGAGGAGGAGGAGGAGGAGGAGGAGGAGGAGGAGGAGGAGGAGGAGGAGGAGGAGGTTGGAAAGAGAAGAATAAAGAAGGAGGAGAAGGAAGAGGAGGAGGAGGAAGAGGATGAGGAAGAGGAGCAGAAGGAGGAGGAAGAGGAAGAAGAGGAGGAGGAGAAAGAGAAGGAGGATGAGGATGAGGAGAAGGAGGATGAGGAGGAAGAGGAGGAGATAGAGGAGGAGGGGGAGGAGAAGGAGGAGGAGGAAAGAGAAGAAGAAAAAAGGAGGAGAAGGAAGAGGAGGAAGAGGAGGAGGAATAGGGTGAGGAGAAAGAGGACAAGGAGGAGAGGAAGAGGATGAGGAGGAGGAGTAAGAGGACGGGGAGGAGAAGAAGGAGGAGGATGGGGGAGGATGGGGAGGAAGAGGACGAGGAGGAGAAAGAAAGAGAAGAAAGAAGGATAAGGAAGAGGAGGAGGAGGAGGAAGAGGAGGAGGAGGAAGAGGAGGAGGAGGAAGAGGAGGAGGAGGAAAGGACAAAGAGGAGGAGGAGGAGGAGGAGGAGGAGGGAAGGAGGAGGAGGAGAAAGAGGGGGAGGGGGAGGGAAGGGGGAGTAGGGGGAGGAGGAAGGTGAATGAGAAGTTTTTTCCTAATATCTAAAGCCAATTTCTAAATAAGTGATGTGAGCATGTATGCCTCTACCATCTGGCACCCCATTAAGATGTATGTCTACAATGCACCAATAAAAAAAAAAATAAAGCCAATTACTTCTGATGTACTTTGGAGTCTGCATCTTCTCACTTCTCTCGCTTCCTATTTATTAAATTCGGCTTTCATTTCCTGTCAGTAAGTCATAGTAGCTATGATTTCTGAGAAGCCTATGTATCATTTTTCAGTTTTTACTTTCTTGACCTTTCTGAAGTTAACACAGTAGGAAATTTCCATCTTTATGTAAATTATTTCTTCTGACTTCATAATATGATATTCTCTTGTTTATCCTCCCACCTTTCTGTCTTAGTTCTATTTAGTCGTTTTTTGGGGGCCACTTCTGCTCCACCTAGAATTTAGGTAGTAGAGTTTCCCATGGATAAGAATACTACTTGAATTATTCAGTACAGATGCTTCTTGATATAAGATAGGATTAAGTCCATCATAAGTCATTCTTTAAATAAACTCAACCTACTGAACATCATTGCTTGGCCTTGTTTAACTTAAATGTGTTCAGAACATTTACATTAGTCTGAAATTGGGCAAAGGGTAACACAAATCCTATTTTATAACAGAGTGCTGAATATCCTATATTATTTACTGATTATTTGTATCCAGAAAAAAGGCTTCCATAACAGCATAGCATATCATTAGATATTTACCATTTTGGTCTTATGGATGAATGGACATTCATACATATATACCCAATTCAACATGTCATCTCCATTTTATAAAAAAAAAATCTGGCATTCTTCCTCTGTTACTCCATACCAATTCTATGAGTTTGTTCAAGCCAGAACCATATCAACTCCCTTCTTTTCCTCCCATACCCATCTCCTCTCTCAGATATATGCAATAAGTTACACATAAAATTTGTCTTGATTCCCCAGAATTGGGCAGTATTATTGCCCTAAACATTTTTCATATTATATTTCTTTAAAGTGTTCATAATATTTGTACTTAAATCCATATATCCCCTTTTTGACATAGTATTAATTCCATTGTTGTAAGGGGTAGATGAGTGTTGATTTTATTCATCATTATATGCACTTAGTACATTGTCTTGAAATTTCTAAATAGTCAAATAAAAGTCAAATGAATAAAAGGATATATATGTTCATTTAATGATTTAATCAGGCAGAGATTTGTATATCTTCTCAAAGAAAAGTAAATTTATGAGTATTTAAAACTCTAAGGAATCTGGGCATGGCTGGTGCACACTTGGCTGAGACAGGAGGATTGCAGTTCGAGGCCAGCATCAGCTACTTTAGCTACACAGTGAGGCCCTTTGCAATTCAGTGAGACCCTGTTTAAAAATAAAGAATAAAAAATAGGGCTGGGGGTGTAGCTCAAAGGTAGAATGCCACTGGGTTCCATCCCCAGTATTGCAAAACAAAACAAAACAGAACAAAATCTAAGGAAAATACATTAACCTGAGTTTCGCCGGGGTCCAGCCCTAGCAAGAGTCAGGGTCTGTGTGCTTGTGAGAGAAGAGTTGAGGTCCTGAGAGAGATGCGACACACGAGACAAGCTGCAATCTTCTCTAACTTTATTTAGAACTTACAACAATCTTTATACTTTTTTTTCATGGCAGGGCAGACAAAACCACATTCATGTAAGCAGGAAACCTTCAAAGACAGAAATATTCTTTAACAGATGTCAGGGCAGGGTGCCAGACATTTAATGAATAATAAAAAGTAAGCTTTGTCTCATATCACAAGGTCAACTTGAACCTAATCGTATATGTTGGCTCAAACTAAGGTAGGGTTGAACTTAATCTTTTGGCCCAGACTTTATCCTTGGAATAAAAGATCTTTGCTGACTGAGTCTCTCACAAGCCATTGCACAACTGTTTTAGTTAATAATGCTTATACATAAAATTCCAATTACACATATTGATCCAAATAATCTTAAAATAATTTTTTTGGTGGTACTGGGGTTCCTGGAAGCCCTTCTACCTCCAGGCTACATTCCCAGACCTATTTATTTTATATTTTTGAAACAGGGTCTCTTATGCCAGCACAGCTGGCTTCGAACCTGCGTGATCCTCCTTGTCTCCACCTCCCAAGCTCGGGGATTACAAGCGTGTGCCACCACGCTCAGCTTAAAATAATTTTTTGAAGAAGGAAATGCTATTTATTTCTCACGGGGGAACCCTTTGCAAGTCCCCTGTCTGAGCTTTGGCTCACAGCCTGCATGAGATGCTGTAGCAGAGTTTGTCTATAGATCCATAAATATACAGAAACTCTATGTGGTTACGAATCGTTGCAAAATATTGTTTGGATATATAGTATTGATTCTAGAAGAGGAGTATGAAAGTTGGATGCTTGGTGAAATTGGTAAGTTACTTCAAGATCAAGTTTAATGGGTAGTAAAAACACAGCATGATGTGGTAGGGGTAAAAAAATAGATGGGTCTTTGACAAAAAAGGTTCAAGTGATACATTTACTATTTATCAATATCATCTTAACTTTAATGATTTAACTTTAAACAGTGTCTTTTGTTAACATTAAGAAAAATATTTTACACCCATCTACTCATTAGGATCACTTGTTTAACTTAAGAAAATAGAGATAATGATCTAGAAATGAGAGCTTATGAAATGGAAAATTGGACATAGGGTGAGTGAATGTTTTAGAACTTAAATGCTAACATGGTGCTTAGCCAAAATTGAAAGGCATAGGCATATAAAATAGCAACAGCACTGTAGAAGCACAACTAAAATAATATGGGCAAGTATTAGAATATTCAGGAAATGCTGGTTTTCTGTACTTTACATTTTTCCCAGGATACTGGAGACAATAAGTAAAATGCTTTGAAAGTAGTGATGTAAAATAAAAAAAAGCCTCAGGTTGAAATCTTACCCATGTTTCTTACTAACTGAAAGAATGTGCGCAAGTGATGCACTTAAGTTTTCATTTGTTTAATAAAAATTATATAGGTTTATTCAGTCCATCATATACTCTATGATCACTGTTCTTGAATAAATAGTCATTCAATCAAATAATGATTTCACTTAATATTCTGAGCTCTCATCCTATACCTGGTACTCTCCTAGAAATTATATAAAGATAAAAAGACTGAAATTGAAGCCAGGTGTGGTGGTGCATGCTTGTAATCCCAGCATTTGGGAGGCTGAGGAAGGAGGATCACAGGTGCACAGCCAGCCTCAGCTACATAGTGAAGCCCTCTGCAACTTAGTGAGACCCTGTTTAAAAAAATAAAAAATAATTTTAAAAAATAGTGCTGGGGGTGTAGATTATAGATAGATTTCTCCTGGGTTCAATCCCCAGTTCTGAGAAAAAAAAGACTGAACTTGGTCCTACCTTATGATGTGGTACGAAGGGTTATTGGTAAAGATTAAAGTAATAATAATCAATAATTAAAAAATTGGGATACATGAGCTAAAGTAAATAAAAGTAGAATTTGAGATATGCAAATAGAAAGTAATGGCAAAAGAAGATAGTTGAGATAGGACTATTAGAAACCCCCAAAACAACAAATGCTTGTGACGATATGGAAAGTGGGAACTCTAATTTTGGTGGGACTGCAAATTATTGCAACGACTTTTAAAAGCAATATGGAGGATCCTTAGAAGAATGTGAATTAACCTGCCATATGATCCAGCAATACCACTTCTAGGTATCTACCCAAAAGAGTGGAAACCAAACTAATCAAATTAATGCACGCATATCTATGTTCATAGACATACAATTCACAGGTGCCAAACAATGGAACCAACCAAGATGTCCATCAACAGATGAATGGATTACAAAATTATGGGATATGTACACATTAAAATTTTACTCAGCCAAAAGAAGAACAAAATCATGTCACTGATGAGGAAATGGATGGAACTAGAGAACATTATGCTAAGTAAGATTAGTCAGTCACAGAAGTAAAAAAATTAGATTCTTTCTCTAATATTTGGAAGCTAGGGAGAGAAAGGGTCACAGAAAAAGATTCTAGGTGAAGAAGATGAGACTATAGATGAGCAAATAAGGAGACCTAACTGTGGGGGATGGGAGGAAAAAAGAGGGACACTCCCTAATGTACATGATATACATTCACAAATGTATCAAAATCAATCAGGAAGCCAAACATGAGAAGGAGGAAGAGGACTAAATGAGTGATGTGTGCAGGTGTTCCTCCTCCATCTTGTACCCCATTAAGATGTATGATTACAATGCATCAATTAAAAAAATAAAAAACAAGAGCATTTTTGGGCAAGTTATTTTCACTATGAGATTAAACTAAAAACTGAAAGGAAGTACAGTATGCTAAAGTAGAAAATAGGGTTTTAGACTCAGATTTTTTTTTTCAATTAAAACCTAGAAGAGAAAATGTCTCAAACAATGGACAGCCCTGAATTGTTGGCATTTTGTTAACGCTGATGAGGCCAAGTTTGAGAAAAGAAGCAGATTTTGCCCTTTCAAAGCAAGAAGATATGCCAAACCGCCCACTGGCATTTGATTTTCACCTTTTAACAAGAATGTCTTAGACTCTTTTATCATTAGAGGTATCCAGGGACCGTTCACATTGTGTTCATTTCATTTGCCAAATGCAAACCGGCAATGTTGAGTGGCTTCCAACTAATCTCAGAGAGGATTGATATTGTCGGCTCTTCCATGAACAGATTCAGATGCCAGATTTTACTAGGAAATTAAGTCAGCTATGTCCAGGCAATACTGCTCACATCACAGATCAGTCCATGTTTTCTAAGATTCTGTGCCTCTTATAGCAAGAAAGATGTATATACATGTTTATGTGAGTAAACATTTTTAATTTGAACATTCTCAAATTTCTTATCTCTATCTTTTGGCCCACAGAAGGATCTAGGATATATCCTTAGAAGAAGAGACTGTTCTCCATCTCAAGAGTTCTGCTGCATTCTAACAGAGAGAAAGGAATTTAGTATTCATCTCAGATGATTTCAGATCCCTGAGTGTTCTGAGTCATCTTTTTCTGATTAGTGAAGAGAGAGCATTTTAATAAGGGAATCTCTGTGGATGCAGCCGCTTGGCCACAGCCAGAGAGCCTACCTCTGTTATGTCACCCTGCCCTGGGGAATGACTGAAGAACGTCCTCATTTATAGGACAAATGTATCTAGACACAGTTCTTATCTCCAGGGTCCAAAAAGCTCCAGATGTTAGTCCAAAATTCAATCAAATGAAAGCATTAAAATATAAATCCACACACATTATCATAACGAAATTATTGATAACATACGGCTTGCAGCTTCTATTAAGCCCAAAAGTAATTTTCTCAGGATTCTCAGATGCCTATAAGGCGTGGTCTATTCCTGATTCTTTCACTCATTCATTCATTCATTTATTCTTGCAACAAATATGGACTTCTGTGCCTGCTCGGTAGCAGGCACTGTGCTAAGCTGATGGAGACATAGTGGATATCCTTGAAGAACCTAAGGAGCTATTCAGAGGGCAAAGAAGTTCAAGGAGATATTTAATTATAATTTCCCTAAGTCCTTTGAGAAAAGACAGACTTTGGGGAAGATAAAGATTAGTTATAAAAAAATCATTCTCTGAGGAAAAAAGAAACTTTAAAATTGCTACATGAAAGACAAGGAAGAACTCACTAGGCAAAATGAATGAGGAAAAGTGGAGGTATCTTTGTAGGACAATTATTAAATATATAGTGTGGTCTTACAGATGAAGGGCCTGAGGCTTAGGCAAAATTACAGAATCAAGAGGAAGCAAGTCCTTATCTACAACTAAGACGGCCAAACCCTACGGAGCCTAAGGCTTCCTTCTCTGCATTCTGACGCTTCCAAAATTGCCAACATACACAAAAGCAATGATTAAGATGAATAACAAAAGTTCAGAGGTTGCAAGCTTATACAGTAAAGCCTTTATTGTTGAATCAGAAATGTGTTCCATAATTATAAAAAAAAAAACCACAGAGTAGCTACTAATATCTGGGAACTAGTCTCATGCTCATGGATGGATCTCAAAGTTATCAAGAGTAGACCTGATGCTCATGGCTAGAACACGCTTCTCTTCTACCAATCATCAAAAGCCTTACAGAACATCACCACCAAGCAAGGCCATTCTGAGACTATTATAAAATAATACAATTACTTTACAGCTCACCTAACACCAAGTTTGTCTCACCCTGAGCTAAAATGAAGGGTTGTTACTTCTTTACCAGGTAAGTTTTGTCACTGTGATCATCTTCTCTCCCTGTAGATAGGGGATTTATTAAAATATTTAGTCATAGAATTATCTCCATTTTATGACAGACAAAATCTAGAGCAAACCCTTACTTCTTAGATACTCCCCAAAATTACCCAGTTAAATCTCTTTTAAGAGATTATATCTAATCCACTTTATTCCTTTGTGTTATGGTTCCAGATGGTAGTGGTTTCTTCTCAATGCAGTAATAATCTCACAGATGCATTCCTAGCAATCTCTGGCCAAGGTCATTCTTGATTATGATAGCCAGTAGGGAAGCAGAAGGCTAAATAAGTAGGCTATTTTTATCTGGAAATCACCGGGATACTTTTAGAGCATCTGACCTTTTTAAAGAGACCATCAACTCTAAAAATTCCCAATATTATAATTTGTCAAATATTTCAAGGGGAAATGTTAGAATTTTCCTTCTTGGCCAAGAGCTGCAATGCATGGTTGATACAGATCAAGCCACCTCCCAGTTTCTCTTCCTTTTGGAGACCTTATTTAATACCATATGAAGGCTATTAAATTAGATCTCCATCCTGCATCTCACACACACACACACACACACACACACACACACACACACACACACATTTTTTTTCTCTGAACATTTAAAAATACTTTTGTAATTTTACTCTTGAAATTATTTAGGGCAGAGAAATTTATTTTGTTTATGGTTGACTGATATTTTTAATGATTATTTCACATGCCTGGGCAGTCTGACTCTGAAAAATTGAACCTGCAAATTGCTTTCAAAGGCATTGAACATTTTATAAATATTAACTATGGCAGTTAATGAGTTTGACATAAGAATATGTTGATTTAAACAATTGTTAATTTTTATTTTATATCTCCAATTTCAAGTCAGTTGATTTTGTGTGTTTGAATTTCAGGTCTCAGAAGTTTTCCTATGCCTTTGAAAAATACTTAGGCACAAGGTATTCTTGCTTTTGTGCCTCATGGCTAAAGTGACCCCATGTCTCAGTTATATTTTCATAGTTTCTGCTTTTAGTTCTTAATTGGTAGAAACATTTTCTCTGACATTGCTTTATGCCAGGCATAGTTATAAGTTATGCCTATAATTCCAGTACTTAAAATACTGAGACAGGATATTGCAGGTTTGAAGCCAACCTCAACAACTTAGTGAGCCTTTCAGCAATTTGGTGAGATTGTCTTTCCAAATAAAAAATAAAATAGGTCTGTGGGTATAGCTCAGAGGTAGAAGGCCCCTAGGTTACATCCCCAATACCACAAAAAATGACACTGATTTATTTATTCACTTACTTTTACTTAGAAACTACCTCAGATACACAGTAAGTTTACGAGTAGAACAAAGTTTATTTTTTTGCCTAAACAATTTAAGAACAAATTTTCAACATATCTCACTACTATTTTATTCATTAGTATGTATGGACTATACAGAAGGACGTCCTCCTAGATAATTGCAGTTCAGTCATCAAGTTCAGGAAAGTAGCACTATCTCATTACTACCTTCTAATCTTTAGCTCCCGTTCGGATTTTCTAGTATCTCAATCTTGTTTTGGTAGTACACACAGTTTATGGTCTGGTGCTAACTTTTGTTAAGTCTCCCTAGTGTCCTTCAGTTTTTTTTTTTTTTTGTTGTTGTTGTTGTTTTTGTTGACACTCATGAGCTTGCCATTTTCAGATATTATGAGGCAGTTATTTTATAGAGCTTCTCTATGCTTGAGGCTGTATAAAGCTTCTTCTTTATTAGAATCAGGTCCTCCTTGTCCAGAGTAGCACAAAAGGATGCTGTGTTCTCTGCACTGGGCTCACTTAACATATTGTTTATTTTAGCAACAGATAAAATATACTATTGGCTTTCTTATGATTATTGTGCTAACTTAGCTAATGCCTATAAATGCTTAGTGCATAGTAGGTGTTCACTACATTGCAATTATTTTCACTACTAACGAAGTCAGAGTGCCTGCTAACTGCTGATGCACACTTTGATTATATGTGACGTAGGTAGGAGGAGGCAGGGAGGGATCCCCACAAAAAGCTGTACCCCTTAAGATTAATGGAATAAAAATCTCTCGAGTGGGGAATGAGACAGGGGTGCTGTAAAGACAAAAGGCAAATGTACTCCTAGGCCTTAACTCAAAGCATTCTGGGAAGAAGGAGGCTTGAGGAGGGGAAGAGTTCAAATAATGCTATGTCCATATGTTAGGTATCACTAACCACTTCACTAAGAGGGGGGTGAAAGAGGTGGGACCCATAGGGAAATACACCAAGTGCTGTGTGCATATATGTTTCATGTATGTTTGTATCACTTTGAACCTCATTATGATGTAAGTTTATAATCCACCAGTAAAAATACTTTAAAAAATCATTATAGGAACATTTGTGAATTTTATATATTTTATATGAAGTTACTTTCGACAAATTTTTAAATATTTCACATTTCTTTCCTTCTTTTTGTATCATATGCCTCAACTATTAACTCAAAGCCATATCTTCACTTCCAATTCAACAGAACAGAATTTGCTGTACTTCTTTCCTTTATCATTGTTTGCAATTTTGTTGACTGAAAGTGAGAAGCCACCTGGTTCGCATTATCCTTAAATACGGGTATTTGTTGAATTATCCTCCCCATATATAAACAACGTCTAGTCATTATCATTGCCCTGAAGTGTCTGAAAGGCCTTTTGACCCTACTGGAGTGCTAAACTCCCGTCTTCCATACTACTACATGGACAATTTCCTTATCCTGCTCAATGTCAGCACCTCACCCTGCCCCAACTGACAGCCTTATGGGCTAATTACATCCTATTATAATAATTCCAAAAATTGCAAGAGACAAAGGAGCATTGAAGAGATGAGGATGAACAAAAAAGAGAGCAAGGCCTGAACTAGGGCACCCTGGCATGCTTGCTTGCCATCAGTGAGAATCTTTTTCAGAATTTTCTTGCCCAATCTTCTATCTTCTTTCTGCTCTCTCCCACCATATTTAGCATGCACATCAACTAAATACAACTAAGAATGTACCTACTTAATAATGGTTCTGTGTTATCATATTTTATATGTCTATGCTCACTGGGGGAAAGCCTTAATTGCAGGTTTTGACTCACCGTATCCATCATATTTGGTACCAGTGGGTGGCAGAGATCATTTGCTACTTCTCATAAAGCAACAGGTTTATGAGTGATTTAATTGGAGTGGATGTAAAATTATCTTTCTAAGACAGTCACTTTTAATTACTTTTCTTCTGATGCCCTTTCTTGAGCTGGAGAGGTGAAAGCCTGAGCAATGCAGGTTGTCACTGTGCTTTTATTCCCTGATCAGCAGCTTGTTATCTGTATATTACAGTAGGATGGATGTCATCTATCTTATCTCTTGTGGCAAGTTAAAAAGGTTGAGACCTTGACAAATGATTATAAAATATTTATGGGCTCAGTTAACATATTGTTTATTTTAGCAACAGGTAAAATATACTATTGGCTTTCTTATGATTATTGTGCTAACTTAGCTAATGCTTAAAAACACCTAGTGCATAGTAGGTGTTCACTACCTTGTAATTATTTTCACTACTAGCATCATCTTTCAGTTACGAGGGATAGTGATGAAAATGATAGAAATCAAACCTCTGGAATTCTAGATGTATTTTCCTCTTCATCTGATTGTTTCCGATTATTCCTTCTTGTTTAGTTTCACCAAGTTTTCCTTACAACACAAAGTAAAAATCCCTATCTGTAATAACCTAAGCTACAGAAAAAGACAATCTACTCATCTTTAAATGAAAGGAAAATGAATCCTCTAGTATTTTTGTCAGGAGAAACTACTCATGTCCTTTGAATTTCTGCAGATTTCGTGAAGACAAATTGTCCGCTTCTGGTGCAGACTATGTATTCAAAGACTTTTGGATAGGAAACAGCCTTGGAAGATAAAGTATCTCATAGAGCAGAAGGCAGATTTATTTCAATGCCAGGATAATAAAAATGATGCCTTGCTTCAGGAAAAAAATGTTTGGGTGGCTTGCCAATAGCTCCCTTAAAGAAATTGGGGTCTCCAAAATTTGGGGGCCCTCAGTAGTTCTTTTATACACTGCATCTGTGGGACTAGAGAGTTAGGGTCAAAGAAAATCAATACAAATATGCAGCTCACAAGGCCGAATATGTTGCCAGTAATAGTGTTTTGTCTCTGACCCAAGAATATTGTGTCTTCTGCCAGCCTCTATAAAAATATGGCAGAACTTCTTGTTAGCTGGCAAGGAGGGTTTAAACTCATGTCACTTGCAGCTACTGACACTTTCACCTATCATTTTTGCTCCCTTATATTCTCAGTTCTCCCACTGTAAATTCAGACTTTTATGATTTTAAAAATCATAAAACATATAGTCAGTGGCCTTACGAATTATGTACAATTTGGGACTTTCAAAGATCCAGTTAATGATAAAACAGTAAGTCAGTTGGGTAGATAGGACATTCAAAGAACTTTTATAAATTGGTTCTAATACAAAGAAAAATACATAAATCATCTTGTAGAGCAAGACACTCATTTTGAGCTAGAATTTGTACAGATTCTCCGCCCTTTCAGGAGACTCACTCTTATAAACTCACATCGCAGGTATGACCACCTACCTGCCCATTCCACATGACCCCTGTGCTCATGTTACAGGGATTGCTGGAAGCTAAATAGCCACCATTCTAAGTGATGCACATTTTCAATGATGTGCTCTACAGAGCCTGAGAACAAATAATGTTCAGAACTCTCAGGTTCAGCTTATCCACCAATAAAAGCTGCAGTGGAGACTGCAGGAGGTTCCCAACTTCCAATACACCAGAGGCTTTACAACTCACTCTTTCTATTAGAAACACCCATGATTTCTACAGAGTAAAAAGGCATAAACATCACACACTTTAGTCATTTAAATAAAACTCTAAAGCTTGTCAAGGCCTTCAGGATCTTGACTCATTTTGCCACTCCAGGAACTTCAGCAGACTAATCTCCAGCATTTCTGCAGTTTTTTATATTGGTGACTTGTAATCATACATCAGGATGAAGTTCAGAGTAATAGAGACGTACAAGCACACAATGCTCCAGCTGGTGAGCCCTTCCCCAGCTCTCAAATCATTCTCTTCCCCCCCTCCCCTCAATGCAGGACACTGTGATTGGCACTGGTGAATTTGTGTATGTATATCATGTCCATTGAGGTGCTGTCTGCCTCAAGTCTCCTTCTCCTCCCACCACCGCTTTTCAATATAGGTCTCCTTCCTCACTCCACTAAGGTTTCTCTTCCTTTCTCTGGAGTCTCTTCTGTGTCCCAATTTCTCTCTAGCTTCTAAACATGTGGCCTTTCACTTTTTGTGACCGACTAATCTTACTTAGCTCAGTATTCTCTAGCTCCATTTATTTCCTGGAAAATTTTATTATTTATGTTTTGTTTTGTTTTGGTGGTAGGGAGTGAACCCAGAGACGTTTTACTTTTGAGATACATCCCCACCCCTTGTTTATTTTGAAATAGGGTCTTACTAAGTTTCTGAGACTGGCCTTTAACCTGTAATCCTCCTCTCTCAGCATCCCAAGTATTGAGATTACAGGGACAAGCCATCGCATCTGGCAGCATTTCTGCATTCTTAATAATATAACTACTCAGTGCCCCATTGTTGTTATTATTTCTTTTTGGGACCCTATCAAAACCATTCTACCTCTGAGCTACCTCTAAGATACAGCCTCAGCCCTTTTTATTTTGTTTTTTGAAACAGGGTTGGTCTCACTATGTTGCCAAAAGTCTGGCTAAATTGCTGAGGAGTTGTGGTCATCATGTCGTAGCCTCCCAGGTACTGGGATTACAGGCATGAGCCATCATGCCAGGCCATACTCAGTGCCTCTTAGGATACAGATAAAAATACATAGCTATATGCTTGCTGGCAAAGTAGAATTTGATTACTTTAGTACAGACCAAAGATAGCATTAGTTTTCAATGAGTGGCCTTGATGGATCACATGCATTATATCTCACGAGTAAAAGCCAATGTCCTTGGCAAAAGAAAGTTATGTCCAAAATTATATGCTGCCCTTGGTTGGCTGACAGCTAACATTTATTTAGGGACTCAACACATTTATACTGAGCACTTTCCGAATGTTCCTGCTTCCCTCAGGGCTGGACTGATGTACGAGGCAAACGCAACCTGTATTCGTTGAATTGGGCAAGACGACATTAACCAACTATAAAACAGTAACTTCTAAACATGCTGGGCATGAGAGAAGATGGCGGTGTGGCATCTTGGCCCCGTTAGTGAAAGCTTCCTTTTCATAAGCCACTTTATGGTAGTCATTATACTTTGAAAGGATACAAGGATAACGTGGTTCTACAAGACCATAACCACGATCCCCTCTCAACCTGCATTTCTTCATCTATATTTATCCCACCTTGCCACTTCCAGCACAATCAACATACCTAATTGTTTACAAAGCCACTGTGCCACTGTGCCAGTCCTGCTCTTTACAGAGCTGACTGACACAGAGGCACAGGGTCAGGAATATTGATTAGAACTCTCAGGATTAGTGATTTCGAAAAGTGAAGAAAGACAGCAGGACTCGACAGATGGAAGTACTGAACTTTGATGCATCTCAACTATAGCAGCAGTCAACTGTAGGGAGAGCTCTGAAGCTGAGAGGGTCTCTTAGCACTGGCTGGAGTGTGAGAACAATAAAATGTGGCTACCTGACTTTTATTTAATTTTTTAAATTTTAATAATTTTGGTATTGGAGATTAAAACCAGGGGTGTTCTTTCTCTGCTCTAGAGTCCACCCCTCAGTATTTTTTTATTTTCAGAGTTCTCCTAAGTTTCTGAGGGTCTCATTCATTTGATGAGACTTCCTTAAACCTTCAAGTCCCCCATCTCAGTCTCTAAAGTCCTGGGATACAGGCCTCTGCCCTGAGCCCTGCTAGGTGGTTAGCTCTTTTATCCCCAAGTTAATTACTTATTAGATGGATGCAGTTTGCTAGAAGAAAGGAATGTGACCTTGAGCAAGATAAGTTCTCTTGAGTCAAAACTTTATCAGCTAAGGTTTGCCTGATGTCAGCACCTCCAGCAGCCAGGGAAATAAATTCTTCATTTCCAAAAAGGATGTGCACGTCATGGTATACAGTGATCTCTCTGTGTACAGAGCCTCACACATACTGTCTTCTTTCCATGTAACTTTCTTATTCTCTATTTTTCCTAATTCCTTTACTCCTCTTTTGAATCTTTGAAGAACAGTCTTCCTTTTAGAGGTTTCTCTTGATAGACTCTTCTCCACAGAATGCTGATCTTTTCTTAGTGTGGCCTTTAGAACAGTATGCTCTATCCTTCACTTACTTTCTTTATGATCTTTTATGTTTTGTGCTATTGACATTATGAGCAGTTCATCTTTGTATCACCAGTGCTTAAGTAATGTCATTGCTATTGTAGAGCAGAATAATGATAGATATTTGTTCATTATTATTTATTGGTCTACCTTGGAGAGAGAGAGAGAGAGAGAGAGAGAGAGAGAGAGATAGGGAGAGAATGAGCTTTAAAGACAATGAAGCCATTGTTTGAATTCTAATGATTTAAAAAGCTATCAGTATGGCTTGGGAGAATACAATTGCTTTCTTTGATTTTTCTCTCTGATCCATTTAAAAATGGGCATAGTAACTCATTGAAATATTGTCAAATAAGGACTGCTGGGGAATTAAGGTAGTTGGGGCCTGATGAACATGAGTTCTGATATTAATACTAAGAAGTAACCATTAAAATGGGTTTCAATTAATATATTAGAATAAAATTGTGGGCAAAGTATTCTAACAAAACTGTCATATTTTCTTTGTAAAATCTTCCTGGGGTCATCTAGAACAGTACCTACCCTGATACCATGAAGGACACTGTGTAGGTCATAAAATATTACAAGATTCTCAAAGAGGACTTTATATTCTTGCCTCCATCCTGTGTATGTCCCTGTGCAGGACACCTAAAGAGACAGGGATGTCAGACAGAGGCAGACTCCGGCATCCGTGACAGGTTAGTCACAATGGTGCTCTGCAGATTGGATTCTGTTTGGTGCTTTGGTAGACACAGCCCCTTTTCTGCCCTTAACCTAGGACTTGTTCTGGAGCTGCCATTTCCCAGACTTCCCAGCTGGGTCTCCATCAGTCCCACTGAATGTCAGTGAATGACAAAGTCGCCTGCTTTTCTTGTTTGCAGCTGTTCTGTTCTGGCTGTCTTCAGAACAGCTTTCCACAGACTCGAGACCATCCATTCTCTGCACAAGCCCAGTCTAAAAGATTAATGGCAGAGCGGCTCCCATATCAGTAGGCTGGCTGTGAGCCAGACTTGAGGCAGGACTCATATTTCTTCCTCTTCAAGGACCAGGGAGTGTCGGGGGTGATAGTAATGAGGCTGCTGGAGGAGCCAGATGCAATCCACAGAGACCCCTGTGACAAGCCATCTGTGGGACCCTCTTCTTGCACCCCAACAGTGGGTGCTCCCAATCATCTAACCCCCCCACATTGTCTCTGCAGCTCCTTTGGAACGTGGTTTTATGTTTTAGCATCAATTTTTAAAGAGTTCCTTACTGAAAAAAGTAGAAAAATATCTTCTGATGATACCTAAAGCCCTTTAAAGTGACTTCTGTTACCCTTTCCGATTGTGCCTGTGACGCCAGGTCCCGTACTTTAAGGCAAAGTGGCCCTTTACTCCTCATGGTGACAGCACTGCTTAGTTATCCCTCTCACCGCCTGATCACCTGTTCTAGGCACAGCTAAGTAACTTTTTATTGAAATCATAACCAATAAGAGGTCCACAGAAAATCCTTTAACAACTTACCTGGTTACTTAACAGGAAAAAGTGAGTCCAACAAACACCTTTACCATGGCCTACAAGGCCCTGCTTCACTTCCTACTCCCCCTCACTCTTCTCCAGACACTCTGTTCCTTTTAAAGTTTCAATCCACATGTTTCCTATATACTTCCACCTCAGGATCTCTGGATTTCCTTGCCTTCCTTTGTCTGAGTTGTTCTTTCTTGAATATTTATCTACTCTTGTCTTTTTTCCCTCCCTTCATTCCTTCTAGCCTCAACTCCAGTGTCTCCTGGATGGTCCCTTGGGGAGATAAGTCTTCTGATAAGTCTCTGTCTACACCATTTACAGTGTGGTGCTCCACCTTGACCCGCCTCCTGCCCCCACTTATCATCTTCTGGTCCCTTGCCCTCTTTCATCTTTATTTGTGAAACTTAGTGCCATCGTATATATATTTTATTGGTGTATATATTTATATATATATTTAATGCCAAGAATCTTGGACTAGAGATAGGTCTTATTTATTTGTACATTATTATCTTTAGCGTCAGATAGGATGGTCTTAATGTACATTTTTAGAATGATCACTCTTACTCATATTTGTTTGTCTGTTTATATATTTATTTTTAATTATTGTGGTACTAGGGATGGAACCAAGGGGCATTCTACTTCCAAGCACCCCTAGCCATATTTGGTATTCGTGTGTGTGTGTGTGTGTGTGTGTGTGTGTGTGTGTGTGTGATACTGGGGTTCCTGGAAGCCCTTCTAACTCCGGGCTATGCTCCCAGACCTATTTTATATTTTTATTTGGAAATAGGGTCTCTTAAGCCAGCGAGGCTGGCTTCGAACCTGCAACGATCCTCCTGTTTCCCACCTCCCAAGTGCGGGGATTACAAGCGAGCGCCACCATGCCTGGCATGGTATTCTTTATTTTGAAGTAGGGTCACCCTAATTTGCAGAGGGCCTGACAAATTAGCTGAGGCTGGCCACAAACCTGCAATCCTCCTGTCTCAGCTTCCCAAGTACTTGGATGACGAGTTTGTGCCACCACACCTGGGCTAGAGTGATCACTCTTAAATGGATAAACAACAAATACCTGGTTCCTCTGTGGATTTGATTAGGTTTACACTTTCCATGCACATAGCTCCCTTCTACCTTCCTAATCTAAATTTTTCTTTGAATTTCGTCCAAGTCCTTTGTAATTCTACTACCTGCAGAGAGAGCATCTTCATGAAGAGCCTTCTCTCCTATCGGCATTAGAGTAAAAAATTTGAATGTCAATTATCTTTCATTTATAAGAATATGAAAAAGTTATGAAAAATATTATTTTCATAAAATAAGACCCTAAGGCCTTTGAAGGAAAGTTCATTTTTTAAAATTTTCTACATCCTCAATTTTCTCTTTGACGCTAAAGTTGGTAATACTTTATTAAATCTGGGTAAGATTACTTCCAAATACATTTGTATGCTCTGCTATAGTCATGACTATTCTTTTGCAAATGGTACTTTATATATTATCATCGCTATTTATTATATTTTAGAAATTGAATCAATTTTATCATCTAAAATATGTCAAATTAATTAAAATATATAGTTATTCTGCTCTTTAAATTGCAATTTTTTGTAGGGCTGACCATTTATAATGATGATCTTGACAATTGTACAACCTTGAATTAATTTCTAATTTGTTGCCCCAAATAAACTATTGTTATCATTATTTCAATATTAGCTTTTTAAAGTATTCTAACTCTCCTAAGATCAGTTACTTTTCTCTACTCAAATGATCATAATATTTTATTAAATTATCTTTTCACTGTATACTATTTTAGTGTTCACTGTTGGTATTGGTGTATAAATGTATTGTACTTCAGACTGGTATCATCTTGATGGTAAGGATAAGTCTTACAGTTGTAAAATGAGAACAACACACACACACACACACACACATACACACTTAGCACAGGATATGACAATACAGAAAAAGTAGTAGGATAAATATGGTTAATATTATTATTACTTTCTGATATGAAAGAAATGAACAGCAAAAATCACATGCTTAGTAGACCCTAGATAAGTAATTGATTGATGGATGGGTAGAGGGAAGGAGGGAAAATCTGATGGAGAGAGTCAATATAGAAGAAAGACTACTCACGACATTTTTTAAATTTCAGTATCCTAACAAAGAAACTAAAGAAATCACATATGCATTTTCTTTACCCTAATAAACTTTGTCTAGACAATGCATATATGATGAAAAAATATAAAATTAACTGAACAATGAGCAGGGATTGATATTATTTGAACTCTATTACATCGTCTTTTAATCTTTGTAATAGTTTTATGTGATTATCTACTTTTCTTTTTTTCCATTTATAGATAAAGACACATTAGGCAGAGAGACATAGGGACATAAAATATTTTTCCCCCAAATTTACATAAGTGGAAAATATAAACTACTTCTAGCACTTTATCTGCTTCCCTTCCATTTCTCTCACTAGGCCCTGCCAAATGGAGGTTTGCTTTCTAGGTTCACTTTTAGATTTGTAGTTCTATTTAAAATATACAGTTCAAAATATAGGACAGATCTTAGTGTTTGTCCAAGAGTTTGTACTAAAGAAATTTCTCAATGTTTTAAGTTCTCATATTAAGATAGTCGGGGATTTGCATGAATTGGACCTTTATGTCAAAAAAATCACCAAAAAAAATCACAAAACAGCAAGAGTTAGACACACCATGGGTACCACTATCAGCTCTTTATAATTTGCATGATAAAGGTTCCAAGCAATTTTTCTTTTGTTGCTATGTTCTGGTCTTAGTGTTGATCTTTGTACCTTAATACAGAAGTAAGATGATAATTTTCAGTTGACAAACTGATGTGTTAGGCTTATTATACATTTTTCTATTAACTCTGCACTTAGTATCTACTCTGAATGATACAAGTTTATACTATAATAACCAAAACCAAACATTTAAGTAAATTTGACCACAGAAAACAATAATCATCCTTTCCAAGAGTCAAAAATAGTTTGCTAGAAGGTTATTCCTGATTAAAATGATCTGGAACCATTAGCAGTAACAGGGAGATATAAATCAATTTACAATTCTTTAAAGGAGAACATTTATTTTTATAATAAAAATAGTATGTGCAAAATCAAAAAAGACAGGACTTTTTTTTTTTACTGATGATAGCATATTAGCCAGTTAAATAAAATTATATAAGTAGTAACACTTATTTTATATATATTCTATGTGCTAAGTATTATGATATACATATGGTCTATTTCATTTAATTCTTAGAGTAAATAGAAGAAAAAAAGTACATAATTCATATATAAGTCATTTCTAAAAAACTTAGGCATATTTATTTTATGTAGGATATGGATATTCAACACTCCAAGAAAAAAGGAGGTTGATAGAGAATGTGAAGCCACCATGTTTTTCTCTCATAATTTATTTATTAGAGGAAGAATGATAGACTGGATCAGATATCACAAGCTGAAGCCAGAAAGCGATAGAACATAAATGAGTAAAGATGTCCAGCCTAATGAAAGCAGCAGCCTCTTAGCCTCAGCTGACAGCAGCCTGAAGAAACAGGCCTGCCATCAGACACATTTCATTTCACTGAGCTTCATGTCAAAAATTTGAAATTAAGAAAGCAATAAGGAAGGAAGAGAAAATAAGAACAATAGGACATGTCTGGGCAAAATACCACAGGCTCAGTCCAGGAGACGTGTGTGTAACTGGGGACTTGGACTTGGACGTGGAGCATTCCACCTCTGAGTTTTATCCAGAGCCCTTTATTATTTTTACATTTATATATTTCGAAACAAGTTCTCCCTGGATCCAGTGAACGCTTAGGGGATATGAGAAAGTTTAACTTCTGTTGTTATCTGAGCTTTGTCTTTGATATGTGGCTAGTTAAAACATTCAAGTACCTACAGAGAATCCTCTTTTCTTCTGACGAAGTTCAAATCCTACATTAGGTTCATCCTAACACCCTCCTGATGAGATACCCCAGGCTCTGCATGGTTAGTATTAACTGCTGATGTAGCTAATAGCAAATCCAACTTATTCATTTTTGTTCTTGGCTGCCTTTGGCTAAAAAACATTAACAATGATAATAATAGTAACAATAACAGTAATAATAACCCACTGCTCATTTTATAATAGGCACAATCCTCTCATAAGATGAATATCACATGTAATCCTTCCTCAGGACAGTTATTCTCATTACTAATTTTGCCTGGAATATTATCCACTAAATTATCTTCAGGATCTTCTGTAACTTTCTTTACATTGGGAATAAAATTATTTCTGGTTAACAACTGACCTCCAAGTGCAGAGGCTTGCACAGTGGTATTTAATATACATACATGAATGTATATATTAACTGAGGGTCAGGAGATCTAGACTGAGATGGGGAAGGGGGCCTCTGTTCCAAGCCCGAGGCCTAGCAAGACAGTGCTTCTCACTGTGTCACTGAGTTTGATCATGTGTTACTTGTGTAGGTTTTCCATGGCCCCAGTGAACAGACCACAAGTTATGCTTTAGGACTTCTCATGGAGATGGTAAAGGATCAAAAGTGTATGTGTTCTTACACAAATACATTGCAAACCTTTGTTCTCTCTACATCTGCTAATCTTCCATTGCCCAAGGCAAGTCACATAGCTGAGTTCAAGTCAAGAATATTGAAAATGTATTCTTAATTAATGATTGGAACTGCAAATTTACAGGAAAAAGGATGTAAATATAAGAAAGGGTGAAAAAACTGGGACCAATAATCTACCACAAGATTATCCCACAGCTCTTATTTTGCATAGATTGCTTCCTTGACCACCCTATCAAAATATCACAGATATTATCCCATATCTTTCTTTACTGAGCTTCATTTAAAGTATTTATCACTGCTGTGGTGTGTGTGTGTGTGTGTGTGTGTGTGTGTGTGTGTCTCAGCCTCCCAAGTACTGTAATCCCATGTACTGTGATTATAAGCATACATTCTGTACTCAGCTAGTATATCTATTTTTTTTAATTAAGATACATTGGAATCTCAAGAGTCCTAAATTTGAATTGTATAACATTTATTAAAATACAATATAGAGTCGGAACAGGATTTTTGTTGTTTATTTTGTTGTTGTTTTTTGTGGTGGTGCTAGTGATGGTAGTGGTGGTTCTAGGGATTGAATATAATGTCTAGCAGGTGTTAATAATATATCTGTACATTATAACTAAGCTCTATCACCAGTGCAAAGAGCTTCAAAAGCCATTTTCAGTGTAATGTCAAATTCTTATCACAGAATCCCTCTCAAGTATTCAATCATTTTCTTTCTGAGTATCTCAAAAATGGTGAACTTATCAAGAAATACATGTTAGTATTGAGACCTCCATTTATGAGAAAAGCCATGCAATGATGATCTACATGGAAAATAAGAATTCATACATAAGTTGCTGGGCATTATCTTCTAGTGGTTTTGATGACAAAAGTACCCAATCAAAAGAGTAGGATTCCAAAAGCTGAACTCTTAAATGTTCTCTCAAGATATTTATTACAAAAATCTGTAAAAGCTTTCTTCCCTACATGTTTAAATAATATGATTTAGCCTTCTTTTTAAATAAATAAAAAACTAATATTAATAAGACTCTAAGTGTGAAAAAGGATCAATAAACAGTTTGTGTGAGAATATAGGCTTTTAAGCCATAGATAAGTACTCTAAATCCTCATATAAATAAAGATATGTGTCATGTATATCATCTATATCTACAATCTGAAGTATGTACAAAGTCTAGAAAATTAATCACAGATGAAAAATATGTTCTTTCATGTTATTTATTTATTCCAAAGCTAATTATACAGCATTTACTTAGTGTCAGACCTTGTTTTGAGTACCTAATAGCTCACAGACTTGGAAGGTATTACAAAATCAGTGTGGAAGTTCAGAACAAGAAACATTCTATATATACAGATTTTACTACTAATCTGTTCAAATAGAGGTTCAAAGTTGACTTTTGGTAAAAAGTAACACAAGGCCTTGCTGAGGGATCTCAGATTGAGAACAAAATTAATTTGTGAGCAACATGAATTGATAAGAGGAGAAGATACTATAAATCAGCAAATAAGGAGACCTGACTGAGAGGATGGTAGGGAAGAAGAGGGAAATTATCTACTGCATATGATATACATTAACAAACATATCAATATCAATCACTAAGGCAAACACGAGAAGGAGGGAATGGGGCAGGATTTGGGTAAGGGCTAATTGAGTGATGTGTGCCTGTATGTCTCCACCATCTTATACCCCATTAAGACATATGATAATGAACCAATAAAAATTTTTTAAAAAAGAAAATGACTCAAAGCTGAGTAAAGCCCTGGGGACTGAATCATGGCACTAGGTTTTATGCAATTGATTCAATGCATACAGAGCTCTGGCTTACAACCAAACCTCAAACTTTTCTTCTTGTTGGATGTGGACAAAACAAACGTACTCTTAAAAAAAATGCACCTATAGCCGGGCGTGGTGGCGCACGCTTGTAATCCCCGCGCTTGGGAGGCAGAGACAGGAGGATCGCGCAGGTTCGAAGCCAGCCACGCGCACTGGCTTAGGAGACCCTGTTTCCAAATAAAAATGTAAAAATAGGTCTGGGAGTGTAGCCCGGAGGTAGAAGGACTTCCAGGAACACCAGTACCACAAAAATAAATAAATAAATAAATAAATAAATAAATAAATAAATAAATAAAAATAAATGCACCAATGCAACATGAAAGCATTCATCTATGTTAATTTTTAGATACAAGGTTTTGCTTTCCACATTGACTTATTTTTATACTTTTATTAGTGCATTTTAATTATGTATCATAATGAGATTCAAAGTGATACATTAACATATGCACATATCACTTGAATTTAGATATTTGAATATGACCTTCTTACTTTACTAGAAGAAATAGTAAATGTAGCTGATGACTATAAAAGTCATAATTTTACTTATATTCACTTAAGGTTAAAACAAACAAACAAACAAAAAACCCTGATGGCCAATAGAATTTACAATCTATCTATTTCAGAAGAATCAGAAGGGACATCTTTCTTGATTATTCTCTCTATAATAATTTGGAAGCGACAAAGATATTTAAAATTTATATGAAATAAGGATCTTGTAAAATCTTAGTCCTTCACAAGATATTTCTGTTAATAATGTGTGCTATGAGATGGGCTATTTGGAGATTAATTGACTATGGAAGAGCCATGCACTTGGGACCCCTGGATCTTTATGATAATCATTGCTGTATACATTTTTTTAATATACTGCTAGATGACCTGTGTAAATGTAATATCCTTGGAGTCTACTCTCAGGATCATGAATAACTTCTTAAATGTGGGGTGCTTCATGGTGCCTCTCTTTCCTTGCATATTTTTTAATTTGAGTAAAAATACATTAGCGTCAGTTATCTACTTCTTTTAAAGTACTATTTATAGATAATATAAGCAGAAATAAATTGATTTTCAAAAGAATACCTGTCAAAACATATGCCTACCAAAAGGTATGCTCTTACACATTAGTGATCCAGAAGAGGATGTTATTCATAAATCTTTCCTCTGAATCTTAAATTTTGAATTGCAGTACCCAAATATCCAAAGTGTATTCATCTAGTGGTATTTTCAAACCATCTATTATTGTCCAGTTTACTGGCAAAGAACAGGCCCTGACATAAGGTTTAGACCACGAGCCAGCAAAGTGCTCACATAAGGTAAATCTAGTTTGCTTTTCTTTTTATGTGTGTGTGTGTGTGTGTGTGTGTGTGTGTGTGTGTGTGTGTACATGTGTTGTTGTTGCTATTGTTATTGTTAAAATGAGACTGATGTCTTCCAAGCTCTCTCCTTATAGGACTGGAAGCCAGAAGTTTACTTTTCCCTGGTCATGCCACACACTTTTGCACTTTTTCTTCTACATGTGTGTTATTCTTTCTGTCTGGAATACCCTTCCTCCTTTGCACAGAACAAGAAATCCAACATCTCACATTATCTGGTCCATGCATTACTTCTTCTCTAAAGATTTAAGATTTTTCACTCCTCAAATATGTTTTTCCATACTTCTAGGTACACTGAAGGATAATATTGCTTATCACATAATATAATGGCTATATTAAACAATTCAGAGTACTATACCTATTACAGGTGCATAGTGTATAGCTCATAGCAGTGACTATTATTAGGAATTTGTTGTTGTATTAGGAATTTGTTGTTGTTGTTGTTTTGCAGTACTGGGAGTAGAACACAGGAACATTCTACCTCTGAGCTATACCCCCAGCCCTATTTTTTATTATTTATTTTAAACAGGGTTTCACCAAATTTCAGAGGGCCTCACTAAATAGCTGAGGCTGACTGTGAACCATGATCCTCCTGTCTCAGCCTCCCGAGTTCCCAAGTACTGGGATTTCAAATGTGCACCACCATGCCCAGCTGAACATTAAGAATTTAACATTAATAAATTATTTATAGTCATGTATGGTGACATATATCTCTAATCCCAGTACTTGGGAGGCTGAGATAGGACGATCTTAGGTTCATAGCTAGGCCTCGGCAACTTAGCGAGATGCCTGTTGTTTTTGTTTTGTTTGTTTGTTTGTTTGTTTGTTTGCGGTTCTGGGGGTGGAACCCAGGGGAATTCAACCTCCAAGCTACAACCGCTGCCCTATTTTTTATTCTTTATTTTGAAACAGGCTCTCACTAAGTTGCGGAGGGCCTCACTAAGTAGCTGAGGCTGGCTGCAAACCACGATCCTCCAGCCTCAGCCTTCCGAATGCTAGAAGCGTGTGCCACCATGCATGGCTAGTGAGACCCAATTTCAAAATAAAAATAAAATAGGATTGGGAGTGTAGCACAGAGGTAGAATGCCCCTGGGTTTAATCCACAGTGCTACAACAACAACAACAACAACAAGAACAACAACAACAACAACAACAAGAGATTTACTTATTGACTCCAGGTTTGTTCTCTTAAGTCTCTGGCTTTTATTCACTTGACATTTCCTTTTAGAATGAGCTATATCACATCATTTCTGAGATCATATTGTTTGTTTATAAGGGAACCCTGTGGTTCCAGTCCTAATTTTATACTGTTATTATTAGTAACAGTAGTAGTAGAAGAAGTAATAGTAGTAGTAGGACTAGTGGAGATTGAAACAAGAAGCAATCTATCTCCAAGCTACATCCCCAGCCCTTTTTATTTTTGCTTTGAAGTAGGGTTTTGCTAGGCTGCTGAGGATGGTCTCAGACTTGCTATCTACCTGTCCCAGCTCCAACATACTAGGATTACATGCACGCTCCAACATGTTCAGCCAGTTTTATTTTTATATGTTTTTATTTGGCGCATTGGGATTATACATTATATTGAAGTAGAGAGTGCTAGGAACATACATGCATGTAACTATAGGAGTACTTCTGAGTCCCACCTCTTCCTCCTCCTTTCTGCACATATCTTTGATATTTGCATTGGTAATTTCATATATATACATAGCATTATTTATATCTATGTCCTTTCTCCTCCCTCCTCTAATACCCCATCTCTCCATTGGAGTCTCTGCTCTTCTAATGATATCCTTGTTTCATTCTCTATCTAGCCTGCTGCATATAAGAGAAAACTTACAACTATTCCTTTCTTGAGACTGGATAATCTTACTTAGCATAATATTCTCCAATTCCATCATTTTCCTGCAAATGACATAATTTGTTCTTATTTATGGCTGAGTAAAATTTGCATATATATATATATATATATATATATATATATATATATTATAGTTTTATGACATATTAATCTGTTGATGGATACCTAGAGTGGCTCCATAATTTGACTATTGTGAATCCTGCTGCTATAAACATGGATATGCATATATCAGTATAATATTCTGACTGTAATTCCTTTGGAAAGATACACACAAGTGCCATAGTGTGGTCATATTGTGGTTCCATTTCCGATCTGAAAAATCTTTACGCTGATTTTCATAGTGACTATACTAGTTTTGCAGTTACACCAACATTGTGTAAGAGTTCCTATTTCTCCACATCTTTATGAGAATTTATTATTGTTTGTGTTCTTGAAAATTTCCATTCTAACTAGAGGTAGACAGAATCTCACTGTAGATTTGATTTGCATTTCTCTAATTGCTAATGATGTTGAGCATTTTTCATATATTTATTGGTCATTCTTCTTTTGAGAAGTGTCTATTCAGTTTAGTCACTTATTTTTTTTTTAATTTTTTTGCAGTTCTGGGGATAGAACCCAGGGGCATTCTATCTTTGAGCTACACTTTAGCACTATTTTTTTTTTATTTTTTATTTTGAAACAGAGTTTCACTGAGTTGGAAAGGGCCTCACTAAGTAGCAGAGGCTGTCTACCAACTGCAATCCTCCTTAGACTCCCAAATTCTGGGATTACAAGCATGTACCAATGTGCCTGGTAGGTTATTTGTTTTATTAAAGTTTTTTTAAGCTCTTTGTGTATTCTAGATATTAGTGTTTTTTTTAATCAGAGGAGTAACTGGCAAAGATATTCCTCCCTTCCATTCTTTAGACTCTTTATCCTCTTTATATCTTCCTTTACTGCTCAGAATCTTTTAAATTTAATTTAATTCCATTTATTAATTCTATTTTCATTTCCTCAGATTTCAGGATCTTATTGAAAAAGCTTCTCCACACCTATATATTGGAGTGCTGATCCTTTGCTATCTTCCAATAGTTTCAAAATTTCTGGTTTAAGTTTTAGGTCTTTGATCCATCTTGAGTTGTCTCTTGTGCACGATGACAGTTTGGGATTTAATTCCATTCTTCTACAAATGGATAACCAGCTTTCTCCACCATTTGTTGTAAAGGCTGTCTTTACTCCAGTGTATGATTTTGGCACCAATTTTAAGAATCTCATTTCTGTAATTATGTCTACAACTTATTTTATACTATAATTACTGAGGTGAATATGTGCTACAAAAAGGGTATAGACCATGAAGACTAAATCATTTTTTTCTCAGCCAATTACAGAAAATGTTTGCTAATTCTTGGTATGAATTGTTCACTATGTTTCCATTTCATACTTTTATATATATCAACAACTCTTGATGATTATTTTCTAAATAAATGAACAAACTAATAATTATTTTATTTTTTCTATTATCTATGTTGCAAACCTAATTTGGTTCCTTACTCTTTCTACCTGAATGAACACAACATCTTAACTACTGTCCTAAAGTCCCATCATAATAAATTCATGTTCAGTATTTATGGTATGTGGAGACATAGTTCTATTCTCTATCCTCTTTATGAGTTCAGAAGGCTTCCCAATCAGATTAGGACTTTGTATAAAGCTTGTCATAATATGACCTAAAGTTAGGTTAGCCTCAGGTCTTGCATTAAATAATGACATCCTATTATTCAGCTACCTGTACCACTTTATTCATCATCATTTTGATTTCATATGCATTATTTCTTCTGTCCTATCTCTTTTGTAATGCACCAGATCAACTCCCACTCATATTATAAATGATTTCTTAAATGTAACACACATAGTTAAGTCTTTTAAGATTATATATAATTATGTTTATATAATAATTATATCTATGATACAATTTATTCAAAAATTTAGGAATCCTTTTCTAGGATTTAGTCAAAATTTGACTATCATGCACTTTGAGTATTGTAATGATGCTGATTTCAAGTCTGTTGAAAGGTAATGTTTGGAATCACTGTATCACTGGTATCTATGCTTCTGGAAATATAGCAAGTGGAAGATAATTTATCTATGCCCTGTATCTAAAAACGTGTGATAGTTAAACTTGTTTCTATTAACCGGGAGGTACAGGACATGAATGGGAAAGTCCTTAGGTCATATAGCACATGCTCTGTTGAGAATGAGGCTTGGGGCATTAGAGGCTACCATACGGATTGGGGAGATCAGAAATGGTGACTGCGAGATGCAGCACATCTCAGTAGCTGAAACAAATAAAATTCCACTACTGAGAAGACAGCATTTTGACAAAACAAACAAACAACAAACAAAAAGCATTGGAAGATATTCACAAACGGGAACCATGGCAGAAGGAAATCCAATACTCTGAATGCTAGATCCACTGCAAAGACCCCGAGCATGCAACTGACCTGGTGTGGTGACCAGTGCCATCTCCAGCCTCCTTCACAAACCACTATTGCCAGCTCTGGATCCGGCCCCAGCTCCACAACCCCAAGAAATTCTGACAAGAAATCCAAGAACTTGAAGCACAGAAAGTGGTGGAAAAGTTCCAACATCTTAAGCAACCATTCAGAAACACAGAGAAAGATACAAAAGACTGTGTGCTCATCACAGGCAGCACCCGGAGCTACCCACTGAGCTCTATAGCAACCAAGACAACAAGGTAACCATGTTGCATTGTGTTACTCTTTACTCTCCTTGGTGGACAACCACCAAGAAAAGCAGTGGGACCCCGGTGGGCTATCACCTGGCAGCCCATCCTAGAGGTAGTCCAGATAGAACCTCCAGAGACACAGAAAAGGCATATAGTACTCAAGGCATGGTGTCTGCAGGGCCACAGGGGGTCACACCAAGACTAATGGACACCCTCTGCCAGTACAGGTAGGGAGGCACAGGCACAGGGAAACAAGGCACAGAGCTTAGGGCCTCAGATCACAGAGCCCAGGGTGGAGAGCACAGAGCCAGAGCTGAAGAACACAGAGCCCAGGGCCAGCAGGCATGGAACACATGGCTAGAAAGTGCAGAGCCCAGGTTGGGGAAATGCAGAACCCTGAGCTTACATGGAATTCATTAACAGTGACACCTGATGCCCTGACACCTAAGCACAAAGCTGTCAGAGGTGAGAAAAGGGGGGTGCAAAAGCTGACAATAGGTTAAGGAGCAAGTAAGGAACATTGGAATATACTCCAGAATCTACCACATGAACAGACATACAGATATTACAAAGGCCCAGGAACCATATATGTAAGTAAGCAAGACAGCTGTTTGTTTGTTTTTTTTCCACACTGTTGTAATTTGTTTGTTTTATTTCCCCTCCCTTTATTATTTTGTTCTTTTTCTTTATTTTGGTTGTTTTTTTGTCTTTGAGTTATAATTGTTAGTTTTTATAACTTGTTTTGTTACTTTATGCGTGCTTGTTTGCTCCCTCACCCATTCTTTTTACAAACTTTTTTCCTCTAGCCTATCTATTTTCTTCTCTCAAAACTTTTTCCCTTACTGTATCTCCTTTCTTTATATCCAAGGTATTTTATATCTCCATACCTAAATACTCTGTACTAATTACAAGAATCCCACTATTCTCAACCAGATACATCTTTCATTCTCAACCAGATACAATACCTTATTATACTTAAATTCTTACTCAATTTAATCATATTCTCTACTTTACCTGACTTCTATATTCATCACCCCAGCCCTTCTCCCCTTACCCAACCCTCACCACTGAAAAGCACTGCTTAACCATGCATGAACCTGCTTAAACCTCTAAATCCCTGCTGCTAAGATTAGATCAGATAGATTACCCACAGAGTCACACACAGAAGAGAAGATGCCATGATATCAGAAAAACCAAGGCTGAGAACTCTGAAAAGATGAGAACTAGGAACAGTGAAAGAATAAGGGAAATCATGAATACTGACCTACAAGAAATGCAAGGAAAATTCTGAATCCTGATCTTCAATATGATGAAAGGTCTCATAGTAAGTGCACAGAAAATAAAGGAGAAAATGGAGACATTAAGAAAATCAGAAAGAGGCCTGGAATGAAATGAAAGAGGCAATAAATGAAATGAAAACAGCAACAGAAAGAAATTGTGTAAGATTAGAGGAAATGGGAAACAGAATATCACAGAAGACAGTTCATTTAAAACTGAAAGCACACTCAACAGCATACAGAAGTAATTATAAGAAAAAGACTTAAACATCCAACAACTAAAAGACAACATGAAATATCCTAACTTATGAATAAAAGGCATTGATAGAGGTACAGACCAGTGGTATTCATAATCTCTTTAGAGAAATAATTTCAGAGAATTTTTCAAACATGGAAAGAGATTTGAACTTACATATACAGGAGACATAGAAAACACCATTAAAACAAGATAAAAGAAGGACCTCCCCATGCCATATAATAATCAAAATGGACAACATAGAGGGTAAGGAAAGAATCTTAAAAGCAGTGAGAACAAAATAACAGGTGACATATACGGTCAAAACAGTAAAAATCACCACAGACTTTAAAACCCAAGTCATAAATATGAGGAGAGACTGGTATGATGTAATCTAGACCCTGAAAGAAACAACTTCCAACCAAAACTGCTATATCCATCAAGGTTATTATTCAAAATTGATGAAAAAAATGTGTTTCAGGATAAGCAGAATCTCAAAAAATTCATGAATACAAAACCAACACTAGAGAAAATACTTAAAGAAATAAGCCATAAATAAGAAAAAAGAAGCTGGGTGTTGTGGCACATGCTTGTAATCCCAGCATTTGGGAGGTTGATACAGGAGGATCACAGTTCAAGACCAGCCTCAGCTACTTAATGAGGCCCTTTACAACTCAGTGAGACCCAGCTGCAGCATCTCATGCAGACCTTGAAAAAGCTCGGTCGGGAGACTTGCAAGGGCATAAATCCCCCATGAAGTATGTCTAGCATTTCCTTCTTCAAAAAATTATTTTAGGTTTATTTGGATCAATATATATAATTGGAATTTTATATATAAGCATTATAACTAAAACTGATGGGCAGTGGCTTGTGAGAGACTCAGGCAGCAGACTTTTTTTCCTCAAGGATAAAATTTGGGCCAATGATTAAGTTCAAACTGACCTTAGTTGGGCCAATTTATAAGATTAAGTTCAAGCTGGCCTTGTGATAAGACAAAGCATACTTTCTACGATTATTTAAATGTCTGTCACCCTGCCCTGAAGTCTGCTAAAGACTTTTTGTGTCCTTGAAATTCCCATCTGCAGAACTATAAAGACTGTAACAAATCCTAAAAGGAAAGAAGTAAGAAAGAAGTAAGAGAGAAGCTGGAGAAGCTTCCATCAGAATAAAGTTCGAGAAGCTGCCATCTGGTCTCGTGTATCAGTGTCTTCTCTCTCACGACCTCGACTCTCCTCTCACCAACACACAAACCTCGACTCATGCTAGGGCTGGACCCCGGAAGACTCTGTTTCAAAACAAAGAATAAAAAATAGGGCAGGGTGTGTAGCTTGGAGGTAGAACGCCCTTGGGTTACATTTCCACTACCGCAAAAAAATAAAAGAAAAAATAGAAGAAGAATAAAGAAGCAAATTTCAGACCGGAGAAGAGATGAAGGTGATGAGTGGGGCAACTAAGCAAAGAAAAAATAGCATTACATCAAAAAGAGGAAAGAACAGAAAATAGTAGGAAACAAAAATTATATTTCAATAACAACCCTGAATGTCAAGCGACTTAACTCACCACTTAAAATACATAAACTGGAAATCTGGATTAAAAAAGAAAATCCAAATCTATGCTGCTTGCAAGAAACTCACCTTATGGCCAAAGACATTCTTAGGCTGTAAAAGAAAGAATGGAAAAAGATATATCATGGTAATGAAGACCAAACATGAGCAGGGGTAGCAACACTGATATTCAACAAAACAGAATTTAAGCTAAAACATATCAGAAGAGCCAAAGCAGGACTCTTTGTTATTAAAAGGAACAATTCACCAAAAAGATATAATAATAATATATGTCTATTCCCCAAATGTGGGTACACCCACATTTGTAAAACAAATTCTTCAGGACGTTAGATCTCAAATAGATCCAAATACAATAATACTGGAAGACTTCAACACACCACTCATGCTGCTAGATTGATATTCAAGGCAAAAGATGAGTAAAGACTCCTTAGAACTAAAGAAAAATATAAACCAAACGGAACTAATAGACATCTACAGATTATTTTTACCAGGAACAGCAAAATAGACATTCTTCTCAGCAGCCCATAGGACATTCTCCAAAACAGATAACATCCTGTGCCACAAAGCAAGCACCGGAAAATTCAAAAGATGTAATAAAATTACCTGCATCTTTTTTAGACCACAATGGAATAAAAGTAGAAGTCAACAACAGGAAGACCAAATGAAACTACTTAAATACTCGGAGATTGAATGATACACTGTTGAATGATGAGTGGGTAAGATCAGAAATAAGTGGAGAAATAGAGAAATTTCTGGAATTAAATAAAAATAGAGATACAACTTACTAAAATTTATGGGACACTTTGAAGGCAGTGTTAAGAGTAGAGTTTATAGCATTGTTTGCCCACATAAGAAGAACAGAGAGTCGCCAAGTAAACAACCTAATGACACGTCCAAAGAACACAGACAGACTGCAACTGTGTAATCTTAAAGCCAGCAGCAGGCAGGAAATAAAGTCAGAGCAGAAATAAATAAAATAGAGAAAAAAACTCAGAGTCAACAAAATAAAAAGCTGGCTCTTTGAAAAGATTAATAAGATTGACAAACTTCTGGCCAACCTAATCAAAAGAGAGAATCAACTCAAATAATAAAATCAGAAATAAAAAAGGAGACATCACCACAGACAGTGGAGAAATTCAAAGGATTATAAGACACTATTTTGAAAATTTATACTCCAATAAACTGGAAATCATGAAAGAAATTGATATATTTCCAACACATATAACCTACCTAAATTGAACCAAGAGGACACAGCAAGCCTAAAGCAACCAATAGCAAGCAAAAATATAGAAACAGCAATAAAAATTCTACCATCAAAGAAAATCCCAGGCCCAGACAGGTTTCCAGCTGAATTCTACAAATCATTCAGTGAAGAAAAATTCCCAGTGCCTCACAACTTGTTCTGGGAAATTGAAAGAGATGGAATTCTCCCAAACTCCTTCTACAAGGCCAGTATTACATTAATATTAAAACCAAAAAAAGCTACCTCAAAAAAGAAAAATTACGAACCAATATCCTTGATAAACATAGATGCAAAAATTCTAAGCAAAATACTAGCTATATGAATCCAAAACCGTATCAAGGAGGTTGCACACCTCTACCTAGTTGGTTTCATTTCAGGAAAGCAAAGCTGGTTCAACATACACAAATCAATACATGTTATTTACCACATAAATAGAACTGAGAACATAAACCACATGATCATATCAATAGATGCTGAAAAAAAATTTTTACAAAATCCAACTCCCATTTATTTTAAAATCACTGCAGAAAATTGGAATAGAAGGAACATATTTCAACCTCATTAAAGCAATATACAATAAACCCAAACTCAACATCATATTGAATGGGTAAAAACTATAAGAATTTTCTCTAAAATCAGAAACAAGACAAAGATGGCCACTATCACCCCTCCTTCTCAATATAGCCCTCGAGAGTTTTACCACAGCAGTAAGACAAGAGAAAGATATCAAAGGAATTCAAATAGGAAAAGAGGAAATAAAATTATTCTTGTTTTAGATGACATGATCCTTTATCTAGAAGACCCAAAGAAGACAATCAAAATATTACTGGAGCTGATTAATCATTTCAGCAAATTTGCAGGATGCAAAAGCAACCTAAATAAATTGGTTGCTTTTATATATGCCAACAATGAATCCACAATGAAAGAAACAAAAAAAAAATTTCTATTACAACAACCTCAAAACCAATAAAATACCGAGAAAAACCTAAACAAAGACATAAAAAACCTCTACGATGAAAACTGTAAGACAATGAATAAAGAAATTGAAGAAGAACTTGGAAGATGGAAAGATCTCCCTTGCTCCTAGATAGGCAGAATGAATATCATCAAAATGGCTATTCTGCCAAAAGTGATCTACAGATTCAAGGCAATTGCTATCCAAATGCCAACAACATTATTCATAGACCTAGAAAAATCAATCATAAATTTTATATGGAGAAAGAAAAGACTGAGAATAGCTAAAGCAATTCTCAGCAATAAGAACCATGCAAGAGACATCACAATCCCTGACTTAAAATTATAGTACAGAGCAATAGTAGTTAAAACAGCATGGTATTGGCACAACAACAGGCACACAGACCAATGGAGCAGAATAGAAGATATAGAAACAAACCCATACACTTATAGTCAATTGATCTTTGAAAAAGTGGCCAAACTCATATGCTGGAGAAAAGACAGCTTTTTTAGCTAATGGTGCTAGGAGAACTGGCTATCCATTTGTATAAAGATAGAACTAAATCCTTATCTCTCACCACACATAGATATCAACTCAAGATGGGTCAAAGACTTGGAAATTAGACCAAAGACTGTGAAGATATTAGACGAGGGCATAGGCTCAACACTCCAACATATAGGCACAGGTTGTAACAAGATTTTCAAAGTGCGGGAAATGGAAATGAGAATTAACAAGTGGGATGGCATCAAACTAAAAAGTTTCTTCTCATCAAAGAAAACCATCAAGAACCTAAAGAGAAAGACTACAGAATGGGAAAAGATCTTTACTAGCCACTACTCTGATAGAGGGCTAATATCCAGAATATACAAAAAGCTCGAAAGACTCTACACTAGCAAAACAAATAACCCAATCAAGAAATGGGTAACTGATTTAATAGACATTTCACAAAAGAAGATATATAAATGGCCAATAGATACATCAAAAGATGTTCAACATCATTGGTCATCAGGGAGATGCAAATCAAAACTACACTGAGATTCCATCTAACCCCAATCAGAGTTGCAAACATAAAGAAGTCAAATAACAACAAATGCTGGTGACAATGTGTGGAAAGAGGAACTCTTTTACACTGTTGGTGGGAGTGCAAACTAGTTCAGCTGCTATGGAGATCAGTGTGGATATTCCTTAGAAAACTAGGAATGGATCCACTATACAATCTGGCTACACCTCTCCTGGGTATCTTTCCAAAGGAGTTGAAATCAGAGAACTACATTAACATATGTATACCCATGTTCATAGTAGCACAATTTGTAATAGCCAAAATATGGAACCAACCTTGGTCTCCATCAACAGATAAATGGATTTCAAAATTATGGAAAATACACACAATAGAATTCTACTCAGCAATAAAGAAGAAGAAAATTTCTTCATTCACAGAAGATGGAAAGATCTGGAGAACATTATGTTAAGTGAGATCAGCCCAGCACAAAAAGAGAAAGGACATCTGTTTTTTTCTAATATACCCAAACTATGGAGCATTATGGATACCAGAGGGAATCTAGATAATGGAGATTAAACTCAGCAAAACTCAAAAGGATGGGTAGGAGAGAAAGAAGGCTGAGGTTGATTAATGGAGGAGCTACATTCAAATATGTGTATAATTGTCAACCTGGACACTCATTGTTGGGAGGGAGGAAGGGGAAGCAGGAGAGAGAGCACCAAATACTGTGTGAATATATGTCATTGTCAATATGATCCACATGATGTTGTGAAACTATAACCTACCAATAAAAAATTAAAAATTTAAAAATATTTTAAAAATAAAATTAAGCTACAATACCAGAGCTACAAGACACGAAGAGGTTCTTTTCCTGGTTCCTAGGACAATATTGGGTGATACTAGGGTTTTATGATTGAGTAGTCGCAATATGGAGGATGTGGGCTATCTAAACCTCAAGGTCTGGGAATTGTCTGCATGTTGTAAAGTTGCTTCATTCTTACTGATAAAGAGTCCAACTTTGGGCTAAAGAACTGTGTCAAAATGTGAGTTTGAAAGAAATGAGAATGGTGCTATTCTGCTGGATGACTGGGCACTCACACAGACTACTGATCATTTTTCAACACCCCAGACTGAGTGATTTTACCTACCATTTGTTCCACACCAAAGACTTTAAGGCCAGAAGCAAATGTCTTTTAAAATTCATCTGATTAATGTCCCTCTACTGCCTATTTGTCACTTCCCAAAACTCCGCATGTTGTTCTCTAAGGCAAACCTACCCTGAACCGATCTGGAGAAGAAATGAGGCATGTTGAAAAAGTACTATTCAGTTACAATATGGCTGAAATTCAGTAGTCCTTATTTCTGCTAATTAAACATTAAATGATGAACACACATATGAAGTAAAAAATGTCCTCATTTCTTTTTTCTAAGTTTTGATTCATTTAATGAGATAATGGCAACAATACATTGATTTGATTAGTAATGTGTCTGATCATGTTGATACCAAAGAGCAGAATAAACTTTATTTGGCCAAGTTTCCATATACTAATCCCAAGAAAAACAAGATAAATTTCTAATTTGTCAATGTTCTGAAAAGACAATCTATCACATTTTCCCCCTTTAGCATTTCAAGGTCTCAATTCTATCTTTCACAGCAAAGTGTGTTTTCTAAGATCTTAAGCTTAGAACTTCTATAGAATGTTTAATATTTTTTAGAAAGATAACAGTAAATAATTTTCTATTGATGGTACCCAATACTCAGGTTCTGAATGGACAGTTCTATCACATAGTAATAAGCTGCCACCTATAAATTTGCAAATATAGCATTTAAAATTTTCAATAAGCATACTAAATAAAAAAGGAAAAGACAGGTAAAAGTAAATATAATATTTTATATATCCCAATATGTCAGACTATCATTTTAATAGGTAATTAATATAAGCTATGATCAAAATACATTTTTATACAAAGTCTTTAAAATTCAGAATAAGTTTTATACTTCTGACACATACTAATTTGGACTAGTCATGCTTCAGTTGTACAATATCTGCATGTGGCTGGTGGTTACCAAATTGAACAGTGAAAGTCTAGCATATTTGCATTACTTTCCTTGACAAAAAATACCTGGAAGACTCAAACCTTTGTATTTATCTTAATTTGTTTTTCCTAATAGCTCTTTATTCTTTCCTTTTTTAAAAAAGTACAGTATCATACACCAAACTGGTCTTTGCTTTATTTTTCTTCAAGGTAGTTATTATAATTATAAAGTTTTGATTGTAGGACACAAATTCAGGGAAGACAATGAATTATTAATTCTTATTAATATTGTTTTTCCTTAAACTTTTCATTCAAATAAAGTTTGTTTTCCACTTGAGATAAAAACTATGTCTACAAGTTCCAAACTATGTAAACTTGGAAAAGTTATTTTGACTATACTATACTTTGCATCTGGAATACTTCCCCCACCCCAGAGATTCTTGTGTTGAAGGAATGTTGTCCAGTTGTTGGCTTTATTGAAAAGTGGTGAAAATGTTAGGAGCTTGTGTATAGCTGGAAAGTAGGTTAGTGGAAGCATTCCTTTGAAGTCTGTATTTTTGTCTCTGGCCACTTTTTCTCTTGAATTACTAAACACCATAAGTAAGTGGTTCTGCTCTACCACTCCTTCTCTGCCATGATGTTCTGCCCCACCACAGACATACTGTGGTGGACCTGGCTGGCTATGGATTGAAGCTGTTGCTATGAGCTAAAATAAATCATCCTCTCAGTTGTTTGACTCAGGTATTTTGTCATAGTGATGAAATGCTAACAGTAAATTTTATATTGATCCTTAACAATTTAAAGAAGTAATACATTTTACAGGATTGTTCCTAAAATTTCATAGTCATTTTTGTAGTTACTATTATTAATATTAGTCATTATTACATTAATAATATTACTAATATTATTATAAATATTATATATTATTACATGTTATAACTCAGTAGACATAAATATCCATACTTATTTTATAACCATTTTTCATTGACTAGATAATATGAGAATTTTCTTAATTTGACTTTTCTATTTACTCTAACTTGCAGAATGGTTGTAAAGAGAAAAAAAAGTACTGCAATTTGCATATCTGGTAATGAGAAACCATAAATAGTCAAAGCATTCACTGTGTAAATAGTAAAGCCTTTTTAATCTTCTTAAACATAATAATTTTACTTTCATTCAAAAATTTACATTTTCTTAAAACACACTGATTTTTTTTTGCTGGTTTGTAGAAGAAATTTAGCTATGCAATAAGATTTTAAAGTAACTTCCAAATGATAAACAGCTGATCATAAGAATAAGTATAACCTTACTACTATTTTTAGTAAAAGAAAACTGTGTAAAATATATGTGAGTTCTCCTATTAACCAATTTCAATTGCTTTAAAATATTTTTCAGATTATGGTAATCTATTTCAATTGTATCTTATAAAGTGATTTCTATTCTCTTTGTATTTTCTCACCTTCATTACTACTCCACTCACTGACCCACTCACTCATTGTCCTCAGAGCATTCTTTCTGCCTTTTCAAGCACATCATTCAAATCCCAACATTAATAAGTCACAAAATCGCAGAATTTTTAATTATTTTCAATGGTTGATTATACTCATACATCTTAATGGGGTACAAGATGGTAGGGTAGAGGCATACATGTTCATATCACTCAATTAGCCCTCCGTCAATTCCCGCCCCATTCCTTACCCCCTCCCTTATTCTCATGTTTGGCTTAGTGATTGACTTTGATATGTTTGTGAATGTGCATCCTGTGCATTAGAGAATTTCCCTCTTTCTTTCTCCCATCTTCTTAGGTGAAGTCACCTTATTTGCTCATCTGTGGTTTCTCCTTCCTCCTTTAGAATTTCTTCTGTGACCCTTTTTCTCTCTAGTTTCTGCATATTATGGAGAGCATCAATTTCTTACATTTTGTGACTGACTAATCTTACTCAGCATAATTTAGATTGCAACTGAAAGTCCCTAAAAAGACTAAAGATCAGACTGTATCTTGCTGAATTCAATTTATACTATTCATTCTCATTCCATCACTGGATCCATTCATATGGGTCTTCTTCCCCTCCCAGGAAACATCACCACTTGAGCCTCAATTACCTTTCTCTTGAACGTTCTGCTCCCTGTATTCATTCTGTTCTTGCTTTAAATATCATCTCTTATGAGAAATGTCTCTGCCCATAGTACCTAAAAAGTCAACCAAATAAAGGTTGTCTTTTCTCTAGAGTTCTATGCCTTATCTTCCAGGACTGGGAGAGGCCCTGCTTTTTCACCTCATAGGGGGCTTTATTCCTAGGCTTCTAAACAAGGGTCATCTTCAGGGACATTCCAGGCTCCTGCCTCATAGCCATGCCTCGCCTGCCTATAGCTTCTACCTCCTTTATCCTTTCTTCCCTTCTATTACTATCTTATTATCTTCTTTATTTCTACTTTTACAATCCCAAATTACCTAATGCCTTTACTGACCTATTTAAAGAAATTGTTTCTCTCCCTCACCAAGAAAATACAAATATTGTATAGACAGCCTATCTATCATGTTTACCACTGAAACCAGTACTTTTAAAAGTGCTAGGCACAATATACTTGTTCAACGACTTTTTGTTGAATAGCTAATAAATGCTTTATGAGAGAAAGAGATAATCTGCTTGGTCTTATTTCTAGATACCATAGTGAATCAGGCCTCATGATGTAAAAATTTTCAATTTAATGGAAGACCCAGCAAGCCTGTCGATAGTAGCTACATTTTGCAATTTCCTCCAGAATAGGAAACCTTGGGCTTAGAACCTAAAGCCATCTCTACTTCCTTCTTCAAGTGCTCTTTCTTATTCTCTCTTCTAGTGATATCAGCTTCTCTAGGGCTACTTTCTCTAAATGAGAAGTAATGTGTAGTGGGAAGAAATAGAAAAAATAATATACTAGAGACATAGAGACCAGATGTAGATCTAGGCTTGAGATGAGGAACTTTGAGAATACACCTGTATTGTTGTGTTGCTAAGAGGATGAAAATACATGTGATATGCACATCACTCATTAGATATCCATCAGGAGCAAATATTTTATCTTTTTAACATATCTTATTTTTCATTATTTTCTTCTGGTTCTAGTAAACATATATTTAAAAAAATTGCATCTCAATGAATTTGGGTAAAGGGAGGTAAGACATTTTAGGTAAACATTCACATTTATTGGCCATTTGAATTTCTTCTTTTGTGAAGTGTCTATTTATTTCACTTGCACACTTTTGTTTGGGGGGGGGGTTGGGGATGAAACCCAGGGGCATTTCACCTCCGAGCTACATCCCCTGCCCTATTTTTTTTTTTTTTTTTTTTTTTTTTGGTGGTACTGGGGTGGAACCCAGAGGCTTTCTACCTCTGGGCTATACTCCCAGACCTTTTTTACATTTTATTTGGAAACAGGGTCTCACTAAGTTGCTGAAAGCCTCACTAAGTAGCTGAGGCTGACTTCGAACCCGTGTGATCCTCCTGTCTCAGCCTCCCAAGCGCGGGATTACAAGCGTGTGCCACCATGCCCTAACTATTTTTTTTTTAATTCTTTATTTTGAAACAGGGTCTCACTGAGTTGCAGTGGGCCTCGCTAAGTAGCTGAGGCTGTCCACAAACTGCAATTCTCCGGTCTCAGCTTCCCGAATGCTGGGATTACAAGTGTGCGCCACCACGCCCAACTCACTTGCCCATTTTTTATTGGGTGATTTGTTTTGTTAGTTCTGAGTTTATTGAGTTCTTTGTATATTCTAGATATTAGTCAGCCATCTGAGGAATAGATGGCAGAAATTTTCTCCATTCTTTCAGCTCTCTGTTAATAATCTTGATAGTTTCCTTTGCTTTACAGAAGCTCTTCAGTTTAATGCAATACCATGTATCGATTCACCTTTTAGTTTCTTGTGCCTTTGGGGTCTTGTTGAGAAAGTTTTTACCTGTGTCTATTTGTCTTGAATTTATACCCTCCTTAAGGGTATGAGTCTAATAAGTCTCTAGTCTAATTTCCAAGTTTCAGATCCATCTTACATTGACTCTTGTGCAAGGTAAGAAAGTGGGGTTTATTTTCATTTTCTGCATATGGTTAACCAGTTTTGCCAACACCATTTGCTGGAGAGGCTATCTTTTTTCCAGTGTATCTTTTTGGCTCCTTTGTCAAAAATCAATTGGCTGTAAGTGTGTAGATTTGTTTCTGAGTCCTCTATTCTGGTCCATTGGTCTATGTATTTGTTTTTGTGCCAGTACTAGGCTGTTTTTATTACTATGGCTTTGTAGTATAAAGTCACACATTGTGATTTCTTCTACATGGTTTTGTTGCTGAGAACTACTTTGGCTATTTTGGTTTTTGTTGTTGTTTTAGATGAATTTAAAGACTTATTTTTCTATGTGAGGAATTATCTTGGTATTTTAATGGGTATTGCAGTGAATCTGTAGATTATTTTTGGAAATATAGCCATTTTCAAAAACATGGAAAATCACTACAATAAGAAAGATTCAAATCAAAACTACACTGAGATTTCACGTAATTTCAACTAGGAATGCCCAGCATTAAAAATACAAACAACAACAAATGGATTTGGAGAAGTGAGAACTCTAATTCATTGTTGGTGGGATTGCAAATTAGTGCAACCACTTTGAAAAACAGTATGGAGGATCCTCAAAAAAATGGGAACAAAACTACCATATGATCCAGCAATACACTTCTTCGTATCTACCCCAAATAATGGAAACCAAACTACCAAACTAATGCATGCATATCTATGTTTATAGCTGCACAATTTACAATTGCCAAACTATGAAACCAGCCAAAATGTCCATCAAGGGATGAATAGATTAAAAAACTATAAGATATGTACACAGTGGAATTTTACTCAGCCATAAAAATCTAGGCCATTTACAGGGAAATTGATATAACTAGAGAATGTTATGCGAAGTGAAATTAGTAAGTCACACAAAATAAAAAATTGGATGTTCTCTCTAATATGGGGAAGCTAAGGAGAAAATGGGTCATAGGAGGAACCCTAGATGAAGGCGGAACTATAGATGAGCAAATAAGATGACCCAACTGAGTGGGATGAGAGGAGGGAAGAGAGAAATTCCTTAATGCACATTCACAAACATATCATAGTCTATCACTAAGCCAAACATGAGAAGGAGGGAGGGGAGAAGAAATGGGGTGGGAACTGAGTAAGGGCTAAATGAGTGATGTGTGTATGTATGCCTCTACCATCTTATACTCCATGAGGATATATGACTACAATGCACCAATTTAAAAAAAATCATCCATGCACAATCTATCATTTTGTTTTTCTGTTCTTGGGTACTGGGGATTGAACCCAGAGGTATTCTACTTCTGAGCTATACACTCAGCCTTTTTTCCTTTGAAACATGGCCATGGTAAGTTTCTGAAGGTGTTTCTAAATTGCTGAGACTGGCCTTGAACCTGTGATTGTACTGTCTCAGCCTCCTAAGTACTGGGATTACATGCACGCACCACCAAGTCCAGCAATCTATCTTATCTTAAATTTAGCAAATCTTTACATAAAAACGAAAGCCAGCATGATTTCTATACACTTTTGGGGACTTCACAAATGCCCTTTTAGGCATTTGTTTGAAGGAGTAACATGGGCCAAAAGAGAATTTAAGCATTCCATAGTTGTCATTCAAAATTAAATGATAAACCATCAACACTACATTGGTTTGATAATTTCCAATAGCTATTTTTTTAGAAAAAAAACAACAAATTAAAAGCATATCATTAAATTTACATGTACAAATTTGTAAAACCACCTATTTGTCATACAAAAAAAGATACAAAAACATGTTGGTGAAGAAGTAAAGTAGAAAATATTGTTTTAAAAAGTGTAGAAAATTACAAATGTAGCAGCTACTGTAAGAGAATTATATGACTCAAGAGAGTTTACAAATGCACAGCCAAACTTCTCAGCCTGCAGAATTTCTTTTACCCAAAGTGAAGTGTCTCTTAATTCCTGACAGCCATTTAGACACGTCTTGGGAAGTGAGAGGATTCTACTCTAGTTTATCATTTTATAGCAGGCAATATAGTAAGAACCTCTCTTCTGACTAGAAGTCTCTACTTGTCATTGTTTTTCCTGAGTTATATCTCCTAAGGCATTCACGGGGTGTTAGCCACAACACTAAAGGACAGATTAGCAAAAGGGTTATACACAAAGCTCATTTTCTCTTTACGTATGTAAATTCAGGAAGAGAATTAATCATTCAAGCAGTCATTTTAATCACATGAAAGAAAGAATAGGTTAGAAGGATAAAGAATGATTAATGAGAACACCATCAGACAAGAAAATAAAGTTTCCATTTTCATATAAAATTGCTAAAAAAAAACCTTGCGAAATAATAGTATATCCATATAAAAGACATTTTGTCAGTGCACGTGAAGTTCCTATATATTCTTAGAAGTCAATCCCAGAGTGTGCTTTCATAGAGCTTTGTACAAAGGACATTCATCTATATCATGGAATATTTATTAAAATAAGAATTTAGAAATAAAACATATTACAAATAATTATCTTTTTACATGCCTAAATAAAACTGATTAGCCTTTCATCTTCCAAGCCAATATCCCAGCATCCTGTTGACCCAAGTGCAGGTTTCCTAGGATTGACAGAGACAAGGATAGGCTATTCCATCTATATCCTACTAAAGTTCTTCAGGCGGGGCCCCCGCTATAGGAATATTTAGTGATTCATACGCTTCCATTATACCAAACATTGGACAACTTCCAAAGGTGGCAATGGTGAATCCAAATGTTTGCAACACTCTTCAAAGGCAAGTACAGAGCAACAATACAGCATCATGGGTAAGCACCCACGATTAGAGTCCCACAAAATAGTGCTGGGATCACAGTTCGCTTACACATTGAAGTGATCTCATTTAGTGTGATTAAAATAAATTGCCAATTGCTTCAATAAGTAGGGGTATAACAAAAGAACTTAGAGTTGATGGAAAAAATTAAAACCATGAACTTGAGGCAATAAAGACAATGCCTTTGATATAAAGAAAATTCTATAAATCATAATTTTTAAAAGAAAAAGTATTCCTCACATATATCATCTATGCAGAATGTGCAAAATTGCCCATTTAGGACTTGGTGAATGTTCTACAGAACACACCATAAGTGGTTTTATCCTTGAAGGTTTCACCATATTTCTTCTTGAAATGGACAAACATATAGATTGCGTGCTTATTTTTTTTTTCCTATGGCTTTTTTAAAATAAAATACTAGGTCTCTGTTATATGCTCATTTTTAAGTTGCAATCATTTATTTTAAATTCTTGTCATTTTCTTAATATTTCTTTGTATATTAGTACCACCATTGTATTACCCACTCTACTATGAAGGGACATTTTTATTCTGTGTTCCAAATCCTAATGAAAAATGGTAGATTTTCCATGATAAAGTCCTTGAAAATAAGATACATCCTGCCTTTTGCCACATCACATCTATCTGCTGCTTCTTGTCTATTCTCACTAGACTCATACCAACATAAATTCATTTTCTTGCCTGCAATACCTTGTGTTCTATTTCATCCTGAACACTGCTGCCTTGCTTCTCCCTGTGTTAACCTTATATGTGAAAAAAATGGGGTAATGTTTGAAATGGATCTGAGGATGTAATCTAAAGATCACATGAACAATATCTCCATTTTACAGATGAAGAAACAATTAGGATTGTCCCCGGCCCATGCTATGAGAAATTAGAAGACACAGAGGATGAACACAAATCAATGCTTGCTGGCTCTTTGAGCAGTAATTTCAGTTTCATAAGTAATTTTACCTGACTTGCTGAAAATGATGGTTCAAGCTGTGCCCTAGTGTTCTTCCCTCTGAGGACCCTTGCTGAGGGTGCCTGTGGACCATCTTTCACTCATCTCTTATCTGGTCACTGCCCGACTATGTTGTATGCATGTGTCTATGTCTGTGGTCTGTCTCCCTGTTGGAATGGGCTGTAAATAGTCTTCTAACTCCTGCTCATCTTCATAATCTTAGGCTTCAGTTTTGGCTGAAGTAGAGCTCCATATTCAGTGATAGAATTCTTTGTCTTTTTCATTTTTACAATGTGGGCTTTACTTACTTGCTTTGAATCCTTGACCATTTATTATTCTGAATTATAATCCAATAAAGCTAACACTAAACCCTTATGACTGTAATCTCCCCATTTTGAAGCACTCAGTAAAATTAATAATATCCTGAACTATCAATTTGAGAGTGACAGATATAGGAATGAGCACATATTAGTCACTTGTATTGTAAGGAACCTAAATTTTCATTCGTAATGCAAGCATTCTAAACCTTTATTTCTAATGTTCTATTCTTGTTATAATAATTACATAGTCTTGTGAGTTATTGGTATAACCTCACAAGTCTTGTATTCCATTGTGATGTTTGACTACAATGCACCAATAAAATATATATATAATAAAAATAAAATAAATGATAAGGAGACATGAGAAACTTGATGAGGAATTGAATTTGAAGAATCTAAGCCTGAACCTGCTTTTGAAAAAAATAGATTATTTTGACACTTAAAAAAAAACAGTTAAACTGCTAACATCAATGCTATTAAACAGTTAAACTGCTAACATCAGTATAAATGTCAAGTGCTCTCTTATTTGGTTTTCCTACAGAGGGAAAATTCAACTAACATTTGCATTAAAAGTTATGACCAATTTAACTGCTGATGATTTGAATTACTACATTAGATATAATTCATTGATGACAATTTGAAAGTAAAGAAACTGTGTTATAACTTAGGAATGAGCCCAGAAAGTTGTTTGCTATAATTCTTAAATAGTCACCCTTGTAACTCATCTGTTTTGGTTGGGTAATTATTCTTATTAATAGTAACCTGATATACTGATAATACAGCATATTTTGTTGGTTTTTAACAAAAGTATCTTTTCTGACTACCTTAAGGGTACTTTCTACATAAACTAAAGTTCATCTATGCTTTAATTACTTTCTAGTTATAAAAAATTATAGTTATATGCCGGGCATGGTGGCACACACTTGTAATCCCTGAGCTTGGGAGGCGGAGACAGGAGGATCACGCTGGTTCGGAGCCAGCCTCGCTGGCTTAAGAGACCCTGTTTCCAAATAAAAAAATATAAAATAGGTCTGGGAGTGTAGCCCAAAGGGCTTCCAGGAACCCCAGTGCCACCAAAAAAACAAATTATTTAAAAAGGTTTTTAAGCCTTTTTAGTTCATAATAGTTTGATTTTAAAATGAAAATGTCAACTGTCATAATATTATCCATGAATTACAGAGCAGGTACCATTCTGTTCAAGTTTCCTTTCCCTTTTCACCAAAAGAATATACAGGAGGAGGACTGAAATATCACAGTCATTCTGATGAAATGTGTTAAATAACTCCTAGTTAATGTTTAAGATCATAAATGTGTGAATTTGTGTTTAGCTAAATTGAATTATTATTATGACATTTTGCTTCAATAATTATGCTTTATGGTACTGGGGAACCTGAAATCTTGAACTAATATTAAATCAATTTCTGTTTATTAAGTGCCTAGCTAACTTTTTAATGGTTTTATATTTTCATTTATTATACTTTTATTGGTACAGTCTAGTCTCACCTCGTAATGTAGTTCATAGAGATAGTGACATATATGCACATAGCACTTGGTGGTCTTTCCCCAGCACTCTCTCAACCCACACTCATACAGGATAAACACAACCCTTCACTCTCTGTGACTGTCGAATCTCATTTAATGTTCCCAAGGTCCACCCATTTTCCTGAAATGACACAAATTTTTCTTCTTTATTGCTTAGTAAAATTCCATCATGTGTATGTACCATCATTGTGTGGTTCATTCATCTCTTGATGGACACCTAGGTCGGTTCCACAATTTGGCTATTGTGAATTGTGCTGCTATAAACATGAATATACATATACATGACTATAATACTTTGATTTTAGTCTCCTTAGATAATTTCTAAAGACAGAATGCTGAGAGATTGATCATCAAGTATTATTTTAGTTTATGCCTTTTCTTCCTATTTTAATTTGCTACAGAGACATCTTTGGGTCTGTAATATAATATACTGTATTTTAGTGTTGCTTTCCCCATTTTTGATTATTGGAAATTGTAAAAGGTATGTCTGTGGCTGTATAAAGTTGTGCTACATGTATTTATGAGCTCTGCAAATCTAAAATGGGAGTGTGTGACAAGACCGCTCTTAATTATCCATAGCCTTCCTTCCCCTGAATAAAATAATCATATAGAGTGGAAATGTTTTCATAGTTCTCTAAATATCTTTATATTCTTTCATCTTATTGAGTATTTCAAAGCAATCCTGTGATCTTGGTTATAATTAGTATTATGTAGCATAGAAAAAATTGAAACGGTTAAGTTTATTAAATATTTATTTATTACATTTGAGGATATAGATAAATGAATAAAGTATTTTATTAGTTACATTTCTAAGTAAAATTTTAAAATTTTGTGACATTTTATGATCTTTAATGCAATATAAAATATCGTAAAATTTTTAGGATTTTTTTGCCTAAAACTATTTCTAACACTTCTCAGAAGTACCCTGAAAAATTACAAAGATTAATTTTTGCCTTATTATATAAGTAGAGGTTCCATAAATTGTCAGTGTTTTGATATATTACTATTTATGAATTTCACTGGAAGGACTGCCAAAAGGTAAAGTTGCTTAGGTTTCTATAGGATTAATTTTCATTAATAAGATGTTATTAAAATAACTATTTTAGATATTATATACTTTATGTAAATTCTCTAATAAGTCAGTCATGTTGCTTTTATATATTTTAATCCCATAAACACTAAGGTAAATATTGAATATGGTTGTTTCATGTCTTTCTATATTAGAGTCCTATTGTTAATTGGTCCAGTAATATTAGGCAATAACATTATAGTACCATCAGTAATAAATTTATTTATTATTTAAAATGTTTGTGTATCCATAATTTCATTTATTTAATTTGGATCTAGTATCTTTTAGGGTAGTATGGTTCAATTGATTATTCATATCAATATTAACAACAAGGTGATTTTTGTTTTTTTAATCTTTCTTTTAAAATACAGATAGTATTTATTTCAGCACTACTAAAATTCTGGATAGTATTTATAAGCTACTGTACTATTATAATATTATACTTATATATACTCAGACCCACACACCTATATGTGTTATATACATGAATAAACACACATATACTCTCCCCATGTAATCCCTGCATATAAGGAGTTGTGGTACTGACAGTTTCATTATTAAAATTACCATCTATTGAAATCAAACCTTCAATTGTTCTTCTTTCCTCTCTCATGTTAATATATCAGTCTTGCTCTAGGACACTGAATCTTTCCCACACATATGATGGTATTTTATTCCAGTTAATTGCTTCTTTTCCTCCAGCCCCGACAATCGTCTTATATACCAAAAACATTCTCACAGCCATGTCTCCTGCAAACTTTAACTTCCCTGACACTCCTTTCCTCTTAATCATCTCAGATAGTTTTTCTGGAAAATTTCCTCCGCATATAGGAACAGAAATATGTTTCTATTGTGATTTATGGTGTGTAAGTTTCAATGCCAACCATTCAAAATGTGGAAAATATTTTGGCTTGACACAACTGAGTTCAAATCATTATTCTGCTACATAGTAGCTATGTTCATTGGTATAATATTTCTTTGATATTTAGTTTTTATAATCCATATGGTGAACATAAAAATCTCATTTATAAATACTCATAAAACACATACACACTCATACACAGACACACAGAGGCAAATGATGAAGATGCTGAAAAATAAAGATAAAGATAAAAACTAGCAATACTGACTGCTGACTAGAAAATATAACAGGAAGCAATTATAGTTGAAGCAATGTGGTATCAAAATGAGATCCTGTTACAAAATTAAAAAATCAAACAGGGCCAGGCGCAGTGGCACATGCTTGTAATCCCAGCATTCAGGAGGCTGAGACAGGAGGATCGCGCTTCTCAGGCAGCCTCAACAAGTACTTAGTGAGGCCCTCTGCAACTCAGTGAGAACATGTTTCAAAATAAAGAATAAAAATTAGCCGGGTGTGATGGCGCACACTTGTAATCCCCGTGCTTGGGAGACAGAGATAGGAGGATTGCGCAGGTTCGAAGCCAGACACGCTGGCTTAGGAGACCCTGTTTTCAAAAAATAAAATAGGTCTGGGAGTGTAACCTGGAGGTAGAAGGAAGGGCTTGCAGGAACCCCAGTACCACCAAAAAAAATAAAAAAAGAATAAAATTAGGACTGGGGGTGTAGCTCAGAGGTAGAATGACCCTGGGTTCCATCCCCAGTACTGCAAAATAAGTAAATAAATGAATAAAATAGGGCTGGAATATCGCTCAGTGGTAGACTGCCTCCAGGCTTAATTCTTAGTAGAAAAAAAAAAAAGAGAGAGAGACCAGAAAATTCCCTGTCAACAGGAGGGTGTTTCTTTGGACAATGTTGTGTGAATACTTTTGATAACAGGAGGCTTGATCTGTGGTCCACCTGAAAAACTGAAGGACTCATCTCTGAACCACTAGTTATCTACCTCATAACTTCTATAAAAATAATAATATAAAGTCAAAGACTTAAATAGAAAGAACAAGGTATTAAAGCACAGAAACTTTCCTCTTTTTACCTCAGATTCTCTTGATATGTTTTCAGGAAATAGGAACTCATCTCAGTATGCATTCATTAGTTCATCTAGTGAACACGTGTTTAGTGCCTAAATGCACACACCACTGAAATAAGACTGATTGAAGGAAAACATAATGAGGATCATAAATCTTCTGCAAAGAGAATGTTAGTAAGAAAATTGTAATATTCAACTTTCTTATTTGCCAAATTCAACAGAAAAAAATTTATATCAGTCAACTGGTAACTCAAATTGTCTCTTCCCAGAGTAAACACTTTGTTTTATCCATGAGAGGTCCTTGATGGAGCAGAGCAGAATCCTATTTGACAGGCATTGGATTTGGCAACTGCTACAACTGCTTAATCAGTCACTCATAAGCATTCTTCATTTGTCATTATTGTTTCTAAATTATAAACAAGTCAAAGATCAACAATTATTCAGGACTCTAGGCTTCAATCAAAATAAACTTAATAGAGTACATCAGTCATGTCTCAATCCCAAAATCTTCTGTTGTTTTATGTCCTTAATAATAACCACTGCAGCATAGCCGATCTACATCTCTGAGATAATTTTTCTTTATTATATATCAATGACCACGAGGATTTCTTTTTTCTGCAGATAAATTATCAAACTTAAAGTTATAATTTTCTCCCCTTAATGTAAAAAGGAATTGAACAGAAACCTGGGGGAACAAAAGGTAAACATACGGCTTAAAGAACAATTGCTGTATTGATTTTTTACTGAGTTCTATAATATACCTTTATTTTTCAGAATATCCCCGTCTTTTTTCTTTCTGTATTTATTTATTGCTGTAACATTTTATTTTGAACATCAAACACTATGCCAGATTATATCATAATATGTTCTTTACCATAACTAAAGAGTACTGCACTGATGTTTACAATTAATTTCTAACAACTTAAAACTTATTAGTAATATTGCTGTCAAGTAATCAAAAACTTCATCATCAACTGAGTGCAATTATTAAATTAAAAGAGAAAACTTTCTCTTCTCCTTCTTGCCTGCAAACCAAACCAGAAAAAAAAAAAAAAAAAGTTGTTTATACCTGGAAAGAATTTTTTTTTTTTTTTTTTTTTTTTTTTTTGTGGTGATACTGGGGTGGAACCCAGAGGCTTTCTACCTCTGGGCTATCCTCCCAGACCATTTTTATATTTTATTTAGAAACAGGGTCTCACTAAATTACTAAGAGCCTCACTAAGTAGCTGAGGCTGGCTTCAAACCCGTGCGATCCTCCTGTCTCAGCCTCCTAAGCGCGGGGATTACAAGCATGCGCCACCACGCCCGGCTAAGAGCACTTATTTTAACCAATTTTTAATCACTTTTAAATAAAATTCAGTATGCTCTGAAACATGGGAAAATAAGGTTTCGCAGAGTAAATACGATACTTAAGATAAAACTCCCTGGATGAACGTTTTCACTAACTTGCCAAAAGAGAATGTGCTTTTGTCTCTTTGTTTCCCCTCGCAAAGGCCTCGCACCCCTCATGAGCAGTGAAGAGGTTGTGTCTTTTCAAGTATTAGTAAGAAAATGACCTGTACAGTATGTATTTTGAACTAAATTATAAACTCATGGTATCCCATTTGTATTATAAAAGGCTAAAACATTTCCTAATGTAAAAATAACTATTTCAGAATTATAATTACAAATCTCAGCGTACTATTTACAAATGCACACAGTGATCTCTTTTTTTAATGAAACATTATATAATAAGTTGACTTTGAAATTATTAAAAACCATTAAGTTATGAACCGAGGGGCAGTCTATCTCTGAGCTATACCCTGGCCTTTTTATTAAAGATTTGTATTTTGAAACTGGTTTTGGATAGGTTTCTGGGAATCTCATTAAGTTGCTGAGGTTGGCCTTGAACCTGTGATTCTCCTGTCTCTGGCTCCCAAATACTGAGAACTACAATCTGGTACCATCACACCTGGCTTTGGTCTATTTTATCTTTCTATACATTCTAGGGCATATATTGACAGCAAGGACTATAGAAAGATACTCCATAATTACATATGATGAAAGAAGGTTCACAGATTTATTTTCTATATAACACAAATAATTAATAGCTATGATTCTTAATCAGCTTGTATTATAATAGTATTACAGAAAACATAAATATAACAAAGAGGATATACTTTTAGTGCTATTTTAATATATAGTATATAGTGCAGTAATAAACACTTACACTCTATAACATCAAGTGTAATATTAAGTCCAATTTTTAAAGCACCAACAAATTGCCTAAATGTATTTTTGTTTGTTCATGCATGTACGCATATACCCTTTAAACAGGTTCTTAAAATACTGACGATATAGGAAAAACATAGTCACTGCTCAGACAAATCCACAAAATGTCTATATTCTTAACTACAGATAAAGGAAGAAGAGCAAAGGCATTACTGTATCATCTTCTCCAGGGGTAAAGGAAACATAACTCTAAGTCTCCATGTTCAAAACCTCCTTGTTATTTAAATTATCTTTCTGAGTGAATATAATCTTAGAGATGTAAAAGTCTATGCTTTGGATTAAATACCTGGGCTTCCAAGAAGGAGAGAATATATGAAATACCGCAAAGGCTAATAGGAGGCAAGAACTCAGCCATAAAACAAGAATGAAATTCTCTGTGCAGAAACATAGGTGCAACTGGAGAACATTGTGTGGAGTGAAACAAGCCAGACACTGAAAAATAGATATCATGTGCCCTCAGTCATTTTAAGAAAATCAATAAGCTAATCTTATAGTAGTATGAAATGGAATAGTGTTCACTGTGGATAAGTCAGGAAAAGAGAGAGGGCATTTGAAGAAATGAAGAGCATCTAGGTACCATGGCACATGTGTATAATCCCAGACTTGGGAGGTTCAGACAGGAGAATCACAGGATTGAGACAAGCCTTGGCAACTTAGCAAGACCCTCAGCAGCTGAGCAAGACTGTGGATAAAAATATCAAAAGCAGAAGGTGGAGTTGTAGCTTGGAGGCAGAATGCCCTTGCAGAGGGAGGGAGGAAGGGAGGGAGGGAGGGAGGGAGGGAGGGAGGGAGGGAGGAAGGAAGGAAGGAAGGAAGGAAGGGGAAGGGAGAGAAGGGGAAAGAGAGAAATGGAGGGAGGGGAAAAGGATGGATAGATTACTAGGGAAGGCTATCAGTGCTGGGGTAAAAGAGGAGGAGTGCAGAGAGGAATAAGGTTAACTGGACATGCTTGAGGTATGATGTATACATGCATAGAAGTACCTCAATGAACACCAGCAATTTGTGCAATTAATACGTGTTAATAATTACAAGCATAAAAAGGAAGAAAACTATTATATAATTTCAATCATTAGTCAGCAATATATCATGCCCTGATATATATATTAAAAGGCAAAAGGTATCTGATCTACTCTATCAGTTAAGATACTATACCTGCACTGGGACTCTAGCAGCTGAGCAGAAAGATGTAGAAGTATAATTCTTGGGTGACCTGCAACTTGATTTTCCCCCTTTTCTCATTAGCAGTGTTTAAGAATAACTGTAACATCTTAATCCTAAGATGGAGAATAAATGGCCATGATAGTCCAGGCTTTGTTCTTGAACTCCATAAAAACAGGGTATCCCTCTTTGTGTTAGCCCAGAATGTCGTTTTGCCACTGGCAGAAAAACCTAAGGAGAGCTGCTTTCCAAGGTCCTTCAACTGCGGTGTATGTGAGGCAAACACTATTCATATATATAGGCAGCTTTCCTGAGCCCTAGGAAACTGGATTGCCCTGACCCTTAGGCCTCTCTAGTCCTTTGCTGCACCTCTGCAAATAACAAATCCAATACACTTCATGTAAGCTGTGTGTGGATGTGATCTGTCTCACTGGACCAAGACAAGCCAGTAACTAGTGCTCAGTGGAGCCGTTTCACAGAGCTGGCACAGAAGGTAATAGGTAGCTTCCACGAACCATGGATTCCTGGCATAGCAGGAAAGATGACACTCGACTACCTAACCCATGCAAAAAATATCAACCTGCAAATTTAGGGGTTAGACATGCAACTGGATCCTTTGTAGAAAAAGAATGGTACTAAGAGGAATATAATTAATCCCTGTACATAGGAATGAACTAACTCCATGAATCGAGGCAAAGAGGAAGAGATGATGAAATAGAAGCATGGCATAAAATTCCCTGGTTGCTGGATACTTACATGATTTTTAATTCTGAAATTCAAAAAGCTCAAAAATCAAATAGCCATATGGTTCCTGAGGCATGGGAGAGGGGATGAATACATGCACTGTGGGCTTTCTCAGAGAAAAATACTCATGATCTAAAGGACAGATGATCAGAAGCGAAACCAGGGAAGTTTTGAGCAGTTTGGTTGGGGGGTGTGTGTGTGTGTGTGTGTGTGTGTGTGTGTGTGTGTGTGTGTGTGTGTTGATATAGAGACATTGCAGACTCAAATTCCATTGGGTAATTTTACAAATTTCTGGGTACCTAGAAATAAAGGGTCACCTTTATGCCTTTCAAGATGAAAAGGTAAAAGAGTAAAAAAAAAAAAAGGGGGGGTTTAAAAATACTAAACTGTTGATATCAGGGGGTTTTGAGAAGGCAATGGCTGACGGTGTGAATCTCCTTGTCGTGGGGTTCTTTGGGCCATTTCAAATGCCCATGACTCTGGTTCTTCATAAGCATTGAAATTTCACCTCCTTATGGAATGAAATATCACTATCTCTTTGGGGGGGGGGGGTTGGCACTTCCTAGCTAAGAATTAGAGCTATAACAATGGGGAATGTCTACTCTTGTCTGCCACCTAAACTATGCAGGGTCCCATGAGCTCTTGAAATAAAGGAGTAGACATCCTAAGCAGAGAGCATAAAATATGTGAATTGGAATCTGCTACAGAGATCTTTCTCTGGTGCAACATTATCACCACCACCTAAACAACAAATATGTATGGAAGAAATCGGTTTACAGATAAATGAAAACCATAATGTATGAAAACAATTCTCACATTTCTTAGCTCATCTTACTTTTTTAAGTTCCTTAAAGCACAACCCCATAGCCTGTTTGCAACTCTGAATAATTGTTGTCTCATACATGACTGAAGTGAAGAAAAGATGGAGAACTTTCGGTTTGTGTTTTACAGGTAAGGACTGTTTTACCTCTCTACTCTACTCGTAGACAGTGAGTGTGTGACCTACTTTCTCTGATAGAGTGCAGTGTGCTGGAGTTAATAATGAACTTGTGAGGATGATAAATCAAGTGTGAAGCAGCTGCTTCTCCTGTTTTTTTCTAACCATATTCCATACTTCCAAAAGGCATTTTTGAAACACCAACAGAAACCTGAATGAAAAATTGTATACTGGATGTACTAGGGAAAAGAGGAATTCCTAACACCTGATTCAAAAGGAAAAGTTATATTAATACAATAAAGATTGAAAGGGAGTCGTAATATATACCATATATCATAAAAATGTCAAAAAGCATTAAATATTATAGGTCTTTTCTATTTTGATTAGGTGTTGGGGAAAATAATATGTCAATATTTAGGGTTAGGCTCTAAGAGTTCTGCATAATATTTTCTCTCTAAAACGTTTTTGTCCCCTTACCTCAGTTCCAAATTCTTGTATATAGAAAAACTTGCCTCACCTTTCAAGATCACCTCTTTTCTATGCTTCTGTTACACCCTACTTTATTTTTAATGCATTTTTACATTGAGTTTATCCATCCATATGGAACTAAAAAAATTTTATCAATCCAATTGCAGAAACTGCGTATTATTGATCCTGCACAACACAGCAATGTGCAGCACATGGTCAGGGTTTAATAAACTTTTTTTGAAATAACTAGTTAAAGATGAATACAGTTATGGGAAAAGAGTAATAATATTCAATGTCTGAATTATATTAAGAAGATTATAATAAAGTATCAAAACAATTTCTACTTCATCTGGAATGAAATTTCTTTTTCTTTGAAAATATATATTGTCAATTTTAAAAACTCACTAGATACAATAACCTATAGGGAACATTTTCTGAATATGAGAAGAAGGTTCAGAAATCAGAGTATAGTTATTACCTTTCCTTGCTTAAAAACTTAAAGGATAAAAGAAAAGTCAACATTATGTGCCCATGCAACAAAGATAAAGGAAGTTATGGGGAGAAAAAATAATGAACAAGAAAAAGTTTCACAGCTTTGCCAGCCATTCTGGGATGACTTGGGAGATAAAATGAATAAATATTCCAAATCTCAGGGACACTTGGCTTCTGCCATTATTTTTTTAGGTTTATTTCAATACAACTTTCAGAATTCCCCAGAACACAAACTCTATCTTTCTCAAGGTTCCTGAATTTTTCCTAGGCTACTGAATCTCCAGTAATTTCTACCAAGATTTTTATCATTGATAATTTCTAGATGTGTCAGCACCACCAACAAGAGGAACTAGGAGGGCATCTTTCTATTTGTCGATATTATCTTAAGTCATGTTAGGACCCCTTTGCTTCTGAGGTAGAAGTGGAGCCTTTTGTCGGATTCTATCACAGACCATTTTTTTAAGATCTCACTTTTTTTTTACAGATTGTAAGGTTTATTAAAGTAAAATATTAGCAAATCATATGCAAAACCCATGTCTTCAGAGTAATGGCTTTGAAAAACACACTACAGTAAAACCTAAAACATTTTCATAAGTATCAAAAAGATAACAGAACTGAAGCATGTGTGCTACAATATCATTTTCTACAACATGAACAGAAGCTCAATGACAAATAAGAAGCATAGCTGCAGTAAAGCCCTTGGTCTACTCTTTATTATTTGCATATGAAAGACCTTTTAAGAGAGTGTAGGCCGGTACAGGCGTTCAGTTGGCATGATTACAATTTTAACCAAATTTAAAATAAGTGATTTTCAAATTGCAACTTTAACTAACCAGGTTAAAAAAGAATATCATTTGCCCAACCATGAGTCCTCACTTCTTTCTGAGAGATACTTGCTTGAATGTTAAGGTGACCAACTTTCTCCAAGGGGAAAGTAAAAATTCTAATAAACTAAATACATCCCACTTTTGTGTGTTTCAGCCTAAGTCAGCAAAACAGGTTTTAATTTCTCATTTAAGTGCTATCTTTTATGTTTTCATGGTTAACCTGTATTGTGAGTGTTATCTCATAGGCTTGAAGCTTTCAGACGTCAGATGGTGGTATGAACACACAAGAGGAACATCTATTAAAGCCCTTTGGATGGTCATAGATGCACATGGCACAGACCCATCTGATTCCCCCATGCCAACTACACGCATGAATGTTACCCTAAAGCTGGGGCCCCCAACTTCGTCCCTGTTCAGCTCAAGGCAGTTTATGACCGACTCTATGTCCTTATTCCTTTGCTAAGGGGTACATTCATGTGATAGAAATGAGGGAAAAATTAATGGGGAATTAGCTCATGTTAAATGTTTCTATAATTTTAAAAGTCAAAATGTATTTTCTGTATCTACCTTTGGCCTGACAGGTGTCAGGAAGTTACTAGACAGAGGGGGGAATGTACCAGTATTGGGAATGGCTTAAGAAGATTTGAGAAAGCTCTTACAGGAACAAATAGGCATTCAGTGTTCCCGAAACATTCACTATGATGTTAAATCACTGAATTACCCCTAAATAATATCTTTCATTCTCTTTTTATTTTTAAAATACTATTATTGGTGCATTGTAGTCTCATGTTTTAATGAAGTTCAGAGTGATAGGGGTAGACAGGCACATAGCACTTGGTGAGCTTCCTCCCCCTCTCTGCCAAAGCAGTTGTTAGACTGAAGAGAGAAAAATAAAGAAAAAGAAGGAAAAATATCCAACATCTAAAACTTCTTTCATGTATTTTTAAAATTTAATCTCTGCTAAATGATTAAAAATCTCTTAAAATTTTAAAATTTCAAAGTAATTTCTGAACAATGTGCATATTCCTTGCTCTTTGTCAAATTATAAAGAATTATCTAGTTGAAAAGTGAATGATTATTTGAATCTTTTGCCCAAATTCTCTGAGCCCTACAGTGAAAACACTTGATAGAGCTCTCATTTCCATTCTCTGATGGGGAGGAGGCATGAGAGACAACTACATTGTTTCAAAATTTATTGATATTTTGATGTTGTTGATTTTCAAAGAACAAGCTAGTCTATTTTGGCGTATATAGAATTTATATTATTTTTCATTTTATATTATTCTTATTTGTGCTATGTTTTGTTGTCTCTAAGACTTTGTTTTGAAACTGGGAAAATTTACTTACATGTTAATCTACTTTATACTTTTTCACTGGTGCATGCAATTTTATATACTTAGAGTCATATAGCATATGTCACATTAGTTGAAATAATATGAAATGCAGCAAAGGAGGATGAAATCAATCTTCTGAAAAAGTATAAAATATCTAAATTTTACAAAATAATAAGAACTGCAAATAAGGAAAGAAGACAGTGGAAAAATGATTAAAAGAGGAATAGGTAAGAAAATTTTGGTATAAAAAGAAGATTTTTAAATAAACCAGACTCAGAAAACCAAGAGTCATTTTTTTTATAAGTAGAAGCTTGTGAGGGAAAAGGAAAGAAATGAATGGCTGGAGATCTCATGAAAATGGAGGAAAAATCAATAGAGTGGTAGAGGAAATCGGCGATATGGTGGAAGGGAAAAAAAGTACTGGGGATAAAATTGACCACATTGTATATGTGTATGTACAAATATGTAACAATGAATACTGCTATTTATTATGTATAGCCTAAATACATAATACAAATAAATATATTATTTTATAAAGGAGATACAGATAGAATCAAAGTAGAGCTACTAACGAACACATAAATATTAAGAAGGATATTGATTTGGGGGGGAATTTTTTTGCAGGTCTGGGGATGGAACCCAGGGGTATTCGACCTCCAAGCTATACCCCCCCTGCCCTATTTTTTATTCTTTATTTTGAGACAGGGTCTCACTGAGTTGCAGAGGGCCTCACTAAGTAGCTGAGGCTGTCCGTGAACCACGATCCTCCAGTCTCGGCCTCCCCAAAGCTGGGATTACAAGCGTGCGCCACCACGCCCGGCTAGGATATTGATTTTTAACATTTATTTTTGTATTGAACTAAGATTTCTACCTGGCACACACCTATTCATTGTGTAATACAAGTTTGTGGAGTAATGATAATAAAAATAACTCCTAACACTCACTGGAAATCTAATAAATACCAGACTCTTTGTGTCATTCAGAGACCTTCTGCTAATACATGACGAGATCTCTCAAGTTGTTCTATTTGTGTTCATTTAGTGAATATTTCCTAGATTCTTCTTTCACAACCATGTAATTTCTATGGTTCCACATTTTAAACAAATTTTATTGTTTCTTATTAACTTTACAGCTTTCCTCTAAATCGAGCTGTCTTTTTAGTACACAGACTTAATACTATAATCTTCTAAGTACTTGAGACTTGCTTCCTTAGAACTGTTCTCCACCCAGCCAAAGACCCTGATGTTTTCAGAAGTATAATAATATCATGCCATTCCTCCTACTCAAAGCTTTCCAATATGATAAGAACCTAAAGCTTTAACTGTGGCTTACAATAACACTTATTTTTCAAACTCAATCTCTTACTATTTTTACTGAACATTCTCAAACCTGGACCTTCCTCCTTTCACTCAAATACATGAAGCTCATCCTCCTTCAGAACTCCTTCCCCTTAAATGAACTCTCCCAGATAGTTGCACAATAGCATCTTACTTCCTTCAGTCCCTATTCAAAGACCATTCTGTAAGGACAGCTTTATCTGACTACTCTTCAAAATAACCCCAAGACATAACCACTTAAAATGTTACAGTTTTATTTCTAAAACCAATCATTGCTAGTTATTATTGTAAATGCTTATTTTATTTTCTGGTAGATGGTCTATCCACCCTGTGTTAGCATTCCATCACTGTGATGTAATATGTGGCATATTCAACTTGTAAGAAGGAAAATTTACTTTAGCTAATGGTTTCAGAAGTTTTAGTCTATGGATACTTAGTACCATCGCTCGGGGACTACGGTGAGTAGGGACATCATGGTGAGGAGCATGAAGGGAAGCAAAGCTGCTCAACACATGGCATCCAAGAAGTAAAATTAGTAAAAGGAATGGGTCAATCCCCAACATCCCCTTCAAGGACATGCCCCAGTGACATATTTCCTCCAAAGGCCCTATCCTCTAAATTTTCACTACTTTTCTCCCAAAAGCAGCACCAAATAGTGATCATGTCTTCAATACTTTGGCCTTTGGGATATCCTTCAGATCTGAATTATAATATTCAGCTCATGGTTCAAAAGGCTCATGTCCATCTCACAACTCAGAGTAAGTTTAGTTCATCTCCAAGGGTAGACAAATTTTTAATTAAGACCCAAGTCTTAATAAAAGTTTTAACTTTTTGCTCAAAAGTCCACATGTGAAGTCTCCTCTGATAATCAAATCAAACTCTTAGCTGTGAGCCCCTATCGAATTAAGGAGAAAGTTAGACACTTCCAAGATACAATGGTTCAGGGTAAACTTTCCCATACCAAGGGGAGGAATAGAAAGAAAAAAAAAAAAAGAAATTAAATCTGACCAAAGCAAGACCAGAAACACAACAGGAAAAAACATTAAATTTTGTAGTTTCAGCCGGGCGTGGTGGCACACACTTGTAATCCCCGCGCTTGGGAGGCGGAGACAGGAGGATCTCGTGCAGGTTTGAAGCCAGCTGTGCTGGCTTAAGAGACCCTGTTTCTAAAAATAAAATAGGTTTGGGAGTGTAGCCCAGAGGTAGAAGGGTTTCCAGGAACCCCAGTACCACCAAAAGAAAAAAAAAATTGTAGTTCTGTAGTTGCAAGTTTGACATTTGTGTCACACCATGGAGTCCTGTAATCTTCAAAAAGTTAGGGCAAGCCAACCACTAGAACCTGGCCAGCTGCAACACACAGGGCTTCTCTCTTGGACTGGCTCTGATGCTGCCTTTAGCTTCCCTCAGAGGTCATTCTGTATTTCTAAAATCTCTGACCTCCTGGGATTTTCACTGTACCTTCAGTTGTTCTTTCACAGCTTCATACATTACCTTCTTAAGGGGCTACCTGCAGGGATTCCCAACCCTGATCGCTATTGCCTGGCCTCCATACAGGAACTGTAGTGGTTAATATCCAGGGAGTGCATGCTATGGTCCAAGCATCCTGCTATGCATTGTATCACTTCTAATTAATGTAAGTGACCATAGGATTGAATTATTATTGTTTGTGCACCTTCTTTATAGATGAGGGAACCAAGGTAGATGTTTTATTTATTTATTTTGTGTGTGTGTGTGTGTGTGTGTGTGTGTGTGTGTGTGTGTGTGTATGTGTTTGTTACTGGAGATGGGACCCTAAGCTATTATACCTCCAAGCTATACACCTAGCCCTATTTTTATTTTTTTTTTTATTTTGAAACAGTGTCTCACTATGTTAGGAAGGGCCTCAGTAAAGAGGTCAAGATGTCAGGCTGCTCCATGAGGCACAAGAATCACAGATATAGCTCACTAGAAAAAAAAAATGTCAGATATCAACAGCAGCTCTTGGCAACTAGAGGAAAATATGATATGAACATTTGGATGTTGGCTGCACTAAAGTGATATCACTCCCCATTCAGGTAACCCCAGTTTCAAAGACCATGAAAAAGTGCCAGCCACAAGACACCAGCATGGTTCCACTAACAGCAGGAGAATCAAGTGAGAGATAGAGAAGATGCCATGCAGCTGATCAGAGGACACAGTTAGAGGGAGACAGCAATAGCGCAGGGAGTCGCTGAAGAAATGTATTAAGTCGATCAGCCAGCAGCACTAATGGAGGGTCAGAGGAATTGATGGTGAGTTAATAGCCAGCCTGAGTACAGCTGGGAGCAGCAGGAAGGGCTGGCAGGGTGAGAGAAAGGAGCCGCTTTTCAAACTGTCTACCAGGCTGATTAGACAGCAGTGGGATCAGACCACAGGGGCAGCAGATTCAGCTGGAGGAAGATCAGAGGAACGAAGGGAAAGGCAAAGACAGAGCAAGGTCAGTCAGGGGTCTGTGTAGAAGGGGAGCCAATTGGGCAGCATCTGATCAGCCAGACAGCACTTTAGACAGTAGAGAGAGTCAACTATTGCAGCAGCAAGGAGGGCTGAGAGGATGGATGGTTCACAGAGTGGATGGATGAATCTCCCAGTTAGAAAAGCTGATCTGAGTTGGCAGCTGCTCTGCAGAGCTAGGGTGGAGCTGGCTGTGAATCTGCAGCCTGTGCCTTTGGCCAAGGGTTTATTTTTCACGCCACAAGCAGTGCACGCAGCTCAGCTGCTTTTGCTACTGTCCCAAAGCTCAGGGGACTGTGATTTGAAGGCTCCTTGACAACGTGGGGTGGAGAGGCCAAGTCCCAAACTCTATTAAGAGGGCATCTTAGTCCTGGCAGGCTCACCAGCCTGACTCACGCAGGCAAATAAATATGTAGGCTTTCTACCCTTTCCCTTCTTTTTTTCTTAATCTTCTTTTTTACTCTTAAATATAAAGCCTATATTCTTTTTTTTTTCTTTTTTTGCGGGTCTGGGAATGGAACCCAGAGGCATTTGACCTACGAGCTACACCCCCTGCCCTATTTTTTATTCTTTATTTTGAAACCAGGTCTCACTAAGTTGCCAAGGGCCTCACTGAGTAGCTGAGACTGTCTGTGAACCATGATCCTCCAGTCTCAGCTTCCCGAATGCTGGGATTACAAGTGTGCACCACCACGTCCGGCTAAAGCCTATATTCTTAGAAAAGTTTCACAAAAATTCAGAATATAAAGATTTATATGTAGTATGTGATGCATCTTAAAAGTATTAGAAATATCTGCTTCTTGTTCTTTAGACTTCGGATACAGTGACTTCTCATATCTTCACAGTATATTCTCTCTCCAACCCATATCAAATCACTACATTTCTTTCTTTTGTAGCATATACATAGAGATGCATACTGAAATACCCTAAAATTGCATTCCTGTGAATTTTACAATAAGAAAACAACATGAAAATGCCTTAAAAGCAAGATACCCCAATATTTTCTTTCTGTTGATGATTTTCTTTCTTTCTTCCTCACCAATGAACTCATCATCACCAAAAGCATCTTTCTTGTTTAGAAAAATAGGTGCTGGTCTATAATATATTCTTTCCTTATCTGTGACAACTTATGGATTCAAAAGCATATAATTGCAATAATGATAACAATTATAATTACCTGTTTTGTGTAACTTCTTGGAAAACTAGGATATAAGAATATTTCTTGTCAGAACTTTACAAAGAAATGCAGCTCATTGAGGGTAAGGAGTTTAATCAAGGTCATTTATACCAGGAAGTGCAGGGGACCCCACTCATCCACTCATGTATCAGCTTTGTGTTTCAAGCAAAATTAACAGGCATCAGATGAAAACTTGCATATTATTCTCCTACTCTTTCCACTTTTGTTCTCTACAAGTAATAGACTAAAAAAAAAGGATTTTGCTAAGGCTTAAAATGTTTGTGCATTATGAAAAGAAGTCTGCATGCATTAGAATTCAGCAGGTGAAATGCTTCTGAAAAGTGAGATTGCTATATTTGGTAGGTGTTAGAGCACGTGAAAGCTAACTATGCCCTTCACCATATCCCTCTCTGACCTCTTACATCAGCTGAATACGGATCTGGACCAAGAAAGAAATTAAAAAATGTTATTTTAATGTATGAAGCAATTTATTCAATATTAACTAGGGTTGAGACTGCAGTAATTAAAACAATGTGGTACTAGAACGAGAATAGACAGATTCATTAATGGAACAAAAAAAAAATTTAGATTCAAATAAGTACAGGATTTCAATTAGTATAAATGTGACATTTCAGGTCACCAAGGAAAAGATAAACTTCTTAATGGTTCTGGATTAATTGTCTCATTACAAAAACAAAATAGAAAGGACCTTGTATTAGAATCGCCATGAATTATTAACAATTACCAACAATTACATATGAATTCCAGATATACTAAACTTATATTTGGTAGAATCCATGTTAAAGTATACTTCAGACAATGTATACAACCTCTGTAATAATATGCTTGCCTTTCAATACAACGCTTTCAGTATTAATGGATGCCAATCATTCATTTAATCCAAAATAATGAAAGGTGAATGATGAGATAATGTCAAACAACAGATCACATAAAATATGATATAGGCTTATAAAAAGTGGGTACTTCACTATCAGTACTCACAATGTATGTTACAAGGCTGTGTTACTTTTTAACTCAAAATTAAAAGTAATGTTTTAATGAAATATATACAAAATATGAAACATTTAATCGTATAAACTACTATCTCCTTGATCTCAGAAAGGGCATTTTTTATAGTACTGCCAGTTATCTTCCAGTTGTTCATAAAAGCGGCAGTGAAGCTTGCATTTTGTAGCTACATAATAAATGTATGCTATTGTTAGTTATCACAATAATGAAATCATTCCAGAACTCTCCAAAGTTCATTTTAAATATCTTTATATTAAGCCAGGGATGGTGATGCACATCCCTGTAATTCCCACACTTGGGAGGCTGAGACGGGAGGATCGCACAGGTTCGAAGCCAGCCTCAGCTACTTAGTGAGGCTCTCAGCAACTTAGTGAGATCCTGCTTCCAAATAAAAATATAAAATAGATCTGGGAGTATAGCCCAGTGGTAGAAAGCCTCTGGGTACTACCCCCAGTACCACCAAAAAAAAAAAAATCTTTTTATTAGTATAGTGTTCTTGCAATGCCTAAATTATACTTGCATGCTAACTCTTAATTAAAATAATTTTGAATACAGTGCACCAATAAAATCTTAAAAAAAAGAAATATTTAAGTCTCATTACATTAATAATTATTTAATATTATATCAGGACCTGTTTTCAGTCCAGTTGCAACCCAATTCATTAGACTGACTAAGCACAAGTAAGAAATACTAGGTAATTCTCTCATCTTTCTCGTTCCAATAGATGTAGCCTGAGGAGATTTTTTTTCTATATTCAGTTTTTCAGGATCTTTTATTACTCCAAGCCTAGCTATAAGTGAAGAATCAAACTCAGCATTATTCCATTACATTATACATGAGTCTTTCAAAGAAGTGGTACATTTTTATCTACCTGCTCTCTTTCTAGGAGATGCAGGGAAAAAAAATCATTCCTTAGTAGTTATATGGCATGAATCATAATGATTATTTTGATCATTGCCTCAAAATTCAAAACATTAAATATAGGAGGCATACTTTGGACAAAGTTAACAATAATCAAAATAAAACCCAGCTGGGCATGGTGGTGGATGCTTATAATCCCAGAGTTTGGGAGGCTGAGACAGGAGGATCACACAGGTTCGAAGCCAACCTCAGCTACTTAGTGAAGCTCTCAGCAACTTAGTGAGACCCTGTTTCCAAATAAAATATAAAATGGGGCTGAGGGTATAGCCCAGAGGTAGAAAGCCCTGGGTTCTACCCCCAGTACCACAAAAAAATAAAATAAAATAAAACCCAATGAAACAAAAATATTAGGCTAAAGAACATCAACATGTGGTTTAACACAATTATATCTATATCTATATATAAACATATTTAGACATACATTATTTTGAATTTATATGTAAATATATTAATATATAAATGTTCAAAACTAATCCATATATGAAACCATATCCAACAATTTTCTGTTCTTAAAATAAAAAAAATTCAGTGTCAAAGGAAAGCACACTTTTAGTTAAACTCTAATATCTTTCTCAAGCTAACTACAATGTAGCTGGTACTTCACATATGACTGCCTATTGTTTGGGGACATGGATTTTTGTGTTAAAACTTGGCTCTATAAAAAGCTGCTTGAATAATAACTACACAAAACATTTCAAATCTATTCAAAATGAGCCTAACTATTGATGAGATCCTGTATTTCATGAAATAAGGAGGGCTCCCAAATCATGGTGATAATGGTGATAATCACACAACATCACTACAGCATTGTTGCTATTCAGTTTTACCAAGACAGCAAAGAGCAATCTCACCATCTCTATGTTCAGAAATAAGCAGTTCATTTTTGGAAAAGCAAAGAGTCTTTCCAAAGGCATATAAAACATATCTATAGTACAAAATGGTTTGGCAAACTATATCTCCCAAGGAAGGGGAAGACAATTGCAATGGTCCAAGGAAGGGGAATGGACCAAGGAAGGGGAAGACATAGCAATGTGTCAAATTATAAGGAATGTTAATAATTAAGAATAATATAATTGGTAATCTAATCTTGAGTGTGGCTCCTCAGGACGTAGCAAATATTGTTTTTGTGTTTTGTTTTTTGTTGGTTTTTTTGGTGGTACTGGGGGTGGAACCCAGAGACTTTCTAGGCTTTCTACCTCTGGGCTATTCTCCCCAGACCTATTTTGCATTTAATTGGAAAAAGGGTCTCACTAAGTTGCTGAGAGCCTCACTAAGTATCAGAGGCTGGCTTTGAACCTGTGCGATCCTCCTTCCTCAGCTTCCCAAGCACGGGAATTACAAGTGTGTGCCACCACGCCTGGCCAAACAAATACTAGAGATAACAACCTTTCAAAAAGTGGGTGATGACTATCAATATGTTAAGTTCTTTCAGTTCAATTTTGTTTATTGTTTTGTCACTAGTATTCTTCACTATTAAGGTAGAATTGTAATAAGAAAGTCCATTTATTTGTAATGCTAATGGTTTAGGAACATAATGAAAAAGCTTGGACATATATAAAAATTACTTACTAGTTTAGGGATTAACTCTAAATTCTCAAAACTGAAAACTCTAAAACTGAATTACCCAACCCACTAGATGTGCAATATACCAAATTGTAGTTAGGCTAGTGGAGGAATACCTTGAGCAGAAGTAGCAGACTCTGATACTTAAGGCTCTAAAAGGTATAATGATTGCATATGTCTGATTCGTGGTAGAACGGTAAAGAGTATTAGGACCTATTCTAACCTTCAAAGCTCAATATATTGTTGTAGGGAATAGGTATTAAGGACTACTTTCAGACCCCAAAGTTGCCAGTTTCAATCTTGTAAATAACTAGAGTATGTATCCCCAATATGAGGAAAATAAATATTAGAATTTGTGTGCATATGACAACCAAGTCCCCCCATCAGTCATCAGTTTTTCTGTAGTCATGAGACCGTGAAGTCTGCTACTTGCTGAGGAAATAAGATGCTCTTTGGTTTCCATTGGGCTAATAGCTTAAGGAGTTTATAATATGATAGTATATGGTAAATTAAACACTCAAACAGTAAGTGTGATAAGAGATGGAATTACAGAGACCAGGACCATCTACTGAAAACAAAAGGTGTGATACCTGTCTTGAGTCATCAAGTTTGAATAGGATTTATTAAGCAGAGAAGGTGGGAAGGGCATCTCAGGCAAGAGAACTGCAGACTGCCCATATCAGGGACCAGTCTTTCTTAGCATTCACCTTCATTCTAAATTTCTCAGCCTTTAATTTTATGCTATCCAGCTAGCTAGATGGCTCTTAATAAATGACAACTATTGTCACTGCTATACTGTTACTGAACAGTATCGGTTAACTGATGATTAGAGCCTGCCAGAGCTAACTGATTCAGGCGCTACTTCCTGAGTTTACCATCATGTGATCTATGCTTCTCATCATTTAAATTCACTAGGCGTATTTCCTTAACTATAGCAAAGATAGTAATACTAACCCACATTGTTGTCATACACACTAAATGAAATCAAGCACATAAAACTCAACCTTCGCTACATAAAGAGAACATGAAATTCAGTGCTTATTACAAGGGAAAATAAACCTCTATATGCAGTTAGACAAAATAAGAAAGAAAATGAAAAGTAAGTGAAGTGATATGAATTCATCCACACCATTTTCCAGGCCCAATTTGCTAATAGTTATTTCTTTCTTCCAAGAAAATCATTGAATGCTGAGATATGATTCAGAGAATACAAAACAGGGACCAGGGTGAGAGTTTCAGGAGGGGAGTTGGTAAATTGCTAATAAGACTGAGAGGAAATGTCCCCAAGCTTGGGCAAGCCTGGGGTTCACAGACAGAGCCAACAGTTTTCCTGCTGGGATTTGTATTTACAAACTGTGGGCTGAGAAGCTAGATTTGTCTGCAGAGCACTGATATTATCATCTATCTCCCACAACATCTTTCTCCCATGATCATTCTTGCTGTTGTGGCATTTAAAATCAGAGCCCCAAGTCTATCCTTTGGATGAATGACTCAAAATACTATATTTTTAATTTTAAATTTATTATTTATAAATTATCTCTCATCGGGGGTACTAGAAATAACTTTGGGGCATTTAAAATTTTTTTTTTAATTTTATTTTATTGGTGCACTGTATTCATACATCATAGTGGGATACAAACTTTTGTAGACATACATGCACTCATCGCCCAGTCAGCCCCCACCCGATCCCCACCCCATTCTCTCCCCATCCCTCCCTCCCATGCTTGGCTTAGTGGTTGACATCTAGTTTTATAGCAATTTATCCAAAATTAAAAATGATAATTTCACATAACAGTTTCATTTGTCTGATACCAAGCTTTTGATGATTTAAAGATAACATTTCAATATTTCTTTTTGCTTTCTTTCTTACCAGAGCATATTTTTTTCTGTTTTTTTAGGTGAAACTATCATATATTTATATATTTATTTTTCAGAAAAAAATCTATCCTAATATGGAATATGAATTCTAGATACCCAAAACGATCTTGAAAAAGAACAAAGCTAGAAGATATATCTTTTCTGATTTCAAACCATATAAAGCTACAATAATTGAAACAATGTAGTACTGTTCTAAAGGCAGATATATAGACCATTGGAGTTAAATACAAGCCTAGAGCTAAATTCTTCCCTATATTGTCAAGTTATGAAGTAAAGGCCTCAATTCAAAGCACAAACAACCGATTAGACCACATGGAGAACAGAATCTCGCTCTTAGAAGATGAGCAATCCAAAAATGAACGCATAGTTTCTAATCTAGAAAAAAATATCCAACAGCAGGAATCTGACATTGAAGAAATATGGGCCCATCTTAAGAGAGCTAACCTAAGAATAATTGGAATAGAGGAGGGAAAAGAAGGTGAAACCAAAGGGATCAACAATCTCTTCAAGGAAGTAATAGCAGAAAATTTTCCAAATATAGAGCAAGAGGTTGATACACAGATCCAGGAAACTTATAGAACTCCCTTTAGACAGGATCGGAGAAGAGGATCCCCACGTCACATAATTGTCAAAATGACCAATGTGGAAGCCAAGCAGAGAATCTTAAAGGCAACAAAAACAAAGGGCCAAGTGACATTCAGAGGCAAACCAATTCGAATCACTCCAGACTTCCCAAACCAAGTCATGAGAGCCAGAAGGGCTTGGAGTAACATATTCCAAACTCTGAAAGAAAACAACTTCCAGCCAAAAATTTCCTATCCAGCAAAACTTTCTATCAAATTAGATGGAGAAATAAGAAGCTTCCATGACAAACAGAAACTGAAGGAATTTATGTCTTCAAAACCAGCGCTAGAGAAAATACTCAAAGAGATTAACTACAAAGAAGAAATAGGTAACACTCACCAGAACCAGAGAAACAAGAGTTTCCATCCAACAGACAACTAAGATTGGTTATCTGTGGAGATTCATTATTTATGTTAGTCTTTTACCTATCTCTAAATTGTATTGTTTGCCTTTATTGTTGTTAATTTTTAGGATTTCTAGTTGGAATATTAATATACCTTCAGATATAGCATTTGGAAATATTTTATCCCATTCTATTAGTAACTGTTAACTCTGTTTACATTGTCTTTGGATATACAATATTTTCTTTTATTTTTTAGGGAGTTTGTATATTCTTCTGTTGCCTGTGCCATTGAAATCATATCCAAGAAATCACTGCCAATTTCAATGTTGTGAGGTTTTATGACCCAGATTTTCTTCTAAAAGTTTATAGTCTTAAGATTTATGTTTAGGTCTTTTATCTATTTTGAGTTAATACTTGTATGAGGGATTAGGTAAGGGTCCAATTTTATTCTTTTCCATGTAATTATTATTTTTCAACAATATTTAGTTAAAAGATTATTATTTCCACCACCTAATGTTCGTGGAAACCTTGGCATTTTAAATTTTTAAAAATTTTTTATTGGTGTATTGTAGTCATACATCCTAATGGAATACAAGATGGTCGAGGCACATATGCACACATCACTCACCCTTCTCCAATTACTACCCCATTCCCTCTCCTTGCATTCTTCTCATGTTTAGCTTAATAATTGACTTGATATGTTTGTGAATGAACATTGTATACACTAGGGATTTTACCTCTTCACCGTCACATCCCCCTTATTTGCTCATCTATGGTTTTTCCTTCTTCTGAATCTCCCTAGCTTCTGAATATTAGGGAGAGCATCTAGTCTTTTACTTTTTGTGACTGACTAATTTCACTTAGCATAACGGTCTCCATTTCCATTCATTTACCCACAAATGAAGTAACTTTGTTCTTTTTTATGGCTGAGTAAAGTTCCATCATGTACATATCCCATAGTTTTGTAATCCACTCATCTGTTGATGGACATCTTGGCTAGTTCCTTACTCTGGCGATTGTTAATTGTGAAGCTATGAACATAGATATGCATGCATTAGTTTGTTAGTTTGGTTTCAATTCTTTTGGGTACATACCCAGAAGTGGTATTGCTGGGATCATATGGTAAATTTCATTCCCATTCTTTTGAAAATCCTCCACATTATTTTCCAAAGTGGTTGCACTAATTTGCAATCACACCAACAATGTATTAGAGTTCGACTTCCCCACATTCTCCCCGCATCTTCCCCAGCATTTGTTGTTGTTTGTATTTTGAATGATTGTAATTCTAATTGTAGTTAGGTGGAATCTCAAAGTAATTTTGTTTTATATCTCTCTGATTGCTAATATTGTTGAGCATTTTTTCATATATGTATTGAGCATTTGAATTTCTTTTGTGGGGTGTCTACTTAGCTCACTTGCCCATTTTTTATTGGACTATTTGTCTTCTTAGTGCTGAGTTTGATTTCTCTGTGTATTCTATATATTAAATGGAGAAAACTATGAGAAACCAATATATGCTTATTTTATTCATGAAGTGTAAGATAAGAATGTCTATCTGAACCTTCTAGAAAAATGTCTACCTTTCCTGAAGTGAGGCTGAATATTAAATATTAAAAGCCAATGTTTTGCATGCAGTGTTCAATAAATTATGTTTTGTGTTTATTACCAGAGAATACAAGGGCTTACCTGCTTTCTATTTTATCCAATTAATCAAACCATGATAACCCAGTGATTCAACAAGTGTTCCATTCTTTGTTAGTTTCAGTGTAACAACAAATATTATAGGAAATCTTGCTATTCATAAAAGCTCACATTTAAATAAGAACACTTGAATTTTCCTATTTAGAATTCATTAGCATTCTTAATTCTTTTATAAGTAATAGGAAATGAATACTAAATAGAAAAACCCAGTGAAATTGGGTTCATATGAGGAGACTGCTATAGTTTGGATCTTGAATGAACCATATTTAGAATGCCTGGTTGTCAGCATGTGGCGTTATTGCAAGATGATGGGATCTTTATGATTTGGGATAGTAGAAGGCAGTGAAGTCACTGTAAGCATGGCCTTAAAGGGGATATTTGGATCCTGATCCTCAGGCCTCTTGCTTCTACTTCCCATCTGCCATGAGGTGAACAGCCTCCTCCACATTTTCCTTTCATGTTATAGGGCTTTCCCATAGGCTCAAAGAGACCATGATACAAAGCCCCTGAAACCATATGACAAAATAAACCTTCTTTAATTATAATTTGATTTTCTCAGACATTTGTTACAGTAATAAAAAGCTGACAACTGCAAAGAGAAAAAAAAATAAATCTAAACATGAGAAATAATAAGGTTTGTGTTTACAGCCTAACTTTGATACTTAAAATGTGGCCCTCACTATATATTTAAAGACTATAGGTACTCACATATTTAACAAATAAAAATTGATTGTATATCATGTTCTAAATTTTAATCTAATCAATGCATTCACTTAATATATGACCTATAAAAATGGGCATAAATAATTTACCAGATACAAAGAGTTTTATCTATTTACTGATTAATGCAGGAGCTCAGGGACAGCAATGCCATTGTCAGTGCACAGCGTGTGAGCCCCAGGACCAGAGCAAGGAGCACTTGATAGTAACAGTGGCACCATGTTTTCCCTGACCAAATCTGTTCTTACTCAGGAGATAGAGCCTCTGACCTTATTCTTCAACCTCACTGGTAACACAATAAGCTCTCCAAATTCTTGCACTGCATTTGTTGTCTTCGTAGATCAGCTACAGATGGTTTTCTTCACTGCAATTCCAACTCCAAACTGATATAAAAGGAGTCAAGTCATTCAGTTGTAGATGCTTTAACATACTCTTGAATCTATAGAAGATGTTGCACCATTACTGCCATGAAAAGAAGAGAAAAATAACAAAAGAGCTCTTCTCTCCCCAGCTGCAATCAACATTTCCATTGTGACCCTGAACCCTTTCACAGTAAAGCTTCAGGCATTGAGAATCAAGTCAGGACACAAAGGATGTGCTGGACCGCAATTCCTAGTGTGTGTTCTGAAAAAAACAATTTCTTCCAGAAGCCCCATGAACACATGTCCCTGTGATCAAATAACTTTATGAGATGCTACCTATTGCTACATCTATTCTTGGAAACCTGAAAAGTAGGTAAATATATCTCAGGCTCAATGGTAAACAGGTGTAACTCTATACCCTGACCCTCAGTCATGGCAATTATTTTCCAAATCACCAATAACATTCTATGATTAAGGTGCTATGGAAACTTTTAGATGCATATTTAAACATCTTTTGATCTATTCATATTATTTGTAAAGATATAAACTTAGAAAAGTACTACACAGAGAAGCCGTAGAAATAGCATGGAACTGAGCATGGTTGTGTATTTGGGAGGCTGAGACAGTGTTTGAAAATTTGAGATCAACATCACAACTTAGTGAGGCCCTTAGCTACTTAAAGAGACTATGTTTCAAAATGAAAATAAATAAATAAATAAAATAGGGCTTGGCATAGAATGTCCTGGGTTCAATCTGTTATACCAATAAAATAAACAGCCTGGTGAAAGGTATGTCTATTATGCATCCAACAGAATATAATCTTTCAGACATCAAGGAACTAATCTGAGTCTTATTTCTTATTTCTTCTGGAGAATATTATTAATGACTTATTTTTCCCCAAGGTATCAACAGTATACTGTAATAATGTATATAAAACTCATAATATAGTACATGATAATGTAAGGAGCAATTTGTTTTGATAAAAATTAAATTGAAAGTTAAAAATGATATTACCTTAATCCCCGTGCTTGGGAGCCGGAGACAGGAGAATCACGCAGGTTCTAAGCCAGACTTGCTGGCTTAAGAGACCCTGTTTCCAAATAAAAATTTTAAAAAATAGGTCTGGGAGTGTAGCCTGGAGTAGAAGGGTTTCCAGGAATCCCAGTACCACCAAAAATATGATATTACTTGATGTGTGAAAGTCAGTTAGCACTGAAGGCCCTACTAATAGGTGCTCCTAAGCAGTAACAAGATAAGTTAATTTTTTATCTTTAGTAGAAATAAATTTGACCCAAAGGATAATTAGAATTATCCAATTCTCTGATGAGACTTTGAACCTAAGGAAGCGCATAGAGGCTGCCCTATTTTTATTTTGCCCTATTTATTGTATTGGTTGAAGCACCTAACACATTGTTGTTTTTTATATTGTTGTATAAATGTGCCACTGATTTGATTAACTTTTTTTTTGTAGTGCTGGGGATAGAACTCAGGAACTCATATATGCTAGACAAATGCTCTGCTACTGAGCCACATTGCCAGCCTGATTTTATTAACTTTTCTAAGCACAGAACCAAGATATTTACTTTATAGACTCTTCTTCCAAACATTATAATTTAAAAAACTCTTTTCTAAAATTTTATATTTCTCAGCCCCGTCCCAATTTTGTTTTTCAATCCAAACTTTCAGGATTAGCAAACAAAAAAAGAAATGAGAACATCATCTTTCTGGTTGAGTTAAGGTAACATGTATTGGCATCTCAACAAAGGCGCAGATTGAAAACTTGATGCTGAATCATCTGAGGACTTTCCCATTAAGCAATTTTCCACTCTCAAATCCATATTTACCAAATCGCTATTGACTGCAAGACAGAATGGCCTAGCCTTTTTCACAGAATTACTCTTTGGTCTATGGAATACAACCACACAGAGAACAGAAAATTTATCAAACACTCTATTTTCTAGGACAAAGGGAAAATAGCACCTGGAACAATAGAACCATGTCAAAAATCAAGATATTTGTGTGATGATTCGCATTATGGAAAGTGCTATATTTTTTAATATTTTGTCTCTATTATTCTATAAGGATGGTAAACACACCTGTGACTGTTAATTATTGGTCAGAAAATTTTCTCACCTCATCATTTCTTTATTATTTACTTAAGTATTAAGCAATGGGTAAAATTTTCCCAAAGAAAATATCTGAAAAAAACTTTTTTTAAAAATGGCTTAATGCTTTCTCATTGGTAAATGAAAAATGATCCAAATTTTTGGATTGATCTCAAATGACCTGTGTAGTCTGATAATATCTGTAATGTTCAAGTTAGGCTATGCTAGGCTATAATAATAAATCAACCTAAAATATTATTGGCGCATTTGGGAGGCTGAGACCAGAGGACCACGGTTCGCGGACAGCCTCAGCTACTTAGTGAGGCCCTCCACAACTTAGTGAGACCCTGTTACAAATAAAGAATAAAAAAATAGGGAAGGGGATATAGCTTGGGGATCAAATGCCCCTGGGTTCCATCCCCAGACCCACTATATATATATATATATATATATATATATATATATATATATATATATATATATAATGGCATTAATATATCAGATATATATTTTTACACAAAGTCTATCATAGGTTCATTTAGGTTTTCCGGGGAAACTATTCTTCAAATATCTATTTAAATCCAGACCAATTAGCTTTGGAATATTTGTAATATCCATACAATCTCGGCTTCAATACAGGAAGTGAAAAGAGGAACTAGGTAATTGTGTATGAGCTACATCTCCTCAGTCTATGTGACGTTATACACAGAACTCATCCATTTGAAAACGGTATGGAATATGGATATGATAAAGTCAACGTTTGAGTGTCAATGTCTTTTTATTTTTACCTGCCCATTGATATTTCTCAGGTATAAGCAGTTTTTTTCTTTTCAGTGAACCATGTTTTCTTCTGTCATGAGAAAATGTTCTTCTATCACACACTGGACTGAGTTTCATTTGCGTGCAATCTCATAAAAAAGAATTCCTTCTCAGAGAACTCCTCTTCAAGCCCCTTCACTTCTCAAAATATTATGATAAGGATATTCCTTTCAGAGGTCTTGATTTTTTAATTTATTTTTTAAAAAATTTTATTGGTGCATTGTAGTCATATATCCTAATGGAGCACAAGATGATTGAGGCACACATGTACATATCACTCAGTTGGGGAAGGGGTAATAGAGGGCTTGTTTTTCTTTGGAGACATTTGGATTCCTCAGAGTAACTATGTGACTGAGGTTTGCCTATCTTGCTAAAAAAAAACTGCAACAAATTATTAATATCTGATCATCACTACATTCATAGCTCTTAGAGAAATAGTAGGCACACAATGTAAATTTGGTAAATATTTGTAAAATGAATAACATACTTATTATTGAAGTAAACGATGTTAAGAAAGCTTATCACATGTAAACAAAGGTTCAACTAATCAGGGAAAAGGCCAGGATTATACTGTTTTTCTTTCTCTAAATTCATGTCTCTTATCATTTCTCTTCAATAGGGTAAATTTGAAACATGGAGAGTTCCTTAGAAGGAGGGTATTAGAGATATCTAGAAAAAGCTCTTACTATTAGAAAAAGAGAGAGAGGGAGTTTTGCCATATGCTTTCAAAGAGTCCAATATTTTTCAAGCCAAGAGATCTTTGGGTATGTAAGTTAATTGCAAAGCAACCTCTGTCAACTCAAAGAAGAAAAAGAAAGTAGTATTAATGTCTGCCAAGAGAGCTTTCGAAGTTTGAAGACAAAGTAAGTGCTTGTTCCATGGCTTTCTATTGTCCCTTCACATTTATTTTCAGACCATGAGGACAGGGAAGTCACATAGTTTTTTATAGTGAGTCACCACTGCTAAAAACAGAACTTTATTTGCATACATGGACAATAGCTGTGGATCCCACTTGATTGTCAGCAAGGCTGAAAACCAGCCCCAATTGAGTGAATAGCTTTTATTGAATTCCTGTGAGCCAGCTTATATGAGGTATAATTTCACTATGAGTTAGTCAAATAAAAAGTGCTATTGCTTTACATATGGATGCATACCTATTGGACAAGAATTTTTTTAAATGCCAAAAATGTACCAAAAAACAATTTTTATCAGCAATCCTATTTCCCAAATATAATTATAGTCAATATTTGCCCAGACATTTTTTTTCAAAGACAGGTATCTCTCAGTAGCATATATCTTTAAGGAAATGGTTGTTTTAGATGTACAGTCTGAAGTTATATTATGCATGGCTGGAGTCAAGAGTGCTGAGTTTGAATACCAACTATGCCACATACCAACTTGAACTTGAAAAATTGATTAACATCATTAAGCTCCACTTTTTCCACTTGAAAACTGAAAATTTTTGGTTTTCAGTGTGGTTATGAAGATAAAATGAGATAATTTATTCAAGTATCAGGTAGGATGCCAAAAGCATGTAGATGTCTAAGGAAAAAAATGCAATTCTTTTTTTTCAATGGCATATGACTGGTGGTTATCTGATGTGAGATTGGTGCACTCCAAAAGGAAGAGGGAAATGTAAGCTACAGGTGTTCTACAATGATAGCTACAGGGCCAATTCATTCAGCCTCCTTTTGACCATTGTGGTGCTGATGTTGAATTGGCTTTTAGACAAGTCTAATGATTAAGTTTACTGATATTATGTGAAAAATCATTTTCTACAAAAATAAAAATGGTATTATATAAATATAGAACTGTCATTCATTATAAAAGAGATTAGACAGGGGCCAAAATATGTCCTTTCATGGTGTTAAAGCATCTCAAAAACAATATGCGTTAGATCGTTTTACTAGCCATCTTTTATAGACTGGAAAATTGAAATTTAGCAGGTTCCAATGATTTTGCCTAAGAATCTACATGCAATAATAGAAAAAAATTAGAAAGAATTCTTAATGTTTTGACTTACCATTTCTCTTCTATTGAATAGAAATTTTGACTTACCATTTCTCTTCAATAGAAGAGAAATGGTAAGTCAAAACTCTTATTCATTTCTCCATAATACATTGGGTAGCACAGCTTTGCCAGGCATTTGCAACATCTGCATTCATTTTTTAAATCTTAGTATACTTTCAAAAGAACAGTTAATATTTTGAAAATCAAAATATAATGCCTACCTGATAGACAATGAACTAGCAATCTGAAAAGACATCTTTGTTGTCTAATAATGTACACAATCAATGAGATGACAATGAGAGATAATCTTGAATTTGAAATTTCTCCAAATAAACATTTTTGAGAAAGAACATGAAAATTTCAGAGCTCATCACTTAAGAACTATTGCCCAAAAAATACAATCACACTGCACATCTGTATGGAATACTCTTTCAAAGATTATATGAGTGTTACAACAGTATAAATTTTGGAGAAGACATTATTTCTATTATGCTTGTGTAAAAGGTTGCACCATAGATACATTATAACTATTTATCAAGTGTTCTGTTTACAATCCTATTTTCTCTCTCTTTGAATTTGTTTTCTTTTCATTTTCATGCCATGGAACAAAAAAATCTCATAGGATTTTTTATATTTTATACTTTATTAAGGCAAATTTCTGATGTGGGACATCAGAACAGTTACTTCAAATAGCTCTGCCTGGGAAGTTTAAGATAAGACCCTAAATTTAATTTATGACAAAGCTTCTCCAACTGGAGCACAGCCTTCCTGAATAAAGAGATTTTCCTACTAACTGTTCAAGATTTATACTTGAGATTCTTGGGGGCAACTTTTGTAAGAAATCAAAATGATTGTCATCATTACAATGAGTATTTTTTTTTTACTTTAGAAACAAATGTAATTAAGTGACTTGCATTACAATCATTCTAAATTAATCAAGAGAAGACAGACATTAATTCAGAAAGGAAAATAATCTATCAATAGCAAACCAAGTTAGATACTGTAGAATCATTAATGTCCATTTCACAAAATTGGATGCCCTTAGCTCTACTTATCCAACAACCTACAACAGTCTCTTTCTCTTTCATCTTCTACAGGTCCATAAAAAGTAATGACTTACTGAATGTGTTTACAAACAATTTCTCATTAAGGTTGTAGAAATAGCCATAATAGCTGGGCGTGGTGGCGCATGCTTGTAATCCCCGAGCTTGGGAGGCGGAGACAGGAGGATCACTCATCAAAAGAAAGAAAGAAAGAAAGAAAGAAAGAAAGAAAGAAAGAAAGAAAGAGCCATAATATATATTGATGACTGAAAAAAATAATATATATATATATATGGGTGGTACTGGGGTCCCTGGAAACACTTCTACCTCCAGTCTACATTCCCAGACCTATTTTATATTTTTATTTGAAAACAGGGTCTCTTAACCCAGTGAGGCTGTCTTCGAACCTGAGTGATCCTCCTGTCTCCACCTCCCAAGCGTGGGGATTACAAGCGTGCACCACCACACCGGCTTAAAATATTTTAAATATATTTAAACTTAAAATACATTTGTATTTCGATGGAAATAACTTATATTTTATTTTTCCTATACCTGTATGCTCTGGTTGATTTTCTCAAAGGAATACTGAAAGCTGCCTACAAAATTTAAACAATGAAATAGCCCATTCAAGTGCAATTAATTTTTCGATTGTAAGTTTTACTTCCAAATAAAAATTAAACCTAAGAAAATTAACCTACTAAAATGAATCTGCTTTTTTAATCTACAAAAGTTAATGACGTGTTTATTAGATGCATATTCTGTAATGTATATTCAAGTGTACTTTTTGAAACAACCATAAGGTTGTTAAAAGGAAAACCTAGAATAAAATGCAGATTCTGAGCCTGGCATGGTGGCACACACTTGTAATCCCAGTATTCGGGAGGCTGAGACCAGAGGATCGCCGATCGCGGACAGCCTCAGCTACTTAGGCCCTCCGCAACTTAGTGAGACCCTGTTTCAAAAATAAAGAATAAAATAGGGCAGGGGGTATAGCTTGGAGGTCAAATGCCCCTGGGTTTCATCCCCTACCTGCAAAAACAAACAAACAAACAAACAAACAAACAAATAAATAAATAAATAAAATGCAGATTCCATAATATTTTAACTATAATTCTTGGAGAAGTCACTTTTCCCCTCTGAGTCACAGGGATTGTTGTTGTTGTTGATACGATACTGTTTATTTTGTTGTTATTTTATGTTTTCTATGTGCAAAATCTGGTGAATATCTAACAAACCAGGAAGCTATCAGGCTTAATGGTATAATGCCTATAAGTGTTTTGCAAATTCTAGTACTAACTTTTTTCATAAATATATGTTCAAATCCTGGTTGCTTCAATGTATCACCTGTGTGGTTTTAAGTAAACTTCATGCTTCTATGGATTTAAGACATTTAATCTATAAAAGGTAATCATTTCTTATAATATTGTACAAAATAGCAGTTAAGAACAAAATATATCATATTGTTGGCACACAATCAATAGTAGCCTTATTATTGTCATCTATATTGAGTAGTTCCTCTTTCCCTAAACAAATATTATGAGATTTGGCAGCAATGGAATGATCAAATATAAAATATAAAACAAAAAATACTTGACAAGAGGCAAGGAAAACTCATGGTAGAATTAGAAGAGCATTTTCTATAAAATATACAATAACTTGTAAACCATATATTTCTATACCTAATAACTTTTGTGAAATATTTAATGTGACATATAGAAAGAATGCTATTAATCCTTTCTATCAGGAAACTTTATAACTAAATAAAGATATACATACATACATAGAAATTTACATTTACATATATTTGCATTTATATTTATTTATATATGGATACATATATTATCTCTCTATATATATTATATATAACTAATATATATATATACACATTATATCATATTTTAAGTATTTTACACAATGACATCATGTTACAAGAGAGTAGATGGTAAAATTTAAATGATTACGGCAGACAAGAAGTGTTCCAATACAGGAACAATGAATGCCTAATTCAATGGTGAAGGTTTTGTGAGGGGGAGGAGCCAGAGTGATGGTTGCAGGAATATGGCAAAAAATATAATCGAGTAGAATGTGAATTTGACTGTACTAGGTTAATATATAGTAGAGATTAAATATAGTGAATATATAAGAGGATTGTTATAGCCAGTATAAAGTATTTATAGTGCTATGAAATGGATTTAATATAAGACAAAGGAAAGAAAGTTGGAGGGAAAAGAGTCGATAAGAATGAGAAAAAAATTTGTAAAAGGAATAGGGAAGAGAGAAAGCAAACACAAAAATGTAACAAAAGAACCAAACAAACAATCCTACATATATACAACTACAGAGCAATCCTCTTGGCTCTGTGTGGATATTTTTAGCCCTTTAATGTCTACTCACTATAGTAGGTCCTCCAGCATATTCCAAGTGTTCTCATTTGCTCAACAACCTATAGCAGTGATGTCAGTTTGCAATTCTACTTTTGGGTCTGCTGCAATGGATGGGAAACTGGCCTGCTGTCTCTCTCTCTGCCATGTCACGTGCTAAGTGCCATTGGGCCATTGGTGCTTCTCTTGCTGTTTACCTGGGTTTCTGAGCTCTCCACAGGGCCTTTCCCTGTGCCTTTCTCTGTCTCTGAAGGCAGCAGATGTCACTGGGGCTGGACCATGTGTAAATGTGGGCTCCAGGTCTTTGGCAGAGACTCAATGTCTCTCTCTCTGTTCATCATGCGTGTGCCCACTTGCTCGCTCTCGCGCTCTCTCTCTCTCTCTCTCTCTCTCTCTCTCTCTCTCTCTCTCTCTCTCTCTCTCTCTGCCTACACAAATGGTGCATTCCAGTATAATCAAGGGGTGATCTCCAGAGGCCCTCTCTGAAGCCCTGTGGCCAGGCTGGGTGGTCTCCTGCTAGGTCAGGTAGTTAACATACTGTCAAGAGCCATTCAGAATCTCTGTAGGTAAAGGGCTGAGCCCCCATTGCTGCCGATTCCAGACGCCTCTTGGCATTCAGTTCTCTGTTGAACACTGAGGAAGGTGCTGACTGCTCACGATACTGAAGATCTGCAGCCAGTTACTTCAAACAAATCAATGGCCTCTTGGCTGGAGGTTTCTGGAAGCCACAGTGCCAGTATGCCTGGCAAAGTGCAGTCACGCCAAAATGACCAGGGCTGGCCACCAGCAGGACCATTCTCCAGATATGGTGTGCTTAGGGCACTTTTTTAGCCCTCACTCTGTCTTCTGGCTTTTGTTCCACTGTGGTTAAATTTTTTCTCCCTTTATTTAACTTTTTTGTTTCTCCCATCAAGAGGCTGCCTTTTGAGTGGTTGAGTTTAGAGTTTCAAGTAACTGAAATGTGCTGTTTCACTCAGTTGCCATCTTGCCCCAATCTGATGCCACTTTTACAAAGTCCCACAAATTTCCTCAGTGGTATCACAAATTGTGTAAGGGGTTTCTCATCTTGCTATTGTCTGACACACACACTTTCTGTGAAGTATTATACTGACTGACCTAAGTTCCTTTACATTCCACTGTTTGGGATATCCTTGCCTTGGTCACCTTCAAGCTTCTGTTCATCTTCAGTTCCTTAGGCAAATGATTCTTATTCTTTGAAGTTTTCTAGAATCTGATTTTGTAAAGTTTATCATTGATTTTGTTGTTCCCCCTTTACATTATGAATTACTATATTGTGATAATCTAGTTAACACCAATATTCCCCATTAGACTCTCAGTTTTTTCAAAGTTGAGAAAGATTTTTCTGTTTCTTTGTCTCAAGGGTCAGGGTTTGGTACAAAACAAGCACTTTAAAAATAATTCTGTGTTTGATTTCTTCAAATAACCATGGTTTTAACATCTGTCATTATGTAACATTATATTAGAAAGAAAATGCATACTGAACAATAACAGCTAATATTGCTCAGTAATTTCATGACAGCTGCAATACTGTTATTATTCTCATTTTATAAAGTAAAAAAGTCCCAAGGTTATTTTAGGTGGCTATAGAGACAGAATGAGGATTAAATTGCTGGTCTGTCAACTCAACCATTAGATGAAACAAGAAATGATAAAAGGTGATCCACCCAATCGTAAGAATTCTCAGGAAAGGGCACCAATGTGGTGATTCAGAGCCATGAGGCTTCAGATCATGAAGAAGAACATAAAAGTAAAGAGAGCCGCCCACATTGCTTCTCTTAACAGCACGTGTGTTTAATTTATTAATGAAAATGTAAACGTGTTTGCTCTCTTTGACAAGGTTGAGGCAATCTGGCTCATGGAAATGAAGGTGCTAATATGTCAGTGTCAGAGAAAAGGGCTAAAATAGAACCTTCAACTGCTCACACAATCGAGCAAGGGAGATAATTATTTGGTTAAATGTCACTTATAATTAGCGGAGAAAATTCCAACTTTTGCTAAACCTGGGAAAATATATGACTAATAGGTGAGTGACAAAGGTGCTTAATCACCACTTATTAACTGATAATTTTAATCCCCAGATATTTTATGATTTAAATTTTAAAAGAAACATGTATTTAAAAATAAAAGGCATAGCTCTCTCATAAAGGAAAGTTAGAGCCTAAATTATTCTTTCTGAGTGTTAGGAAAACAACAGCAGGCTCTCCAATACTGAAGACCCCATTGCAGTTCCCTCCCTCCCTTCTTTGTTTCTCTAACTCTATCTTCCCACAGGGTGGAAGTACTACCTTACCCTCAGAAGCTGTGCTTGACAGTTTTAAGCATGGGGAACAAGAACATTGCTGTAGCTGAAGGTCCTCATCTCTAGCTGTTGAACATGTATGTCTGTTTATTACAAAATTGAGTTTTTTCTCTTAAAGTAATCACATTGCAGAGATGGCCAGAGACCAGAGTAGCAACTTCTGAGTATTAAAGTGCATCCAACAGCTGCTTCCATTCATGAATTCCTGAATGCATGTGTGTATACTCATTCAGGACACAAGTTGCTTGTCTTTGAATTCCTATTTAGCTTATTATGATGTCTATGAAATGATTTTTTTGAGAAAAGTCATTTTTGTTATTTAAAAGACTAACTAAATGCTGACATATTCCCTTCTAACTTCAGGGAAACAGATAAAATCCCCATTCCCCTGCACCTTTTGTAGTTGTATTGCATGGCTGGGTTCAGACCCAGAGAATGTGGAAAAATTGATATGCTCTGCTACTAGGTCCAGCAACAGAGTATCTTGACCTCATCTCTCCCTTCTCACCCGCCCCTGCTCCTCTGAATTGACTTCCAGTAAGATGACACTGGGCTGATCCTGAAGCCTCAGTGTGATAGAGACACAAAGTGGAAGCAGCTCAGGTGTTAGCATGACTCTTGGAAAATAGCTGTAGAACCTGCTTTAGACATACGTGCAACTGAGCAATGAACTTTTCTGATAAGTTATTGGACCTTTAAATTTATCTAAAACTTCATCATGGACCATGTATCTAATGGGAAATTTGGCATACAATATGTTGTGATTTTGAGAAAAGCCTGGAAGAAAAAAAGCATTTTGTGTATCAGTGGGGCAGAGGTCACTAAGAAAATCATTATCAGAAGCTAGGCACATGTCAGTCAATAGAGCAAAGCTTGGGGAAGAGTTTCCCAAGATCAGCATGAAGCAGCTATAAGAAAAGAGGCCTGAGGGTAGAAAGCCTCATTTCAGTCCTGTTTTCTAAAACCAAAAGAATGGTATCATATTGCCTTACCTAGATTGTTCTATTTGGTGTTCTGTTGTCCACATCTGGGGAGAGATTTCAGAGAGTGGTAACAGTAAGAAGGAATAGATTACTTTATAAACATAGATGAAAGAGAAGTGTGAGTACAAAAATGTAGGGTTTTTTATGGTTAGATAAAAAAATGGCCCCTTAAAGAGGTTATAAATTGGTGTTTGGAGCTGATAGAATTAAATCATAAGGGTTGTAATTCCCAAAGTGGATAAATCCATTGTGATGAATTTGCGTTGGTGGTACCCAGTAGGCTGGTAGGGTGTAGCCGGAGGATGCGGTCTCTAGGGTGCAGCCATGGAGAGGACACATGGATGCTCCTCTCCCAGCTCTTGCTCTCTTCTTCCTGGCCTCTGTAATATAGGAGCATAGCTCATGTGCTCTTCCTCCCTCTGCCTCCCACCACTAGACCCTGAGATCTGTAGTCCCTGAACTAACATGGACTAAACTGGAAAACATAAGAAAATAAATCTTTTCTCTAAGTTATATGACTAATTTTTATATTATCACAAGAATGCTGGAATGTACAGGTCTCTCAGAAATGGGACTTCTAGTCTACAAATTTTAGGAATGAACTTGAGTGATGGTGACTAAATAAAACTCAGCAGCTCAAAGAGCAGATGAAGTGAAGAAGTGTACCTTTTCATTGACACCAAATAAATTTAAGATGGAAGTAGAGAGAGATGGAGATCAGGGTGAGAAAGTAAAAACATGAATAAGAAAACTGTATCTAATAATGATCTCTGCATGTGGTTGATATAATAATATTTGGCTGATTAGATTTAAGTATATCAGAAAGCTACTGGGTAGTTGAGGAAAATGTACAAAAAACTATATGCCTTCAGCTTAAAATATATTGAATACTCAGGACTTGATGTAACTTTTAGTATCTATTCTTCTGCCTATATTCTTCTAATGCCAGAGGTAAGCCATGCAAAATTTCCATGAAACAATCATTGTTTTATTTCTCTCATGAACTTTTTTTGTGAATAGATGTGTTTATTTTGGCTATCCAGGCTCTGTTTTATGCTCACATATTAAAAGGTATGAAGACAAAAGGAAGAGTACTTTTATTTTAATTTCATAGGTGACCATATCACTGGCCTCGTGGAGAACACTGGGCAACACTTCCTAGGGTCTGGATTGGATTTTACTGTCATCCTTGTAAAAAGATAGTGTGTTGTTTTGCTCATGTATTTAAAAAGAAATATTTGGTGACCATAATGAGTAAGGGACTGACGTAGGTAGTCACTATACTGTTTCCTCATCTTGGTCCCAAAAATGACTGGGTTTGCAGTTAAGGTGAAACTGGTCATTGGTTTCTGGCAGACAGAATTTGGCATAAATGACTCATGATATTCCAGACATGGTCATAACAAATCTTCACTGACTCAAGATCCTTTCTGTGGCATCTTTTGCTGTCATGTTTGCTACTTTGTGCTGGTTACGCCAGAGTGAATTGAAAGCCAAAAGATACAGGTATCCTGGGTTTCTGAATTAATCTTTGAAGAGAATCACTTGATCAATACCAACATATTTACTGTAATAAATACATTTCTGCTGTTTCACACTTATAGACTATAGCATGACTTAACCTAACCAGTTTATAAACACACACACACACACACACACACACACACACACACACACACACTTTATATAATCATGGTAAATTATTTATTATCTTACTGAATTAAATATCTTAAGATTTTGTTTGCTAAATCAATTAATAAGGATTGATAATTGTTTCTCAGAGTACTTCAATAGAAGATAAAACTCATTTTAATTGAGAAGTATTTTGGCTCACTTACTCTTCTATATAACTTATACTTCTTCTGAATTTCATGTCCCCATTTAAAGACAACAAATCTGAAGCATAGAGAAGCTATATACCTGTGACTTGAGTTGATATTGCTGTTTTACATATATTTCTTTTCAAAGTATTAGCCTGAGTTTTCCTTTAGAGATATATGTCCAAGCCCCATTCTTAGTCTGGTTTTCTGTAATTTACATCTAGACATACATCTGGCCCCAACCCATGGGTATTAGGACTGGGTGTGTGCCACTATAAGTATGATATACATTATCATGGGAGACTATAATGCATTAATAAAAGTATAAGAAATAGAGTCTAGTCATAGTGAACCAGAACTTTTACTGAGAATGGGAAAAATAAATTTTCTCTTTATTCTGAATCTTAACCAGGAACAGATAGTTCCGTGAGACTGCTGGTAATCTTTCAATCACAGAAGGGAAGCTCATTTGCAGAGAGAAAGTGGCCAAACAAGATATGAAGTGACTCACTTATGAAATCACTTGAAATTATATACCTCTTACTACATAAATATATATTTATGTCCCTATACTATTTTTACAGATGATAGATTTCTTGTCTAGTTTTTTTAAAGCACAAGTTAATTTGTTCTTACTTCCAATCACATGAATCCTAAAAAATAACTAATCCTACCAGGCATGATGGTATACTCCAATAAAAGTACTTGGTAGCTTGAGACAAGAGGATTATAGGTTTGATACTAGTCTCAGTATTTTAGCAAGACCTTTAGCAATTCAGTGAGACCCTGTTTCAAAAATAAAAAAATAGAATTGGAGAATATGACTCAGAGGTAGAATGTCTATGGGTTCAATCCCCAGACAAAATAAAATAAAACATCCAGCTACTCTAAACTAAATAATGGCCAAATCAATATTTAAACTCTTGTCTATAATATATTACCTTCATTAGATAAGCTATGGCTTGTATTAAATGAAGCTATCTATAATTCTTTGGAACAAAATATATAAACAGATGATAGATAGATAGATAGATATGCAAACTTGTCATTATACCTTCCTGTTTATTCCCCTAAAGAATGTAGTTTTCCAGTGGGGCAGTGAGTAATTTTATTTTTTCTTGAGAAGGGATAATAAGCCAAATAAGTTTGTAAATCTGCTTGGAAGGGAATATGAAAGAAGTGATAGTAGGTGTTTATAACTTTGCTGAGATATAAATATCTGTGCAGGTCATAGATAATTTTCTGCATAAGGAAGAGGTAGCCAAGTACTAAGTTAATCATTTGTTGTTGTTCAAATCCAGATACCATTAAGAAAGTAAGACTAACCATGTCATGGTTTGAATAAAGATCACATGTTGACGGCTTGATTCTGGGTGCAGGACTGTATAAAGGTGGGGCTTTCAGGACATGATTAAATCATGAGAATATGGACAATATTAATCAATTGATGGGTTCATAAATGAATGGACTGTTGCTAGGTGGTAGAAACTGTAGGAGATGGGTTTAGGGGGGCATGGCCAGTTAGGAGGTATCTTATCCCATGCCTCTCTCTCTGCTTCTTGACTATTAAGAGGTGAACAGTTTTGTTCTGCCATGCCCTTCCACAGGCCCAGAAACAATAGTACCTACTGACCATGGATAGAGACATCCGAAACTCTTAGCCAAAATAAATCTTTTCTTCACTAAGGTGATTGTCCTGGGTATTTTGTCACAGGGATGAAAAGCTGAGTAACAAATATTGGCTCTAAAGACTTTTATGAAGAGTCATTTAATATTTCCTGAAGAGGATAAAAGACATAGAAAGTTAACATTTACTTTTATTTTGGCTTACTAATTGACTTTGATATGTTTGTGAATGTCCTTTATGTCCATTAGGGAATTTCTTTTTCCCCTTAGGTTACTTTATTTGCTCATCTATGGTCTCTCCTTCAACTAGAGTTCCTCCTATGATTCTTTCTCCATATCTTCCACATATAAGAGAGAGCCCAATTTCTTACTTTTAGTGACTGACTAATCTCACTTAGCATAATTTTCTCCAGTTTCTTCTATTTCCCTGCAAATGATGGAATTTTGTTCTTCTTTATTGCTGAGATGTATGACTATGATACATCAATAAAAATTTTAAAAAAAGAAAAATTTAAAAAGATTTTATTTTTTTTGTTGGCACATTGTAGTCATACATTTTAATGGGATACAAGATGGTGGAGACATACCTTCACACATCACCCAATTATGCCTTACCCAATCCCCCCTCCATTCCCTCCCCTGCCCTCCTTTCCATGTTTGGCTTAGTGATCGACTTTAATATATTTGTTAAAGTACATTATGCTTTTTAGATAATGTCCCTCTATTCCCCTCCCATCCCTTCAGATAACCTTATTTACTCATGTATAGAATCTCCTTCATCTATAGTTCCTCCTATGACCTATTTTCTCCTAGCTTTCTCATATTAGGGAGAACATCCTATTTTTTATTTTTTGTGACTGCCTAATCTCACTTAGTATAATGTCCTCCAGCTACATCTATTTCTCTAGGAATGATGTAATTGTGTTTTTCTTTATGGCTGAGTAAAATTATATTGTGTACATATCCCATAGTTTTGTAATCCATTCATCTGTTGATGGATATCTTGGCTGGTTTTCATAGTTTGGCTATAGTGAATTGTGCAGCTATGAACATAGATATTCATGCATTAGTTTGGTAGTTTGATTTCCTTTCTTTTAGGAAGATACCCTGAAATGGTATTACTGGATTATATGATAAATTTGTTCCCATTATTCTGAAGATTTTCTACCCAGCAAAACTATTCCTCAAATTATACAGGGAAATAAAAATCTTTCACAACAAACAGAAGCTTAAGGAGTTTATGTCTTTAAAACCAGCACTAGAGAAAATACTCAAAGAGATTAACTGCAAAGAAGAAATAAATAATACTTGCCAGAACCAGAGAAACAAGAATTTCCTTCCAGCAAACAACAAAGCAAAGAAGAATAAACACTATTTCAAACAGAAATAAAATCTCAACATGTTAGGAATTAAAAAACATCTTTCAATAAACACACTGAATATAAATGGACTCATCTCCCCAATAAAAAGACAAAGTGATAAAATGGATTCAAAACCAGAATCCATCTATCTGTTGCCTGCAAGAAACACACTTTACAAGTAAACTTAGTAACAAACTAAAGGTAAAGGGCTAGCTGGACGTGATGACACATGATTGTAATCCCAGCGCTCAGGAGGCTTAGACCTGAGGATTGTGGTTCACAGACAGCCTCAGCTACTTAATGAGGCCCTCTGAAACTCATTGAGACTCTGTTTCAAAATAAAAAAAATAAAAAATAGGGCAGGGGTGTAGCTCGGAGGTCGAACGCCCCTGGGTTCCATCCCCACACCCCCCAAAATATAAATAAAATAAATAAATAAAGGTAAAGGTCTAGAGAACAATGGAACTCAAAGACAAGCAAGAGTAGCAACTATGATATCAGGAAAGTTAGACTTCAAGACTAAGCTTATTAGAAGAAACAAAGCAGGTAATTTTTTACTGGTAAGAGGAACAGTCCAGCAAGAGAAAAAACAATAATCAACATTTATGCCCTAAACATAGGTGCAGCTACTTTCATAAAACAAAGTCTTTGTGACATTAAGTAATACATAAATCTCAATACAAAAATACTGGGAAACTTCAACACCCCTTTCACACCATTAGATGGATCTTCTAGACAAAAGGTTTTTAAAGAATTCTCAGACCTAAAAAAACACCATCAACCAATGGGCCTATTAGACACATATAAAATATTCCACCCAACTACAACAAAGTTCACATTTTTCTCAGCTACTTACAGAACCTTCTCCAAAATAGGTCACATCCTGGGCCACAAAGTGAGCACATTCAAAAAATGTGACATACTTCCCAGTGTATTTTCAGATCATAATGGGATACAACTAGAAATAACCAAGAAGACCCAGAGAAATCACATGAACATGTGTAGACTGAACACCACAGTACTGAATGAAGAATGGGTCATTGAACACCACAGTACTGAATGAAGAATGGGTCATAGACAAAGTAAGGGGTGAAACAAGAAATGTCTAGAAACAAACAGAAATAAAGTATAACATATCAAAACCTCTGGAACACTTTGAAGGCAATATTAAGAGGAAAATTTATAGCAGTGAGTGCTCACATAAGACAAACAAAATCATCAAATAAATAGCCTAATGATACACCTCAAAGTCATTGGAAAACTGGAAAAATCTTACCCTGAGGCCAGTAGAAAACAGGATATTATTAAAATCAGAGTAGAAATCAATGAAGTAGAGAATAAAAATATTTTCTTATAAATGCACAAATTAAATGAAATTAACTTTATAGCATTCACTTAGTAAAAATAACTTTATGGCATTAGCTTAATTTTATAGCATTATCACTCTGGCAGTGATGGGACATAAAATCCACAGCAAGATTGGAGATGATCTAGCTTCTCACTGGCCTCTTTCTCTGAATTTGGGACGTTTAGACCATTGTGTAGAAAACCCAGATATTTATAGTAGCTACACGACAGACCACCTGGAGAGACACCATGATGGATTTTTGATGGCCAGTCTGCCCCTTCCTGTCACAGTCCTCTCTGTTCTAGCCATAATCACTGATGATGCACACAGGAGTGAGACTTATAACTAGCCAGACAGCTATTCAATATTTACTAATTCACAGAAACCATGGGATATAATAAATAATTGGAGACATTTCAAGCCACTAAGATATGGATCAATATGTTTTGTAATAATAACAGATAGTATAATGAAAATAGGTAGAAAATAATAAAGTGTAAAGTTTGAAAATTAATATAGTGAAACTACCTTAAGCTGTATAATGAAACATAGCAGGTAGCAGGTACACACACACACACACACCAGCAGACTATTCTTTGTTTGAAATAATAAAAAATCCAATAAAATAACAAAAAATCCAATCATTTGTTTTTAATTTGAGAATAGAGGTGGATCATTTCAGGAATGTAGAGATAGCTCAACATTGTGAGATTATTAATATTTTCACAAGCTAAGTAGAATATGTCATCATCTTGATAGATGCTAATAAGGAATTTGATAAATCTCAGCACTCATTATAGATTAAAATTATTATAGATAAGCATGAATAAAAGGGTTTTTTCATACTTCAATAAGGAGCTATATAAAGCCTAAAGTCCTTCTTACAAAACAGCTATTCTCTATGAAGTAATTTAGAGATCAATCAAATTTTGATGTTTTGAATTCAATATCCTGTAGGGTATCATTATCAATGTACCTTCAGAGAGAATTAGAAAACTTTCTTAAAAATATGGGATTAGAAATGGCTCATACCACTTTTACTCACATTCCATTCCTGAGACATAATCAAATGGCCACAAATTACATGTCACAGAGGAAAATATTTTTCTGTTTGTTAAATATCACTTATTTCCTCCTCTCCTAATAGAATTCAAATGATTTCTAAGTATAAAGTTAAATGTTGAAATAAAGAAAAATGCTGGAATAAAAGGAAGGCAAAGGCTACATAATTATTTCTAGTAAAAAAATAAATTCCTAACACAATTAAATGAACATAAACAACAGAAGGAAAGAGAACATTTGGTCTACTAACTGTATCATGGCTTTACTTCTAAATATATTTGCCCTTTGATCTTACCTATGACTTACTACATTTCACACCTATAATTTTTACTTATGTCAAGTGGATTTCTCTTTCCTTTCATTGCCTTTGGTCTCCTTTTTATTTTTAATATACTTTTATTGGTTCATTGTGGCCTCATATCATAATTCAGTTCAAAGTGAGACTGACATGCATGCACACAGCACTTGGTAAGATTTTCCTTCCTCCATTCCTCCCCACCTCTCCTTCCTCATACGAGACATAGAGATTGGCAATAATTTCATGTATACATATGTCAATGGAAATGTTTTCTTCATTAAATCTTGCCTCATCCATCTTCCCCATCCATCACTCCATTGAGATTTCTAACATCCCTCTTGTATCCAGATTATTCCTTAACTTCTGTAAGTGAGAGATAACACATGACCCTTTATTTTTAGTGGCTGGCTAATCTCTCTTAATGTTCTCCAGGTCCATCCATTTTCCTGTGCATTATATAATTTTGTTCTTTATTGCTGAGTAGAATTCCATTGTGTGTATATACCATAATTTTGTACTCCATTCATCTGTTCATAGACTCCTAGGCTGGTTCCATGATTTGGCTAATGTGAATTGTAGTGCTATAGACATGGATATGCATGTTTCACTATAAGATTATGACTTCAATTCCTTTATAAAGAAAACTAGGAATGATATCACTCACTGGTAAAACTTAAAACCTAATATTGTAGTAGGAACTTGAAAAGTCCTCAAAAATATTTGTCAAATGGCACTCATTGATAATCAAAGATACGTATAATAAAATAGCAGGTTCATTTATCTGTGATTTTTAAGAAACTTCACTTTAGTAGCTGAATTTCTTATAGTTACTAGGAGAACATAAAAATGAGAATAGTTTATTTTGACTTTAGAAATTGAGAGACTGTCAATCATAGAAAACAACAGACAATTTATTGAAACAAGCCTATCAAGAACTAACAAAAGCTAGGCATGGCACACATTTGTAATCCTAGTTCTTTGGATGCTGAGACGAGAGGATCACAGGTTTGAAGCCAGCCTCAGATAGATGAGGCCCTCCACAAATTAGTGAGACTCTATTTCAAAAATATAGAATAAAAAAATAGGGCTGGGTGTGTAGCTCGGAAATAGAATGCCTCTGGGTTCAATCCTCAGTACCATAAAGAAAAAGAGGAACAAATATCATATAACATACACTTATATAATTATATATAGTATAATTTGATTTTTAAAGGTATACTTTTACAGAAATATATAGTTTTGAAAATTTTTCTAAAATTCAATTTGTCCAAATTTCTTTCATTCTATATAGAACACTTTCTAAAAGATAGTAAATGTCTTTTTTTCCTAGACTTTTTTCTTTTGGATGTAGGACATAATAAATCTGAAATTTCTTTAAAATAGTTTTATTCTCTGAAATTGAGCTTCTGAAGGTTTATTTTGTTGTTTTTGCTGTTGCCTGTTTGTATCAGGCAGGAAAACTTAGATTATTTTAGCCTAGAACTTCCTCCCTGGAATATTGTTTTTAAATATATAGAATTTTTTAAAAACCTAGAATTTAAAAGAGACTAAGTATATTACAAGCATATAGTAATATATGCTTCTTTAGTAATGTATAAAACAGAATTTGGAAGGCTGAGACAGAAAGATCATGGTTCACAGCCAGCTTCAGCTACTTAGTGAAGCCTAAAATATAGGACCAGGGTTGTAGCTTGGAAGTAGAATGCCCCTGAGTTCGTCCCCAGTACCACAAAAAAAGTTAAAATATCCTTCTTTATCCACTTTCTAACTGTATCCCCTTTCTAACTGCATGCTATTACTATTACTTCCTATATCTATGGTAAGAAAAGAAATTAAAGTACAATTTTCAGAATACTCAATGACATGAGAGAATACAGCTTGCCTGTATATTTAGTAATCAGCTCTCTGAAGAAATAGCCTCACAATTTGTAGCATATTCCCATTGCCATAATGGTAATGTTCTATCCTATGAATAATTTCAATCAACATGATGCCATGGAATTTATATCTGGAAAAAATACGTATACAAATGTCTTTCATTGGATTAGCGGAAACTTTTTTTAAATGGTTTAAAGCAACTGTAACATAAACTCAATTAACTCATTAAGAAGAATTTAAAAACAATATATGTGTGCACATGCACAAGAATAGATGCTTCGGAAATAAAAATGAAAATTATATATCAAAAAGTTAATAGTGATTATTACTAAATATGAGATTACAGATGCTTGTATTGCTTTTTTGTTTGCCTTATGTATAAAACAGGAGAAGGATACTTATCTCAGAAAATTATTATGGTAGTTATAAAACAAGTTTTGGCACAAAAGAATGAAATCAATAAGTACAATTACCATTATTTATGTTGTTAAAATTAAAAAATGGAAATTCTGAGCTAGCTAACTTTAAGCAAAATGGCTTTAATAGAAACTCTACCATAACCCCACATGGGAGCAAAAGCTATTATATCTCCAGTGGGTGTTAAAATTCTTTAAGCATAGTGGGTATTTAATACATTTATTTGTTAAATTTTTATTTTTGCCATGTACTTACCAGTGCCACCTGAAAAATAAGTATCATGCCTTAAAAATTATTTATATATAGAATGGTTTCAATGTGAGATTATCTTGTTAATGTTTGTACTATTTAGTAAAAGGCATGAGCTTGTCTTTTATATTAAAGGCCACACTGATACATGGTTCTGTTTATAGGAACCAGAAATTTATATAGAACTGAAAATACTTGTTCTTTGGTGTGAGATATTTATTATAAAAATATTTGAAGTACTTCATGAAAAAGGAAAGCAAATCATTTATTCTACTTAACAAAGCTCATCTGGATTGATTAGGCCCGAATTTTGAATAATTTTTCTCTACTAACTATAAAGAAGCAATCAACTATACTAAAAAACCTCCTAGAAGAGTACTTTTAAAAGGTGTTTAAAACAAGTAATTTTAAAATTAAAGAACTCATGAAAAAGATGTTGGACAATTCTGCTAAAGAAATTTCAGAATTTATTAGTCTTGATGTCCTAATGTGTCTTATGTATCTTCAAGAGGGCTCTGTAGTGTGGTGCATTCATCAAATTTATTTGGCCTCTGGACTCTCTCAAACCGCTGTGTTCCCCTCTACAAAAACACACAAATGGAGAAATAGTGTGCTGTGGAATGTTCTTTGAAAAGGAATGGTTTAGAAACATTGCAAACATACAATTATAATGAATGCTGGACAGTATCCTAATAAAATGGTACTTATCTAATCTTAATAAGAATTAGGTGATTGGAATAATCAAACTCTTAAAATTCTTTCCAGCTTTATGGTTAATAAAATAAATACTGTAGAACTGCACTAACCACAGTGGCTGAAGAATAAGGTATATTTTCAGGGATATTTCTGGGGAATGTATGTACTGAGTGAAACGTTTTCATGACAGGGATTCTTCTGCTGGGACAAAGAGAAATTCCTCTGAAACTGTTTCAGTGCACACACTTGTGCTAGATGAGATCCCAATGATATACATTAGAAATACTAAAGTTTACCTACCACAACTCTTCAAAGTCACCAACCACCCTGTTGACAAAAATGTCAGCACAATTTGAAGGATATGTCATAAAAAGCAAAGTTACTTCTGCTAAATTCTTTAAGGCAGAATAAAAGTAGAAGGAAAAGAAATGGTATTTTCTTCTACATCTACAAAATTTTGGTGACACTGACAGGTGTTTCAAAACTAAACTTTAATTAGTAGAATAAGAAGTCAATGGAAGAACCAAATAACAACTGGATAATTAAAGTACTTATCAACTTAATTGATAATTAAGATGTAAAATTCAGTAGCTTCTATTTGCAAGCAAAACAAATCTCCAATAAATATGAGCTAAATAAAAAGATCTTTTATACTCCCTTCTTACCCAATCTGCAGAGTCACAATGAGAAAATCTTCATAAATTCTAATGAAATATTCTACCAATGTCTTAACTAAAGGTATATAACATTGGAGTGAATCAATTGCTTCTAGTAACAGAACCCTATAAAAATGTCATAGTACTCAGTTGTTCCATGATTCTAGAATATATGTGATTGAGGGAAAGCTTGGATTCTTTAAGGCATGTTGAGAAAAATATCATAAATATGATAATGTTCAAATTTTAAAGATTTACCAAAATAGAGCCTCCTCAAGCCTTCCAATGTCCCAAGATATTGTACCTATCATCTCCACCATTTATTTCTACCACCAATAACGGCATCAATAGCAGTAATTAAACAAGTATTTCTTTTTTTTTTTTTTTTTTTGCAGGTCTGGGGATGGAACCTAGGGGTATTTGACCTCTGAGCTACACCCCCTGCCCTATTTTTTATTCTTTATTCTGAAACCGGGTCTCACTTGAGTTGCAGAGGGTCTCACTAAGTAGCTGAGGCTGTCCGCGAACCGTGATCCTCAATGCCTCAGCCTCCTGAATGCTGGGATTATAAGCGTGCGCCACCACGCCCGGCTTAAACAAGTATTTCCAAAAAGATATTTTTAAGTTCATTTCATACAGTGATTTACAAACTTGAGCAGGTACCAAACTCACCTGGAGGAATTGGTTAAAGGAGAGATCTGCATTCTAACCAAGAAATTCTGGTTTAGTAGTTTCGGATGAAACACACACACACATACACACACATCACTCATTGCCTATTTCCAACAAGTTCCCAGCTAATACTGTTTTATTAGCATGGGAATACATATTTTGAGAGCAACATTTAAAATATTTTAATATAATTCCATTTTAGGAAATTAAATGTGGGCTCTATTGTGGTTTAAATATAATTGTTTTGAATAGTCTTATATCTCAAACTTAAATTAGTATGCTATCATAGTGAAAACATTTTTTATTTTCTGCTCAAAATAATAAAGTTTTCCTCTTAATGGGTTTTTGTCTGTGAAATTAAAAGTCCACAGATAATAGAGGACTATAATAAAAAGATGTATCTCAAGCAAAAAAAAAAAAGAAACCAAAAATGATAAAAGACAAAAACAGTTTCTTTACACATGGGAGAGGAGTACCTAAAAAAATAACCATTGAAGTTCTTGGAAGGTGAGCTTTTATTCCTTCTTGTGGTCTCCCATCTCCTCTTTTATGATTGGTCAGAATTGGGTTTTGAGGAGCCAATGACTTTTGCCCAGTTTCAATCCTTAATTTGAATTTCTATTTCGAAGGTCAGGGGGCCCTTCCAATCTCCTGATGCCACATGTCTGCTTTCTTATTCTATATCATTGGCTCACTCTTGGAGATGAAGTTTTGAATCAACTTGTACTGCTATTCCAGTGCCTACCAACCTTCTCTGTTTCTGCTCTGTATACAGATGGCCTCTTTTAACTCTTCTGTTCCTGGGTCTTCTGCCCTGCTTCAATCATGGAGAAAAGTACAAATATTGGGTGTGTATAACTGTATTAACCATGGGTACAGTATGACTAATTTTTTTATACATTCATCATGGTGCATGTCACAGAATCCTACCAGACTAGCTCCACTAAACTTGGTAACATCCAAGGTGGCTGTTCTTCATTCTATTCCTTTTTGTACTCCTTATTTTATCTATTCTTCCCATTCTTTCAGATAATTGTTGCTCCCTTTGTTTATGATGAATCACATAGTGAAATTCCGAGTTTACCTGCAGAGTCATCTTTTCCAGGAAGTTTACCTTAAAGGAATTTCTTACTCCTATAAAGTATGTGGGGTGCCTTCCTTTTATCAATAAAACATGCTGTACTCATTTCTCTCACTCTTATTAGACTATATTATATCTTCTTGTTCATGGGTCTGCCTCTTTCCTAAGAAAATGAGCTACTGGAGAGGCAGAGTCTGATCTTAGTGCTTTCTATATTTCTTGCACCAAGAGAAATCTTCAACAATATTTTTAATTAAATACATAGATATTTTAACCTTGTCAAAATAAACACTGGAGATTATGTTTTGGTGACTTCAGCCAATTAGCTTTGGAATTTAAGTGTGCTATTTTATTCAATTTTATATGGCGAAAGAAAAGACCCAGAAGAGCTAAAACAATCCTCAGAAATAAGAATCATTCAAAAGACATCACAATCCCCAACTTCAATTATACTATAAAGCAATAGTAGTAAAAACAGCATGGTATTGGCACAACAACAGACATACAAACCAATGGAACAGAAGATATAGAAACAAACCTACACGCATGTAGTCAATTGATCTTTGACAAAGGGGCCAAACTCATATGTTGGAGAAAGACAGCCTTTTCAACAAATGGTGCTGGGAAAACTGTCTATCCATTTGTAGAAAGATGGAACTAAACCCTTCCCTCTCACCATGCACAGGAATCAACTCAAGATGGGTCAAAGACTTGGAAATTAGACCAGAGACTGTGAAGCTATTAGACAAGGACATATGCTCAACACTACAACATATAGGCACAGGCAGTAACTTTCTCAACAAGACCTCTAAAGCACAGAAAATTAAAGCAAGAATTAACAAGTGTGAAGGCATCAAACTAAAAACTTTCTGCTCATCAAAGGAAACCATCAAGAACCTAAAAAGAAAGCCTACTTTCTCTTTAAGAAAGAATGGGAGAAGATCTTTACCAGCCACTACTCTGATAGAGCGCTAATATCCAGAATATACAAAGAGCTCAAAAGACTCTACACTATCAAAACAAATGGGCAACTGAACTGACTAGACACTTCACAAAAGAAGAAATACAAATGGCCAATAGATACGTGAGAAGATGTTCAACATCATTAGCCATCAGCAAGATGAAAATCAAAATTACACTTAGATTTTTATCTAACCCCAATCAGAGTGGCAAGCATAAAGAAATCAAATAACAACAAATGCTGGTGAGGATGTGGGGAAAGAGAAACTCTTTTACACTGTTAATAGGAGTGCAAACTAGTTCAACCACTATGGAGATCTGTGTGAAGTTTCCTTTGAAAACTGGGAATAGATCCACCATATGATCCAGGTATACCACTCCTGGGCATCTTTCCAAAGGGGTTGAAATCAGAGACAATAACATGCATACACATTTTCATAGCAGCACAATTTGCAATAGCCAAAATATGGAACCAACCTCGATCTCCATCAGCAGATGAATGGATTGCAAAATTATGAGAAATATATACAATGGAATTCTACTCAGCAACAAAGAAGAAAATCATGTCATTCCTAAGAAGATGGACAGACCTGGAGAATATTATGTTAAGTAAGATCATCCAAGCACAGAAAGAGAAGGGACATATGTTTTCTCTAATATGACCAAACTAGGGATCATTAGGAATACCAGAAGGACTCCAGACAGTGAAGGGGAAACCTCAGCAAAGCTATTAAAGGGTAGAAGATGAAGAAGCCTGAGGTTCATTAATGGAAGAGATACATCTGAATATGTGTAAAAGTATGAATGTAACATGGTTAACCTGGACACTCACTGTTCGGAGGGAGAGAAGGGGCAGCAGGGGTGGGGAGAGGGCACCAAGCACAGTCTGAATGTATGCCATTTTCAATATGATCCACATAAAAATAAAAAAAAACAAATGTTAGCATACTAAGTTGTAAATGCCAAGTACAATAGATTAATGAAGAAGGGCCAAAGATTTAAATGTTCACATGACTCTCCAGTTGGTAGGGATGCAGATTAATCAGAAGACATATTATTGTGATAAGCACTCAGACAGGGGTAGAAAGATACAAACAAAACCTTATGTGGGTATATTGTTTGAGCTTCAAAAATGTTATATTGAAATACAAGATGAAAAGAAGTTGTAAGCTAATTATGAGATATCACATATGTGGCTTTATGTAGTCTAAATAATTTTAGCACCCATCCTTGGAATTCTGAAGTGTTTTCTGTTTTCCCCTACCCTACATTTTTACTTACTCATTTTGCATGCAAATATGTAGATTTGAGTAGTTGATTGCTTTCATTATAATGTAGTTATTCCTCTCTCCTATCACGTTTAACTGTCACATTATGCTATTTTAAATTTTGAAGGATAAGACTTCTTTAGAACAAGTTTTTGCATTGTAATATAATTATAGTAGGGGCCTGTATTCATAATTAGGGATTCATCACTTTTTCAATATCATCTTTATCTTTGAGTTGTCACTTTAAAACCTAGGTGGTGTGGTGAGGTTTTCTGTGCCCAGGGCATTGGCATTTGAGAGATTTATCAGATGCCTCAAAGGAAGCAGTGACCAGAGGCAGAGAAAAAAAAAAAGAGGAGTGAATCATAAACTCAAAGAATAAAATAGAAAGGTTCAATTCACAGTGTGTGAATAATTCAGAAATACCAAATTGATGTTTGAAGGTTCTCCTGTCACGAGCTATTTCCCTGATGTAAGAAGAACCTTTTTCTTTCGGTTCATATTATATCCTCTATGTCTAACCAAAAACTTGTGGGAACATACTAAAAAGAACATACCTTTAAACCAGAGGTTTTACTTCCTCAAGGAAGTAGAAGCACATTATTATTAATGTGAAAAATATGTGACAAGTGTGAAAGGTTAAATCTATCTTCCCCATAATTCCACCAGTAATTTTCTTGTCCAAGCCCATTTTAAGTGACCACAGACAATGTTTTATATTTTTTGCCTCTAGTTACACATTAGAATATGTTGTCATACAGAATAATGTCCTTTACATATGTCTATGTCCCAGTCTCTAAAACCTGAGAAAACCTTATGTTTTATGGCAAAGAGAGAGTCAAGCTTGACTGTGTTAAGGTTGTTTATTGGCTGACCTTCAAATAGAGAAATTTTCCTAGAATACCTGGGTCAATGTAATCATAAGAGTCATTAAACATGGAAAAGTGATTATGAAAAGAGAACTAGAAGCAGCAGCTTAAGGAATACTTGGTTTGATTTGCTGACTTTGAGTATGGAATAAGTCGCCATAAACCAAGGAAACAAAGTGGCCTCTAAAAACTGGAAAAGGACAATACATAAATAAATTTTCCACCAGAAAAATCCAGAAAGCAATGCATGCTCCTATCATCTCATCCTAGCCTAGCAACATCCTTATAAGACTTGTGATCTACAAACTATAAAATAATAAATTTGTTTGTTTTAAGCCAGTGAACTTGTAGCAATTTGCCCTACCAGTAAAAATAAAAGTAAAAGAATAAGCTTGTGGGGAATTTTAAAAATCCACATGTCCAGACCGTACCCTATATAAAACTATTAAAATATGTGGTACTCTAAAGAAATAGGATGAAATTTAGGCACAAATATTTTTTTCAAGCTCTAGAAAGATCCATGTGCAGTCATGTTTATGAAACCCATGTGCAGCCATGTTTCTCTGTGTATATTCAATGGTCTTCCATCAGAAACTAATATGACTGAAAATGAATCTTCTTGAGGGTTTGGTGGTGGCCCACTAGTCTTGCCAGTCAAAGTGTGGTTTCAGGATTAGAGGATGAATACTGTCTCAAAGCTTGCTAGACTACCTACAACCTGGAACATAACCCAGCTCACCAAGTTAGAATCTGCATTCAAATACTAACTCCAGGTAATCTGCTCTGTAGGGTGAAAGTTGAAAAATGTTTCTTCACCCATCAAAAGGGGCATGGCTGGTACTTTTATAAGAGAAAAACATGACAAGTTCACTTAATCAAGGTGTGACATAAGAGCATTCTGAGATGAAGACTTAAAGACCTAAGGGAACCATTGTGTTTACACTTAGGTTTAATAAAGAAAAGACAGCTGTGTAGAAATGTGGATGAATGAAAGAGTTCAATCTAAATAACAAACTGAGCAGGGAACCCAACAAGGCAGGTTATGTTCAGATCATCTTTGACTTCTCTATGTATCATTCATTTCTCCTGGATATGTATCTGCAACCTTTTGAAATAGGGCTCATCAAGGGAGAGGAGAGATGATAAAGAGTAAACTTTCTAAGTTTTAGGGCTTTTTTGGGAATAGAGGGGTTCTCAACTCTATAATCACCTTAAGAAAGATGAATTCTAATTTTTATGACTTGTTCGAGGGACAAAGAGAGACAGGAGAAAGGTGGGCACAAAAAGGTGAGAAAGAGACTTTGTTTCTGAGGATGCTTCTGAGGCCTACCAATCTTCTTTAGTTGAAAGTACTCAGCATGACAAAGTGCTATATTTTGGGGTATCATGCTATGAGCCCCAACATATATAAATTAATTATTTAAAAAATTTTAAATAGTTTTTACTGATGGTTATCTTTATAATCTAATATATATCTAGTACATGTAATTATTATTAAATAATTATGTACACGATTTTTAAAGTTTTCCCTTAAGGCAGACTTAAAAAAATTTATTGATCATAAGATATTATCTTCTTTCCTTCCTTCCCTTCTTTCTTCTTTTCCTGTCCTCACCTTCTCTCTTTCTCTATCTTGTTTGTCTTTCTAAACCTTCCTTTCTCTTCATCCACCATCCTCACTTTCCCTCCTTTCATTTCTTTCTCTCCTTTTTTGGTTATTTTTGAATCTTTACTTCCTCTCTTCTCTTTCTTTCTTTCATTACCTTTTCCTGTGCTTATCTTCTGTTGAAAGACACACCTTTCACATGCTGACTATTTGAATTAAAAGCAACTATAGGTGCTAGCAAAGGAAAAAGACAGTCTAACAAATGTCCATGACTATGAAATGGACATATGACTTAAAATGTCAGAAAAGAAACACTAAATTTTAACTTAGGCTTATATTAGAATTTGTTTTATATCACATAAATTTATTCTACTCTCTGGAGAGACTTATTAGCTTCTTCTTTTTTCTTTTCCTTTTCCTTTCTTTTTTTATTTATGTTTTATTTTTTTTATTTTTATTTTTATTTTTTTGCAGTAGTGGGGACTGAACCCAGGGACATTCTAGCTCTGAGCTATATTACCAGCCATATTTTTTATTCTTTATTTTGAAATAGGGTCTCACTAAGTTGCAGAGGGCCTCACTAAATAGCTGAGGCTAGCTACGGACCTGTGATCATCCTATCTCAGCTCCCCAAGTACTGGGACTACAAGTATGTGCCACCATGCCCAGTTTAGCTTCTTCTTAAAATTCCTCGATAATCTAACCCTCAGTCAAGATTCATCCTACAGGCAGTGTCAGAAGTCCCTTGCTTACATCAAATGTGAATTACCTTTATCAAAATTATACATTTAAAACTTCCAACCTCTATGAGTAGACTCATCCTAATTGGCAAGACCACATGCTTCTGTGGATCTTATTTCTCTAGCTTGCATTTGGAGCAATGAAGATAGTCAAGTAAAATGTGAATATAAGAAATATGATTTCAAACTTTGCCTTTATTCCTCTCCCTATATGCTCCCAGAAACATCACCGACCATCAGGATTCTCTCCCGGAATTGGCTCTGAATGCTTCTTCACTAGTACTTTTTATAGCATCTCAACTAAGGATTCTGGTTATTTACTTACTTACTGTTTATCTTAATCATTTCACTCAATCCCTAAAAGCTAAATATTATCATTCCCATTTTACTAACAAGGATGCTAACGTCTACTGGGCCTTAGGAACTCATCTCAGATAAGATTCCAGTCTTGGAATGCCTGATTCCAAGGCCCATGCTGTTAAATCTCTATTGCCTACAGTGGGATGGCCTCATTTTTTGGCCATGGGAAATACAGGATGCCACGTATTAAAGGACTTTCCCCTGAGATGTCTTAGAAAGAACCCCAGTGGGACAGATGGGCCACTTGGCTCTTTCTCAAACAGGCAAATGTGTGTTAATACTGTGCTGTACAAATTTTATAAAGCTCATTTATGAACCACACCCCTACTCTGGAAGTCTGTTCTTGTAGGGCACAGTCATGTAATCCTTACACTGTAATATGAACCATATCATATTCATTTTGAACTCATGGTCTCTAATCTTGAATTCCAGTTACTTGCTAAAAAAATCAAACAACTAATTTCCAATTAGGTAGGACATTTTTGTGTCCAGTTTACATATATTTTGTCAAGTGAATAACAAGTGCTTTATCACAGAATTAATTTCACCATAGTGACTCACTAAAATAGTGTTATCCAAAGAGCAGCTATCTCTCTGTTATTTATCTATGCAACCATATCTAAATGGGTTCTGCTTTGAGATCATTATCTGACACTGTTTCTCAAAGAAAGGTCTGCCTATTAGCTAGTTGGCAATGACCCTGACCCCTACCAAGGAGACATCTGAAGGGCCATTCCTTCAGGAAATATCAGCCAGAATTTCTGGTAGGACTTACAGCCATCAGGTGTCATAAGTCACACCCCGACTGGGTCTATGAGCATGTGACAGTATTTGATGAGACAGGAAGATCCAGTCAGTCCAAAATGCCACCGAGATCACATTTTTAAGATGACCACAAACAGGGAGAACAGAAGTTAAAGATCATTGCCAGTTACAGAATAATTAGCTCAAAGTAGTTTTATTACAGGACAGAAATTAAAATTCAACAATGCTAAGCTTTCTTTGTATCAGGGCTTACTCTGAATCCTGGCTCCACAAGATACTGGTTTTGTGACACTGAACAAGCCACCTAATGGTTCCACATGCCCAATCTCATCCTGAAAATGGGAATAATATCTAAATATCAGGGTTGTTATAAAAAAAACTAAATAAGTCAAAGTGATATTGCTCGAAACAGAGCAGATGCCCATAATGCATTAGCTTCCTTCATAATTCTTTTTCTGGGAGTCAGAATTTTATTTCTTTCACCCCCTCAATTGTATAGACTTGGTGCCCTCTATGTCCAATCTCAAGTTCCTTGTCTGGTTCACATTCCTGTTTGTACTGAATGTTATATACACATGGACACATCCTTAAAATATTTCTGCTACCAAATATTGTGGTGAAATATGTTCAGTAAGTTTCCACTTGGTGGCAGTTACTTTGTAAATTGCCAAGGAAAACATTAAAAGAACAAAAGACACTGTGAGGCACTAATTATCTATCAAAGAGTCTTATCAAGTGAACCATATATCCTATGAAATTATAGAAAAAGGTATAAAAATCTTGGAGCCAGATGAGGAAGTACCTAGAATAATATTTTAAATATTTACTGTATTGGGTTTCAGAAACTTAATAAGCTATATACAACAGAAAAATAACAGAAGTATATCAATAGAAATAAAAACACAGAATAGTAATGAGTCCAATAACTGTGAAGTCTTTGAGAGTCTATTGTCTTTTGATGAGTAATCTGTGGACTTGGTTACCTTATATACATGACAAAGGGACATTCCAGATGCAATAGACTGGGATGGGGAAGATATCCTAGATCCCCCAGGTGGGTCCAATGTGAGCTTGGGTGTCAGTGTAATAGGAAGGAGGGGTGTCAACATCAGAAGAGGCTTGATGATGGCAGACGAGACTAAGGTAACAGGAGAGGGGGCCATAAACTAAATCCTCATGGCCTCTTAAAGCTGGGAAAAACAAGGGCTCTCCAAAACCCTCTCCCGGAGGAATTGGCCATACTGATTTATTTTTAGAATTCTTTACCTCAAGAATTATGATATATATATATATATATATATATATATATATATATATATAATCTTAAATTACTTTTATTTTGGCAATTAGTTATAGCAATGATAGGACATGACTGCAGCTATTATTTTAACTTCTTAATTGTGGTTCTTTTGCCTGTGTGCTGCTTTATTTGTGAACAATATGTTTTTTCTAGTCATTAGGCAGGAAACCTCTTTGTAACCTAGGCAGAAGGTGAACTTTTGGGGCCTCTGGGTACCAATAATCCCAGTCTACTATAAAAAAAAAAATTAATGTTACAAATGTATTTTTGAAACAGTAAGCAAATTGTTCTTATGCTTCTACATTTTTATATACTATTAAAAATTTGTCTCATGTCTTGTTATATCCTCACAATTTGGTTGTTTGAAAGATAAATCATCCATACAGCTCTATATAGGAAGATGAAATGGTTTCCCTTGGAGCAGTACATTACTCTATAGAAGTCCTCCTTCTACAATGAGAACACTGTTAATTAGAAGGTCTCTATTTAGATTTCTCAGGAGAAGAGAGAAAAAGTGATATTTAGAGATCCATGCTTTTATTCATTAGTATTATTAGTTTATCGTGTTTCTGAATTGTGGGTGCTATTTGTTTTGTTCTTTTATTGATGTTGTTGCAGCTTCAACCATATTCACCTTGTTTGTACTTTTTAAGAAACTCAAGAGTCTCAAGATCCTGGTTTGAAGTCATAATCAAAACAGAAATGGTGCCTGTGTATATTGCATAGGTTTTGTAAATACCTGACAATGCTGAATTAACTAAATGTCATAGAAAGGCATTTTGCTTTTTGGAAAATAAGGATGTTGTATGGTCAATTTTACATTCATATTTTGTCTAAAGGCAGATGCTAACAAGTTTTGGAGTTATTCTAGGTTTAAAAACTTTAAACATTATCAAGAGCCTTAACCAAAGCTGGTTATCTCCTCCTTCATATCTGTTCAGCAACTTGATGTCATAAATCAAACCAGGATATGGAAATTATGCTATGAATATACTGATATCCTAAAGGATATTTGTTTGTCAACATTATAAAATGTCATCCTTTAGTATCATATTCGTAAACATGTCTATCCTCTTGTAAAATAAACACTATAATTTTGTGAATATTTAGCATTAGGATGAGAAATGTCACTTACTAAATATTTGACTTCTTTGACACAGAATATATGATTAGTTAATTTTATATAAATATTCCTTATTTATTTAATAATAAATATTTAATTATCCATAATTAGATATGTAGAGTGATGCACCTGAAACCTAGAATAGTGTGCATTTAACGGAGCTCAGTATGATGCTAAAGTATAAGGGTTTTCTCAGAGATAAATGTCTATTGCTTTGCTTACTCCCTTTGAGTTGCCCTTATATATGGGAAGTGGCCCATGTTGTAAGCTATACTACCTGAAATAAGATGGTAAAGATCCATAAAATTTTTTTCTCATTAATATATTCATTTAGTCATAAATATTAAGTATAAGGCACTTAGCTCAAGATACATCAAGGAGACCAAATGTCAAAGTTCTTTCACCTCCTACAGGTTAAAGTCTATGAAATAAGTTATTGTCAGCAAATATTATACGTAAGTGATAACTATCATGGCATAAACCTTACAGTGTGATGAGGATAATCAGGAGTGCTGTGGTCCTGTGGTTTTAAGTTCATAGTTAGTGTGGGCTTAAGATGATATGGTCTGAGCCGTAGCTAAAGGAGTCATGGAGTTAGTTATGTGGATATCTGTAGAAAAGCCCTCTGTGCAATGGACATAGTATAAAGTCCCTGGGGAATAGTAGTGAAGGCATGTTAACTTGAAAAGAGAAAAAGAATAAGGCACTAGCAATTGAAACCAAAGAGGGATTAGAGGGACAGATCACAGAAGACTTCATGAACGATTATATGCATGTGAGAAAACAGAGAAGAATCAATCCATGATTTTCATAAAGAGTAGTTCTATTTTCTAGGCCTGATTCAAAGTAGAAATATAGAGGAGAGTAATGGAGCATGGTCATCTCTTGATTTGAAATGTAGAAAGTAAGAGAGATGTTGACTATTTTTTCCTCTGTCACAAACTGCAAAGGTAGTCACACAATTTGCTGCTCTTATTAAGAAAAGACCATGGCAGGAAAGCAGGAAAGGAAGGTTGCACTGATGCCAGGCAGGAAAAGCCTTTCTGACCACAATGAAGATTCATCTATGCTTGAGTCTACTGTGAATTTATCATGGACTGTGACCGATATGGAGACAAATACAGACCTCATTCCTGCGCTAGCCGTGTGTGGTCACTTTAGGAAAGTTGAGCAATCTAATTTTTGTTTATATCCCTTACTTTATAAATATATTATGAACATAAACTAAAGTTATATAACAGCATTACGATCATAATTATCACTTCATCTTCCTTTATTAGCTATTGTTCCCAATTTTATGTATCTATTGAAAAACTATTCCACAAAATCAGATCTCATTGTCCTCTCTTTCTACAATATATATATATATATATATATATATATATATATATATATATATATATATATAACTAAGACAACCCACCATGTACATCATGCAAATATTCTAGAACAAGAAAAAAATTCTTAAAGTGGGAAATGGAACAGCTGGCATTCTCTTAGAAGGCAGTGTTTTTTCCAGTTGAAACAATAGTTTGAGGTTGCTATTCTTTTCCACCTCAGAATATATTTAAGATATTTTCCATCTCAGCTTGTATTTTAAGATCAGCGGTGAAGTAAAGAATGCCCGGGCACTTGGGTTAAGTGGGTATATATTTTAATTATCAGAAGAAAGGAACAAGGCAGCCAAAAATTCCCTTCTTTTGATATGTGACAAAAAAGACACACTGGGAATGAAAGCATGAACCAGCCTCCTCTTAGACTCCATTGGAGCAAGCCCTTCTCCCTACCCCATAGCCTGGTTTACTTGACTGAAAAGATTTTACTAATAGATAAAAAAAAAAAAACCTATGATGTGCACAGCAGGCATCTGGGCACAATAAGGAAAGAGAGAACATCGAGATGTCACCTTTTTGACACTGGTGATGTAAGAATGGAACATGTGAGTAGCAAAGTTAATGGATAAACAATAACAATGCTTATGAGCCTTGGCGAAAAACGAGAGAGATACAATATACATGACAATGCTCATAGCTGTAAGTTATTATTATTATTATTTGTGGTGCTGGGGACAGAACCCAGGGGCATTCTACCTCTGAACAATACCCGCAGCCATAATTTTTTAAATTATTTATTTTGGGGTTTTTTTGTTTAATTTTTTTATTTTTTATTGGTGCATTATATTCATATATCATATTGAGATGAAGAAATTGTGCGTACATACATGTACACATCACTGATTTAACACCTATCCAATTCCCACCCTATTCCCTCCCCTTCCCTCCTTCCCTTGCTTGGCTTAGTGGTTGACTTCGATATGTTTAAGTACATGGTATGTTTTAGAGACTTTCCTCTTCCCCCCTCCTTTCTCCTCCTTTAGGTTGTCTTGTTTGCTCCTCTGTAGGATTTCCTTTTTCATCTAGAGTTCCTCCTATGACCCATTTCTCCCTAACTCTCACATATTAGGGAAAGCATAATTATTTATTTTGAAATAGGGTTTCACTGAGTTGCAAAGGGCCTCACTAAGTAGCATGTGCTTTCACACCTGGCTTCATAGTTATAAGTTTTGATAACTCACAGAGTTAACGCCACTTCAGAATGTTTTCAAAGACCTCACGGTCAAGCCTTGAAGGGATGGTAGGATCTGATTATGTAGAAGAGAAAAGAGATGCAGATATGAATCAAACACAACTGTATTTAACTCTCTGCTCTGCCAATTATAAGCTGCTGGGCCCTTTGAAAATTGATAGCCACTAGGACACTACACTTTTTAGTAGAATATACTAGGATCATAAAGGGAGATTAGAGTGAGATTCAATAAAGATGATGCATGTAAAGTGCTTCACAGAGAGCCTGTTATACTACAAGTTCTCAGTAAGATGGGAATTGTTCTCATTGCTTTTAATTAAATTACCATTATTGATTGAGAATGACAATGCTGACCATAGAAGATTATTGTATAGCAGAACATTTAACATAGTAACTATTAAAACTTCAATACAGCCGGCCGTGGTGGCGCACGCTTGTAATCCCTGTGCTTAGGAGGCTGAGACAGGAGAATCCTACAGGATTGAAGCCAGCCTCAGCTATCTAGTGAGGCTGTCAGCAACTTAATGAGACCCTGTTTTCAAATAAAAAAATAAAAAGAAACAAAATAAAATGAAAAATATAAAAATATAGAAGTATAGCCCAGAGATAGAAAGCCCCTGGGTTCCACCCCCAGGACCACTAAAAAAAAAAAAAAATTCAATACAAAAATATGCACATTTCTTGGGAGATTAAATTAAAGTGTTTTGCTTATGAAATGGTAGACACAAAAGCTTAGGTGAGCAAAGCACAGATGTTAAATTCAAATCCATGGAACAAAAAAGAAATCAGAAGTTTAGTACCGGAAGATGTTGGTTAAATGCTTTGACATGGGAGGCCCTGAAACCTTTTGCTTCAGTTTAATGTTTATTCATTTGTAGCAACTGTATTATAATAACATAATGGCCCCTACTCAAGGTGTCAACAAAGATTCTGAACACACCAGGCTGTGCATCAGAGTGGAATGGGGCCATTATTTCTTTTGGGTAGAATTCATCTCTTTTGCATGAACACACTTGGTGTATTTTGTTTTTCCATTCAACATTTCCAGTGGAAATAATTTATGGTAATACAGGCAGAGAGCACAGAGCATGTAAGGGACTGAAATACATTTGTGTCTCAAATGAGAAGCGTTGGCGTGCTTACAATAGCAAGATGGCCCTTTGGAAACAGAGCAAGCAGGTCTCATTATTTCTCTACACCAATCAACAAGGGATTTGAGTGAAAAATGGCTGAAATTCTAGTTTCAGCTTCCTTTACCTTCACAGAGACAATTACTGCCAGGGTCAATTAGTTTCCCCATATCCAGAGACAGAATTCTAAGCAGTTTATAGTATATATGTATTGTTAAGGTACTGTTAAGTCTCAAATACTACAGGTTTGTTCACTCAATAAAGACAATAAAATAGTTTGTAGAAGTACTGTCTTATGGCTTTATTCTCGACTTCTTTTTTTTTCTTGGTTTTAAAGTCATTTGAAATTAAAAATAAAGAATTTAAGAAAGATCTTTGTAAATTGTACATTTTGAGACACATGTTGCTAGTCGGTTTAAACTCTAGGAAGTTGAGTTAAAATAAATAATGTAAATGATCTTTAGATAAAAATAAAACCTGAAATCCAAGTACAATTGACATTATTATAATTTTTCTTTATGACCAATTTCAAGGAACTTGCAAAACCTAGAAATACAGTTGTAAAGTTATGTTGAAAATATAATTTTCTTCAAACCAAAAGAGATTTTTTTTCAAATGAAAGGAAAAATATTTCTGTAGACTTTTAAAAGTATTCTGATTTTGATTTAAGCAAGAGAATTAGAACCAGTTCTAATAGATTATAAAATAAGATGCACTTACCACAGTTACCTTTACGTCACTCAAAGAAGACATTGCTATTTGATTAAAACATTCCATCCCACTGGGTATATATTCTTTTTTTTTTTTTTTTGCAGTACTAGGGATAGAATCGAGGGGCATTCTACCTCCGAGCTACATCCTCACTCCTATTTTTTATTTTAAAACAGGTTCTTAATGAGTACCAAAGGGCCTCACTAAGTAGCTGAGACTGGCTGGAAACAATGATACAAGTGTGCACCACGATGCCTGGCTCCAGATTCTTTTTCTTAAGCCTCACTTCAAGACATCCCCAACAGCTTATCATTCTCCCCAGCACCAATCCCATTTCTTTGGATGCTATTACAATTCTCTGCCTTTTCAAAAACAGTTTTTAAAGAGGAATAGAAGAAAAGAAAACAAAATATAAGTGGACACAAAAGAATATTTAAGTCCTCTGAATTATTAATGAGATAGTAAAATGAATTTTACCATCCCACATTTTTCTCAGGCCAGGGTCAGACTTTTGGTTTTTACAGAGATCATCTTCCAAATGTTCCTTATTATGAAGCATGCAGTGAGCTGCTGTATAAAGAGGACCTAACGTGACTCCAGAGTGTGTTATGATTCTCATTACCAACAACTCAGTGTGCACCCAAATGGACTCTGAAGAAAAACAAATGATGTGCTTAGTGGCTTTTTCTGTAGCTAATAAACATAAGGCTAAAAGTGTTGTGTGTCTCTGTAGAGAAAGATAACTGAGAGGCTCCACGTGTCTAATAGCAAATGTGCTGGATGGATGCCTTTGTCAGCATCCTGTAAGCATAGTAAGATACCAACTGGAAGAGGCTTCAGTGGGAATTACCTATAATCAGAAACAACTGGCAGTCATGTCCTCCACAGACTCACTGCTTCAGAAAGCTATAAAATCTGAGTAATAGATAAGGAAAGAAAGAAAATATCGGTATCGATTCTATGCCCCTAAATAATTCTCTGCCTTTGAAAACTACCACAAGAATATGTAGACTTGGCGTGGATGCTGGTGATGAGTTACTGGAAGAAAGAGAACCCTGTGGCTTTGATCTGCTACGTCAAAATCGCGTTACACCACAAGGGAAATGAATATCTTAACACAATATAGCAAAAGGGTCCAAACAGGAATTGAGGAATGATTGCAAAAATGTTTTTATATAATAACACACTTTTTTCTTGCCGTTCTGGGGGTGGAACCCAGAGGCATTTGACCTCTGAGCTATACCCCCTGCCCAATTTTTTACTCTTTATTTTGAAACAGGGTCTCACTGAGTGGCGAAGGGCCTCACTAAGTAGCTGAGGATGTCTACGAACCACGATCTTCCTGTCTCACCCTCCCGAATGCTGGGATTACAAGCGTGCACCACACTTTTTAACAATTATAAATAATAGACTGCTAGTATGTGCTAAGAGTTCTATAGACACTCGGGCACTTAAGATTTTTCAATAACCAGATCTTCTGTCTTTTTATTTTTTATTTTTTTGCTCGACATGCAAATGACTAAGAGCAACGTGGTATAATTTTCCAGCATCATTCTCCACCATACAGCTTTTCTTGTAGCTTTGTTGATTATTTTCTTTATGTGCCTGCAGACTTTTCATTGGGTTCAAACAAAAATTATTATACATGCTTTGGAAATTGTACCTTTTTCAAGTTATTATTATTGTATTTCTAATGATGGTTTTCCTGTTTTTCTTTTTTCCCTGACCTTATTTCTTTTTCTTTCTTTCCTCTTTCTTTCCTTAGTATACTTCTATTGGTACATTGTAATTATACCTCATAAATGAGGTATAATTACATACATGCACACACAATATGATCTTTCCCTTCAGATCCCAACTCACTGCTCTCGCTTTCCCATATATGACACTGAGTTTGGTATTGATCATTTTATATACGTACATAGCATTATGTAAACTGTTACCTTAATTACATCCTCTTCCTCCCTCTTCTCCCCTTAACCCACTCCATTGCTCTAGTCCTCTATCTATGGTCGCTTTTATTACCCAGTGTAAAGCTTGGGGTTTGGAATGTCCCCCTGGGCTCACAGAAGGCAGTAATCTTGGAAGTGAAGCTTGGGTGCTAAGCAGCGGTCCCTGAAGCTGTTGACCTGAGGATTATATAACCCTCCTCTGCCACCTGCTCACTCTCTGCTTCAAGCCTCTGTGATGTAAGACAGAGCTCCAAATGCTTTCTCTTGGTCTCTGCTTCTCACACCCAGCCCTGAGCCTCAGACTCTGGCCTCACATGGACTGAACCCCAACTCTCCAGAAAATTCTGAGTAAATAATGGATTAGAGCAGTGAGAATGTTTACGGAGACACCCAATTGCTCTTCAGTTTCCATATCCAAGAGAAAACACAACTCTTCATTTTCTGAGACAGGTGAATCTCAGCATAATAATCTCAAGTTCTGTCCATTTTCTTGCAAATGACATTACTGTGTTCTTCTTCGTGGCTCAGTAATATTCCATTGTGTGTACATACCAAAGTCTTGTAATCTAGTCATGTGTTTATAGGCACCTAGGCTGGTTCTATAATTTGTCTAATGTAAATTGTACTGCTATAAATAAGCATATATTGCTATAATAGCCTGGCTTCAATTCTTTTGGAAAGTTGCCCAGGAGTAGTAAAGCTGGAGATATCGATTTCCTCAGAAGATTATATGTGCTGATAAAACTAATCTCTGAAATGGATATACTAAATTTTAACCCCATATAAAGTGCATAGGGTATTCTACTTCCTCATATCCATCCCAAATGATTCGTGCCCTTATAAAAGTTAGATGGAATCTCAGGGTAGTTTTGAATTTCACTTTGAACATATTTCTATTCTTTCTTCTTCATACTTGTAACTCAACACTATCTATATATCTTAGCTGAATCTCTTAGAAACAATCATTTGATTTTTCCAGTATTTTAAGTTTTATAATTTTAGCTAGTATTTTTTCTTTAAAACTATTGTGTTTATGGATGAGTTCAAACATCTTTTCTGGGATTTTATGTTATTTTTTTTTACTCTATCTACATTTTTTCTTTCATTTTTCTCTCTATTGAATAGAATTAGTTTTTAATTTGTTATATCAGTGTTTATGCTCTATGAAGAAGCTTATGAATATAATCATTTTTATTGGTTCACTTAAAAACACTTTTATGTAGATTTCCCAAGTTGTAAAATCTATCAGTATTTTCGCCTGTCATCAAATGAAACGTTTTAAATATCTAACTCTTCCTTCCAACTCACATATTATTTTAATATCCAAAAATTAAATATTGTTTATAAGTACTATTTTATACAAGAACTATTTACTCATAGTTAGCCCATATTTACCAATTTTTATAAACATTGTCTTCACAAGTTGGGCTTTCATCCCTGTGTAATTTCCTTTATTCCCAAAAGTTTCATTAGTGAGAGTCTATGGTTGTTAGACATTCTCAATTATTTGGCCCTTTAACAATGTCTTTATTTTGTCCTTTTTCTTAAAAGACAGCTTATGTGGTTATGCAATTCTAAACTGGCATGTTCTTTCTTTCAAGAGTTTTATTACATTTCTTGAGTATTTAATTGCTTCCATTATTTTCAGTGGGAGACCAAGACAGCTGCCCTATCCCAGAATCCAAGTTATTTTACTTTATACATTGTTTTTGTCATAGAATTTTCTACAGTGAGCTCAAGAAACATGGACAAAAGGAAACTCCATAATTTGGTTTCTGTTTTTAAATATTCAGTGTTATAAAACAGCTCTCATCTGACTTGCAGTCTTGAAACAAAATGCACATAATTTTGATCTCCCTATCTGTTAGTGAATACTTGGTGATCTATACTATCTTAAAAGCTAACGATATGTTTCATCACGGGTAGATGAGTGTCACCATAAATGTGGAAAGAAAAGATAGAAAATATATATTTATTGAATTATTATTTTAGGAAGAGATGATGCCACATACTTTACTCTTAAAACCTCAACAATTGCAGACAACAAAATATAAGGTGGGTAGTGTCATTCTTATTTTTATAAGCAAGGAACCAGAGATTGGAGCATTGAGTTTTATTCTATATTACCTCTCTCTTAAAAAGCTCCATAGAATTTTGAAGGGAGATGCTCATCTTGTTCTTCTATTCTCTGTACTTAACATTGGGATCAACGGTGTTGATTCCTTCTTAAAGTCCAAGGGAGCAGTACAATTGGTGGGACATTTCTGGGCTCTCCCTGGCTCTTTCTCTCTACCACCTCAGAGGAAATGAAATAACTCACCTTGCCAGTACATTTGAAAAGGATAAGCTGAACATGTTTTAATTCACCTCTCCCATTTTTAATAACAGTTTGAGGGGCTGCCCACAGAAACCAGGAGCTCACGTCCCTCTTAATGTGCCCTCAATCCCACCTGCTCAACCTTAGCATTAGCATATGGGATCCTGGGTCAGTCCAATACCACCATGAAATGATATGCAGCTCTACCTAATTTGGATATTAATTAAAAAGCCTATTAGTTTTTTTACATGGAGCTATACTGTTCAATTTAGGCTTTGTTGATAAAAATAGTGATCTTTCATTTACTTTGAATTTTGTCTTATTTTTAACTTTGCTTAAGACCTGGCCAAAAAAATAACCTTTCCTCCATGGTACTGGTATATAATATGTAGAATAAGCTCTCAATATGAAAGCAGTAAATGCATTGATAGATGTATTTATTTTTCTAGTTTTCTTCTGTGATTCCTCTCATTCACATTTCTCTTTTGTCATGTTGAAAAATAAACTATAGCTAGGCACTATGGCTTTGTCTGTAATCCCAAAGAATTAGGCAAGAGGACTGTAAATTTGAGGCCAGCCTGGGCAATTTAGCTAGATCTTTTCTCAAAATAAAAATAAAGTGAAAAGGGGTGAGAATGTAGCTAAGAGTAGAGTACCCCTGGGTTCAATACCAAGTATTCCCCCAAATAATTAATTAATTAAACTATGCCTAATACAAAATGGGCTTATAATTAGTAGGCACTAAAAGTTTAATACTGAGTATCAGTGACTTCACATGTTATTACTTTCTTTAGAATGTTTCTTTTTATAGATTATGAGAATAAAGCCGGGCATGGTAGCTCTCAGGAAGCTGAAACAGGAGGATCACGGGTTCAAGGACAGCCTCTGTAAGTAGTGAGACTCAGAAACCTAGCAGGACCCTGTTTCAAAATAAAAAATAAAATAGGGCTGGGTTTATAGTTTGAAGACAGAATGCCTCTGGGTTCAAACTTTAGTACTATACACAAAATAAATTTCAAAAAAGAACTGGGCATTGTGGCACATGCTTGTAATCACGGTACTTGGGAAGCTGACACAGAAGGATCACAGGTTCTAGGCCAGCCTCAGCTACGTAGTGATGCCCTTTGCAACTTAGTGAGACCCTGTTTCAAAATAATGAATAATAGGGGTGAAGGTGTAGCTTGGAGATAGAATGTCCCTGGGTTTCATCCCCAGTTCCAAATAAATAAATAAATAAATAAATAAATAAATAAATAAATAAATAAATAAAATGTCCGTGCCTTTTCAATTATATTTTACATGTTAGAAATAGGGCAGTAGATAAAATATTTCAGAATTCTTTTTGCTACCCAAATCAAGCACCATAGATTTCCATTTAATCTTCCTACTCATAAGATAAGCTCTCCTTTTACATCTAAATTTTCTCTACTATCAGTAGTCACTGACCTCTCAATTTCAGGAATGCCCAAGACTAGGAGGAAAGATGTATCCAATTAAGCTAACATAAGGAACCACAGGAAATAAAACCATTACTCATTCTCTGATTGACAAACATTAATTGCTATAGACAAAGTTTCTCATAAATATTTAATAAATAGTGAAATGAATAAATGAAACCCATAGATAAAATCCTCTTTCACTGAACCAAAGAACTTTTAGGCACATCCAATAAAATCTAGCTTTCAAGCTTTGTTTTAGGAGAATTCTCCAGGGGTGTCTTATTTGTAAACTAGACCAGTATGATGCTCTAGCTCTTTTCCAGCTCATTTTTGAGCCTTCTATCCTCTATTTTTATACAGAATGAATCTCTGTTCTAGAGAGAAGGCATAGCCTGCAGAAAAACCTAATGAGTAGTGGGTACTTTGCTCGATTCTGCTTCTCCTTCTTGCCCTAGCCAGGAAATTGTGCTCCTTCGCCTTGGTTTCTAGTGATATTATTATAAGATTCTCTGGGAGGTTTTAGTCCAAGTGCCTTCTTATGTCTATTATTAAAATAGCATTGCAAGGGACTTCAGGAATGTCAAAGCTTCCCTTGAATAATGACTTTTTTGCTCTTTTCATTCTAAGGTAGTTAAGTCAGAATAATACCTTTGGGGGGGGGACCTCCAGACCTAAGACACAGATAAACCCCATTATGAATGAGAAAGAGAATGGAGATGACGCACCATCTTTTTTATCTACATAAACTATAAAAGTACAAATATTTGCTATTTGGATTGGAACATTTAAGCAGCCTTGGCCTATTTGCAATAATGAAAAAAGAAAATATATACAGAACAGAACATGTACTGCAGTAACAAGCAGACTTCCTTTGCTAATTTTTTTCAAGTAAACCATTATTTTCCCCACTCTGATCCTAAGGATACGGGTTGTCAGGGAGTTATGTTCAGAGGAGATGCAATAGATTAGGAGGTCACAAGAGTTCACAAAATCATGAAAATGAATTCCTTTGGGATTAAATAGAAACCAGAATTTGTTTTCTGCTTCAATGACATAAAATGTATCATATGAGTCATCAAAATCATCCTGACAAATGACATTTATCTTAAATTTATGTTTTTATGATTGTAATGTTTAGAATTACAGGTGAAATACTTGCAGTAAGGTCAACAGAAATATATAATTACAAGCCGGGTGTGGTGGCCCACGCTTATAATCCCAGCATTTGAGACGCAGAGACAGGAAGATTGTGCTTCACAGACAGCCACAGCTACTACTTAGTGAGGCCCTTTGCAACTCACTGAAAACCTATTTCAAAATAAAAATAAATAATAGGGCTGGGGTGTAGGTCAGAGGTAGAATGCCCCTGGTTTCACACACACACATATACATATATATGTATGTATATGTGTGTATGTATGTATGTATGTAATAAAGTATATATAATCATAATTCATTGATAAAAACAATTTTTAAAAAGAAAAATTTTCTGACACTACAATTATTGACAATTCCAGGGAATCTGGAGTCCTCCAACAACATGATGAAATACCAATTTTAATATTTTCTGGAACTGAGTTGCTCACGTGATTCTATCATATCAGCGACCTAGGCTGTAGATATTCTTACTTTAATTGAAAAAGATAGTATAGTTTAAAGTCAGGTATTATGATTCCTCCAGCATGGTTTTTGTTGTTGAGAACTACCTTGGCTATTCTGGGCTTTTTGTTATTCCAGATAAATTTAAGAACTGATTTTTCTATGTCTGTGAGAAATGATCTTGGTAGTTTAATGGGCATTGTGTTAATCTGTAGATCACTTTTGGAAGGATAGCTATTTTAATGATATTTATTCTGCCAATCCATGAACATGGAAGATCCTTCCATCTTCTAAGATCTTCTTCGATTTCTTTTTTCAGTGTTTTATAATTTTCTTTGTAGAGATATTTTACCTCCTTGGTCAAATTTATTCCTAAGTATTTTTTTTTTTTGTGGGTGATCCTGAGTGGAAGTGTTTTCTGAATTTCTTTTTCAGTGGATTTATGGTTGGTGTACAGGAAAGCTTCTGATTTTTTGGCAAAAAAAAAGATACATAGACCAATGGAGTAGAATAGAAGACCCAGAAACAAGTCCACACACTCTCAGCTAATTGATTTTTGACAAAGGGGCCAAAAACTTACACTGGAAAAAAGATAGCCTGTTCAACAAATGGTGTTGGCAAAACTGATTAACCATATGCAGAAAATTGGAAATTAATCCCACTTTCTCACCCTGCACAAAAGTCAACTCAAGATGGATCAAAGACTTGGAAATCAAACCAGAGACCTTGAAGCTCCTTGAAGAGGGTATAGGTCCAACATTGCAACACATAAGCACAGATAAACACTTTCTCAACAAGACCCCAAAGGCACAACAAATTAAAAGGCAAATCAATACATGGGGTTGCATGAAACTGAAGAGCTTCTGTTCAGCAAAGGAAACTGTCAATAACCTCAAACGAGAGCCAACAGAATGGGAGAAGATTTTTGCCACCTACCCCTCCGATAAAAGACTAATATCTATAATATACAGAGAACTCAAGAAACTCAACACTAAGAAAACAAAGCATCCAATAACAAAATGGGCAAGTGAACTAAATAGACACTTCACAAAAGAAGAAATTCAAATGGCCAATAAATGCATGAAAAAATGTTCAACATCACTGGCAATCAGAGAGATGCAAATCAAAACTACCCTGAGATTTCACCTAACTCCAACTAGAATGGCAATCATTCAAAACACAAACAACAGATGCTGGCGAGAATGTGGAGAAGTGGGAACTCTAAGACATTGTTGGTGGGATTGCAAATTAGTGCAGCCACTTTGGAAAACAGTATGGAGAATCCTTAGAAGAATGGGAACAAATCTACCATTTGATCCAGCAATAGCACTTCTGGGTATCTACCCAAAAGAAAAGAAACCAAACTACCAAACTAATGCATGTGTATCTATGTGAATAGCTGTACAATTCACCATAGCCAAACTATAGAACAAGCCAAGATGTCCATCAACAGATGAATGGATTACAAAACTGTGGAATATGTACACAATGGAATTTTACACAACCATCAAAAGAACTCAATTACATCATTTTCAGGGAAATGGATGAAACTGGAGAACATTATGCTAAGTGAGATTAGTCAGTCACAAAAATTAAGAAATTGGATGCTTTACCTAATATGTGAGAGTTAGGGAGAATTGGGTCATAGGAGGAACTCTAGATGAAAAAGGAAATCCTATGGAGGAGTAAACAAGACAACCTAAAGGAGGAGAATGGAGGGGGAAGAGGAAAATCTCTAAAATACACAATGTACTTAAACATATCGAAGTCAACCACTAAGCTTAGCAAGGGAAGGAGGGACGGGGAGGGAATGGGGTGGGAATTGGGTAGGGGTTAAATCAGTGATGTGTACATGTCTGTACACACAAGTTGTTTTATCCCAATATGATGTATGAATATAATGCACCAATAAAAATTATAAATAAAAAAAGATACATTTTGATCCTCACAACGATTCACATTCATTTTAGCTGAAGCTGTACCTCCTCTCTTCTTTTATTAGAAGCAATAAGACACATAGCAGGTCAGCTCCATTCCAAATAAATTTGTTTCTCTCAGCATTTTCTCTCAAAGAACAGATACCTAAAGGTTTCAGGTTTGTCTAGAAATTCTTTGCCTGTATCTCCAGGGGACGGGGCTAAAATATATGGGCTATTAACACCCTGAATCCACTGAACCATTCTTTTCCAGCTCTATTACAATAAATAAACAATAAACATCATGGGCACTTAAAGTAATGACTGGGGTGGGCATAGTGACACATGTCTTTAATACTAGTACTTGGAGGTTGAGACAGAAGGATTGTGGGTTTGAGGACAGCCTCAGGAACTTAGGAAGACTTTCAGTAACCTAGTAAGACTTGTTTCAAAACAATAAGTGAAAACTGAAATAAAATATAAATTTAAAAAGGGCCAAGAGTCTATCTCATAGGTATAATATGTCTGGGTTCAATACCCATTACAATAAAATAAAGTAAGATATTTGGAAAGCTGGGGATGTAGCTCAGTGATAGAATGTTTGCCTATCATGCACAAGGCCCTTGGTTCAATTCCCAGCACCACAATATTTAATTAAATAATTGAATAATTACTAGAAAGAGAAACCAATGAGGATCTGATCACCACTTCAAAATTCATTTCCCTTGATATACTCAAATTATATCTTTTATGCGCTACATCTAAATCCTGGAATTTTTTTCCCCTTAAACACTGGTAATTTCCCAGATCCAACTCAGTTTGTCTCAATTAGTTGGCAGGAAGGGTGATATTTGGGTCCTCCTTCATCAGTAGATGAAGGGAGTAGTGTATTACAAAAACAGAACATTTCAACAAGAAGATAGAAGAAAATAATACATTCTAAAAAATGAGAGACAGCTATTACTATGATTAAGAGAGAAATCAATGGAGAATGGCAGAATGCTATATTCATCTCTGCCCAACCTTAAATAAAAGAAAAATTATTAAACAAATTTGACTTGCTTCACCATCCTGCCACTCTTAGTGGTATTTTCTAGAGCAATTCCAATTGGAACATTTATTGTCCACCTATTCACCTTAGCTTATTTTAGTCTCTAACAATTTTACATGGTATTTTCTTTTTAATTCCCAGCTGTCTTGACCTGTCATCTGAGGCATATATAATAATGCTTAGCATAATAAGTGCTTTGCATTTAGTAAGCAATGAGTTTGCCAACTCTACTCAGATTGTTTACATATCCTCCAAATTAGGTAACATTTTACAAAACGGATATATGAAATCATCTACGTACTCATATGTAGGAATTTGAAAGGAATTTTTCCATTTAAAAATACCTATAAAACTTTATTTTGAAATAGGGACTCACTAAGTTGTGGATGGCCTCGCCAACCAGCTGAGGCTGGCCACAAACCTAGATTCTCCTGTCTCAGCCTTCCAAGTACTGGGATGCAATCCAGCTGGGGATGTAGCTCAGAGGTAGATTGCCCCTGGGTTCAATTTTAGTACTGCAAGCGCGTGCGCACACACACACCTATAAAACTAAAATGTGGTACTTTCAGTTTCTAAATTATGGAATTTAGCATACTAAAATAAAGAGGACAACATTCGACTGTTTCCTTCAGATGATACATAGACAGTTTTGGTTCTTTTATATTCAAGTAAATGCAGCTTCTAGTGGCAGAAGAAATAAAATAAGTTCCCCTTAAAGAAGCCCAGATCCAAATCCCTTAAACTGGCAAATATTTCCTGGCAAAGAGAAATTAAGGTTGCAGATGGCATGAAAGTGGCTAATCTCTAACTTTGAAATAGGGAGACTATTCTGGATCGGCTGAGCGCACCCAATAGGATCCAAAGGCCTAAAATGGTGAAAGGAGGAGCAAGATTCAGTGGTAAGAATGACGCAACTTGAGAAGGACTCTATTTTCTGGTTTTGCAGATACAAGACAACTAAATGGCAACCTTCAGAAGCTGGAAAAGGTAAGAAAATAAATCATCCCCTGAAAGTCCACAAGGAATACAAGCCTGCTGTTCTTTGATCTTAGTCCTATTTTAGACTTCTGAACTCCGGAATTAGGATAATGATTACATGCTCTTTTACTACACCAGTTTGTTATAACAGGTAACTAATTTTCTTGCAGATACATTTTTTTCTAGAAATTGATCATTTCTATCCCTTAAAGATATAAGATAGGAGCCGGGCGTGGTGGGCCACGCTTGTAATCCCCTCGCTTGGGAGGCGGAGACAGGAGGATCACGCAGGTTCTAAGCCAGCCACTCTGGCTTAAGAGACCCTGTTTCCAAATAAAAAGTATAAAGTAGGTCTGGGAGTGTAGCCCGGAGGTAGAAGGGTTTCCAGGAACCCCAGTACCACCACCACCAACACCAAAAAAAAAAAAAAAAGATATAAGATAGGTGGTTAAAATTAAAAATTTCAAATGATTGTATAAAAACTAGTGTTTTATTGCTTTGCTTATCTTTCTAACTTTCTAAGGAGCATTTAACATCACCTGAAGTGATTTGCGTTCTTGGTTTATTGTTGCTTCAGTCAGTACAAAATACGCCTATGAGGGCAAGTCTTTAACTTGTTTTGTGTATTAATTTCGGGATCCAGCAAAGTGTTAATTAAAGAGTGGTTATTCCCTGCATATTGATTAACTGTGAGTGGAGTAATCAATGAGTGAATTATAGGCTATTCAATAATAATGAATATGTAATTAATAAATCAATAACTTGAAGCTATCCTCATTACCTAATGAAGTACATGGATAAGAACATAGATGCTGGTTCATGGTTTCTCACTATTCCCAACAAGTACCTTACTGGAATTTTGAGACAAATGCATTTGGAAATACATATAATCAGGGATTCTTGCTTAAAAACACACTTTCTTATTTTCCTTTGGAATGTATTCTATTTTAAGAAGTTAGGAGTAACCTCTGTTTCCTTACTAGTATTTCCTAGGAGATCATTTCTGAACTTCTGAAATAGTCTGCCTCATAATGATGTTTTTATAAACCTGAGGCCTTGAGCCATGTTATGACAATTTGATCAACTACATTTATACTAACTTTGTGATTTATGTTGAATGCACGATTTCACTCTTGAGGGGAGAGTTGGAATAGCTGATGTTAGTCTCAGAGGTGCTGGCTGCCAATATGACAGACCACCAGTAAAACCCTTAGAACCAGAGCTGACTGATTTTCCCTGGATGGCAGTATTTTACATGTGTCGTCATCTTTAGTTGCTGGAAAAAAAGTGCATCCCCATCTAACTCCACTGGGAGGGGAATCTTGTGCCTGGCTTCACCAGGATTCTCCCCATGCGGCTTTTCCCCTGACTGATTCTAATCCCTACATCCTTTCTCTGTGATATGTCATAGTTATTAGTATAGCACCTTTCATGAGACTCGTAACTTCATCCAGTGAATCACTGAGCACATGGGTGGTCTTTCAGAACCACACACAGTTCAGTAACTCGTTTATCCCACTTGACAATTCTATAATGATATGATTTCACCTTCACTTTAAAAATAATAAAGCAGGATGTACATTCACCAACATATCAAAGTCAATCACGAAGCCAAACTTGAGAAGGAGAGAAGGAGGAGGGAATGGGGAGGGAACTGGGGAAGGGCTAAACAAGTATTGTGTGCATGTATGCCTCTACCATCTTGTACCCCATTAAGATGCATGACTACAATGCACCAATAAAAATAACTAACAAAGCTGAGAGAAAATTTTGCCTGCAATAAATTTCTCCTCCTATGTTCTTAAACATCTGTCATATTTTTATGGGAAGAGAGAATAGTTAAGTCCTAAAATCAAAGATGAGTTAAATTCACACAGGGGCATGCTCCTTTATCCCCATTTATGATTAGGGTGGACTCTTAACTCTCTCCTGTTATATTTTGAACTATCTTAATGGATTTCAGAGACCATCCTATTTGCCTTTCATTAATTCAGACATTCCTTTAAAAATCTCACTCTAAAACCTTTCAGGACAGCTTCTCTGTTCATCCCTGAAAACTAAAAATTTATTTTTTCTTATTTGAAACTCTAAATTTCCAACAGTTTATGGCGAGCTGTCATATAAGTAATTAAAAGATCTTTTCACGGTCCATTCTAAAACAATTTCAAATATAGTAAAACTGTTTTTTCTTTTAAGCTAATAAAATTAATAAAGGACTAGAGCTTATTTTTCCCTTTTTGTATGTGCCAGAGATGCCATGACTTTGATTAGTAAACAGATTTAATTGTTTGAATAAGCAGGGGACACTGTGTCAGAAGGTTTTCTAGCACTTTAATTTCAATCTACAAGTTAAATGAATATGTTAAGCACAAAAGAAATGGCTTTCAGGCAGAGCCAGGCAGAATTCCTCCATGGAGCTCTTAACTACTTAACAACTTTCAACTTCCCAACAGGATAAAAAATTCAGTTATTTAACTCTGCTTCCTTTATCTCTTAAAAAGCTGAAATCAAAAATTTAAAAAAAAATTTTACTTTCTGTTCACTTATTCTTTATTTTCTATAAACAATTCCCTTTTGCCTTTTCTTTTGGATAGAAAAATAAATATTATTGGTCATTACACACATATATATAGCCTTTCAATATTTAATATAAAATTAATGGTAAACATAAAATCATATAATTACATTTTTAAATATACGACATTTATTTTTATATATTGAAAACCCCCAGACCTATTTTATATTTGGAAACAGGGTCTCTTAAGCCAGCGAGGCTGGCTTCGAAACAGTGCGATCCTCCAGTCTCTGCCTCCCAAGCAGGGCGGGTGGGGGGGCGGGGGGATTACAAGTGTGTGCCACCACGCCTGGCCCCACATATCACTTTTGAATAGTGAAGAACAGTAAGATATTAGCGTATTAACATTTATTTTCTTACTTTATTTAAGATATTAGAGAATATCTAAAGCCATACTTTCTGATTATTCTAATTTCTTGTTATTTAGATCTCTATAGACTATATTCAAACCAAATGTTACTGATTCCTACCGTATGTATGAAATCAATAAAAATTGCTTCTCTTCAAGTATTTTAGAATCAGAACTCTTTTTATACATTATAAAGAAATATCTGCCTCTCTTTTAATTTCCATCCTCTTCCAACAAAGTTTTATTAGATCAATTTTATTAGATGGCTTGGCACTTACAATTCTGAAATTTGAATTGAAACCACTGTCTCCTTTTCTCTGGAACTTGCCTTTATAACCAGGTCATTATTCTCTAAGATCTTCATTTTAGCAAGGGAATGGGGCTTCTCTGCCTCTGTAAAACCATCACTTACATTCCTTTCCTGCATATAAATCAACCGGACATAAGCTATTAATAAATGAGAGCTATTATTATCATAAAAATGCTGTATAGACATAGAACTCAATGTTATTATAACATGTAACACCACAAGCCCCATATCTAGTTATTTATGTTTTTTCATCACATCTCAAAGTGATAGCACACAATGCTTGGTATTGATAACGGTCATTACCTTTTTATATCTGAACAAATTTTAGTTTGAATAAGTATCATTGTGTTCGGTAACAGCTAATAGTAGTCACATATGTACTGGAACAAGTAACCATTATATCCTTCTCTTAAGAAAAGAGAAAGATAAATGTATAAAGCATGACCTAAATTTCTATTCTGTGGAAAAGGCAGTTTGCTAGAGGCAGCAGAAATACCAACAAAGAGCCCAGGCTCCCTTCTCCAAAGCATTCATCGCTAAACAAAGAGCTTACATATGATGGCTAAATCTAAAATGGAGATTCAGATCCTGGCATAAGTGGCAAGAGAATGAATACAATGGATATGTCCATTTATAAGCAGGACAGGTGAGATAAAGATGGGATCAAGGTGAGGCATCAGACTTTGGATGGAGTTACTGTTATCTGCACGTATTGTGGCATGTATTGTCTGAAAATCACCATTATGAAAATCATGGGAAGAGTAATCCCAGCAAGTATTTTCTTACTTTCAGTATATTCAGGCTTTATGGCAAAATATTTTTCTTTATTTTAGCATCTGTCTTTATCTTTTGTGATGCTAGGGATTATATCCAAGGGGATTTTACCACTGAGCTACATCAGCACCTACTTTTTTTTTTTTTTTTTTTAATTTGCAATAGAGACTAAGTTACCCAGACTAACCTTGAAGTTGTGATCCATCTGACTCAGCCTCCCAAGTACTGGAATTATAGGCTCTGCACCACCATACCTGCCTATTTATCTTGTTTTCTAAGTAAAGTTAACTTTTAAACCTTCAAAGCTCTCGTGGTTTATCAGAGAAACAAACTTTTATTTTTATTTCGTTATTATGAAAGTAAGAAATTCTCCAGCCAGTATTTAAAGAGAAAGGGCTTTGATTTTATTGATCAGATTACTGTGTAAAGCATTTCTATTTTCTGGGAAGAAACAAAAGCAGACAAGGTAAAATCACCAAAAAGAAACAAATAGTCTCTAAAAGAGTAGTCTCAACAGATAAAAACTAAACTGACAGTAAATATCCTACCATATGTATATGATGTTTACATTTCAGCAGAACTGGGAAAGCAAATGTATTTTTATTGCTTCTTTCTCAGCACAGAATGTAGAAATAAGAAAAACAATTAGGAAGAGAAAAAGCTGAAATATCTTAGGTTCACTTGGGCTACTTTCTCAGCTTCCTTGTTTTATTTTTATTCAATTTTCAGTTGCATTTCAGTACCAGGAATAAAAAAATCTATATTTCTTATTTTCAAAATAACTACATATTGGTACAATTTTTAGAATCATTAGTAATTTATGTCAAGTTGGGTAATATGACCATTATATGATACTATATGAATTTACAACTCATTTTCTAATAATAAGTACTATTATTACCAATTTTTGAATGAAAAATCAAATACAAAGCAGTTATGTACCTTATGCAAAACCATATAGTTACTAAGAAGAGCCATTATTTATGATGAACATGTTACTATACATTAATATTAAGTTTGCCATTCCCTCAGTTTTCTTTTATAAATAAATGAATATCCTAACTGAAGAAATAAACCATCAAATAAGACTACAAAAAAGTTCCAGGCATAAAGCTTGCAACTAAACCTGGATTGATAATTTTTAAAAAATTTAAAAGTACGTAATAAAGACTTTATGATTGAGAGTCAGGAGATACAACAAAAGAAATAATTTTGATGTATTTAAAGTTATAAAGATTATTAAAATTATCAAAATGAGTGCTTGAGAGTGAAAGACTAAAATGAGGTTTTCAAAGAATAAAATAAATATTATTAAATTTAAATATAAGCAAATAAAATATATTAGATGACCATATCTACCACAGCCAAAGAAATATTAGGAACTAGAAGATAGATCTGACAAAATTTCCCATAATTTAAAATGAAGAGATATAAAAATCTAATCATATTAATATACCATATTAATACAATATATCAATAATATATAATATTAATATATTTATAATATGATTTATTAATATAATATATTAATATATAATATGTGATATATAATATATAATATATATTAATATAATTATTTCCCATAATTTAAAATGAAGAGATATAAAATTATACATACTGGGAGGGAAGAAATAAAATTATCTTTGAAGATAACAATGGTTTTATAGATAGAAAACTGTAAAAATCATCCTAGAACACAAATATAATTATAAAATAGTTGCAGGTTACAAGGCTAATATATAGAAGGCATTCATTTATCTGTATGCCGGCAATGACTAAGTAATATTTGAAATTGAAAAACACAATAAACTTATTGTAATCCCCATCCCAAATGAAATTTGTATAAATCTAACAAAAGATGTAGAAAATATTTATTAGTAAAGTGACAAACTCTGATAAAAAAAAAAAAAAAAAAAACTAAAGAACTAAATAAATGGAAAGCCGGGAGTGGTGGCGCACACTTGTAATCCCCGCTCTTGGGAGGCTGAGACAGGAGGATTGCACGGGTTCGAAGCCAGCCTCAGCTACTTAGTGAGGCTCTCAAACCTTAGTGAGACCCTGTTGCCAAATAAAATATAAAAACATAGGTCTGGGAGTATAGCTCGGAAGTAGAAAGCCTCTGTGTTCCATTCCCTGTACCACCAAAAAACAAGGAGAGATAATCATGTTCTTGAACAGAAAGACTCAATATTGATGAGACACATATTCTTCCTAATGTGACCTATAGATTCAATGAAATCTCAATAATATCTAGCAAATTATTTCGTGTGCATGTATACACATATAGAGAATAAAACCGTATTCTAAAGTTTTTATGGAGAAGTTAAAGACCTAAAATAGCCAACACAATGATGGAGGAAAACAAAGTTGGAGGACAGATACGACCTGAATTTAAGACTATTAGGCTACCATTAAGAGGGTGTGATGTTATCCCGGCGTGGTGGCGCATGCTTGTAATCCCTGCGCTTGGGAGGCGGAGACAGGAGGATCGCGCAGGTTCAAAGCCAGCCGCGCTGGCTTAAGAGACCCTATTTCCAAATTGAAAAAATATAAAAATAGGTCTGGGAGTGTAGCCCGGAGGTAGAAGGGTTCCAGGAACCTCAGTACCACCAAAAAAATAAGTAAATAAATAAGATGGTGTGAGATGGTGTGATGTTGTGAAATAATAAATGAACAAATACATTTAACAGAATAGAGAGACAAGAAAGAGACCCACATAAATATATTGTTAAAACTGTCTTTGCCGGGCGTGGTGGCGCACGCTTGTAATCCCCAAGCTTGGGAGGCAGAGACAGGAGGATCGTGCAAGTTCGAAGCCAGGCGCGCTGGCTTAGGAGACCCTGTTTCCAAATAAAAATGTAAAAAATAGGTCTGGGAGTTAGCCCAGAGATAGAAGGGCTTCCAGGAACCCCAGTACCACCAAAAAAAAAAAAAAAAAAAAAAAAAAAAAAAAAAAAAAAAAACCTCTTTAATAAAGGAGCATAGACAATACAAAGAAGTAAAGATATCCTTTTCAGCAAATGGGAAACACTGGTATATCAACATACAAGCAAGGAAGAATAGAAATAATGATTTTACATTCTTCACAAAATTCAAAATTATTCATAGATATAAAGCCTGGCGTGGTGGCGCAGGCTTGTAATCCCCGGGTTTAGGGGGCGGAGATAGGATCGTGGAGGTGCGAAGCCAGAATTGCAGGCTTAAGAGACCCTGTTTCCAAATAAAAAATATAAAATAGGTCTGGGAGTGTAGCCCGGAGGTAGAAGGGTTCCATCCCAAGTACCACCAAAATTGTTCATAGATAAAAAGTAAAATAGGAAGTCATAAAACTCATAGAAAATGATATAGTAGAAAACCTAGATGAACACTGATATACAGATGACTTTATATAAAACACTATATGCACCCTTCCTCCAAAAAATTATGGAAAAGCTAAACTTTTTTGAAACTTAAAATGTCTGCTCTACAAAAGATAATGTCAAGAGAATTAAGAAGCAAGTCAGACTGGAAGAAAATATCTGTAAAAGGCACATCTGATAAATTAATTATATTACTCAAAAATTATGGAGAATAAAATCCAATAATAAAAAAGCACCACAACCTCACAGATATCGCATTGGAGAAGACATGCAGAGAACAAATAAGCATATGGAAGGATACTTGACATCACATATCCTTTAAGAAATAATAATTAAAAACGTAAGTCACAAGTGCCCACCTATTAATTTGTGCAAAATGCGAAACACCAACAATAGAAAATTCTGATGAGAATGCAGGGAAATAGGAATTCTCAACTATTGCTGTTATGAAAGCAAAATGGTACAGATACACTGGAAGATGGTTTAACCCCTTTTTTTTTAATAAAACTAACATGCCATATGTTCCAGTAAATTCACTTACTATCTGATCCAGTAGTTTAATTAATTGATATCTTCTGAAAGAGGTTGAAAACTTAACATTCACACAAAAGAAAAGCTTGCACACTGATGTTTGTAATAGCTTTACTCATAATTGCCCAAACCTGGAAGCAATTTGGAAAACAATCAAGATGTTTTTAGTAGGTGAGTACATAAACTCCAGTACTTCCGAGATGATGCAAAATCATTCAACACCAAAAATAAGTGATCTTCAAGGCCTGAAAAGGCATGAGGAGACTTGACTGCATATCACTAAGTGAAACACGCCAACAAGAATCACCCTGTGATTCCAAACATATGATGGCCTAGAAATGATAAAACTATAGAGGTACTAAAAATATTGCCATTTGTCAGTGGTTACGGCAGGGTGAATGATGCGTCAGGTGGCCACAGGAAGTGTTGGGGGTAGTAAAATATGATAATCTAATGATAGATACACAAGTCTCATGTAAATTATGAACTTTAATTATGATGTAATTAACACAGGTTCATTGATTGTAACATATTTATCATTCTATTGGAGGATTTTTTTTATGAAGGAGGTTATGCATGTGTAGCCAGAGAGTGTAAGTAGAACTCTCTGTATCTTATTCTCAATTTTGCTGTGAACCAAAAACTACTGTACTCAAAGTCTTGAAAAAGAAAAAAAAAAAACTAATGACTGAGAATTGATGAAACATATTCAAGTATAGATTTTGGATTGCCAATGAATCCCAAGCAGAACAAAGTAATCACAGTTAGACGTAGTGCAAGGGACTTTGAAAAGGATAAATACTTAGAGAAGCTCTTCAAAGAAACTAAGAAGAGTTCTCAAAAAAAAAAAAAAACAAGGAAAGAAAAAACTTAGCTGACTTGAAAATAGCAACAACAAAATCAAAAGAGTAAAATAGCATCTTTCAATATTGAGAAAAATGTCTGTCGTAGTATATATTTAATTTAGGAAATTTCAGGAATAAGGATAAAATAAAGACAACTTCAGAGTACTAAAAGCAGTTTCCTATGAATATTCCCCAGTAAATGAACTTGTCTTAAAAAAGTAAAAGCATACACCAGAAGAAGAAATATGATGAATAGAGAGAAATTTTGAAATGCAGGAAAACTTAGTATGCAAAAATGAATAATGTAGGTTTAACCCAATGAATATGGAGTGCATACTATTCTGGTAGCAGGCAGATCAAACAGAAGTATGACTTCACTGAGTCTAGTGGATGCTACTGGCCCAAAGGCCACACAAAGAAGGTGGCAAAAACTGCTGATCTCAGTAAGAAAGAGATTGTCAGAGAAACCATGGGTGTGGTTCCATTTTAAATCCATAGAATTAGCCAGACACGGTGGCGCACGCTTTTAATCCCTACGCTTGGGAGGCAGAGACAGGAGGACCGTGCAGGTGTGAAGCCAGCCACGTGCGCTGGCTTAGGAGACCCTGTTTCCAAATAAAAATGTAAAAATAGGTCTGAGAGTGTAGCCTGGAGGTAGAAGGGCTTCCAGGAACCCCAGTACCACCAAATAAATACATAAATAAATCCATAGAATTATAATTATTCAAATTATTTCATTTTGCTCATATCCTAAGTGGAAAGAAAAAATACATTGAGTCTTCAAACAGTTGCAATCTGTATGCAAAAATAAATAACCAAGTAATGTATTTAAGGAAAGGTATTTTCCATACTAAGGTAATCCAAAATGCAAAGCTACAGTGAAAATCCTGAACATATTAATCTCCAGAGAGTGACTCAACCCATAGGTTAAAGAATAAAGGAAGGGGAATTCAATTATCAGACAAATGGACAAAAATGTCCATCTATCAGCAGAAAATTAAAATAATGTAAAAAATGTAATGTTTCATTTTATCTCCTTCTGGTTATAAAACACACTTTGTATTAAGATGTAATCACCACCCTCCTGTGGAAAGGAAAGTAAAATTTTCATAGTGTGCAAGTGGCCCCTTGGATATCCTGATACTCTTGACGAACAGTAACCTGGAAGCAGCTGCTGTGGTTATTCAGGTAGCGCTCCATGGTAAGCTCATAAATTAGCAGAGATATTTAAAAACTGGAAACTGGAGCACTGAACCCAAAACACTCGGCTGTCAGATCCACTGCCTGAGTGCATTTACAGCAAGGCGGTACGTGCGTGCCTGCGTGCATGCGTGTGTGTGCATCTGACTAGCACTAGAGATAAAGCTGAGCCTTTTGCGTTTTTATTTCATATTATAAACCATACAGTATGTACTTGAGAATTTAAGAAGCTTAAAATTAATGTGTTTAAGAAGATGGAGGAATACTATGTTTTAATACCTAACATGCTGCAGGAACCTGAAATGTGTTAAAATTACACAGTATCCCTACCATCTGCTATGTTTACATAATGTCAGGAGACTTTTCCATATTTGAAATTGTTTTTTCCCAGTGAATTATTAAAGGCAAACAGAAAGAAAAGTGCTTATTTTAATTTTAATGGAAGTCTACCTCTAATTGAACTGTGTTATAATAATTTTACACATATTTTTGCATCACTGCCTGTAATAGCAAAACCAAACAAAACGCAAGAAACCCCACCAAAACCAAAGCAAAAGGAAATATAAAATGACTTAAGTGAGCCGGGTGTGGTGGAGCACTCTTGTAATCTCAGTACTTGGGAGACTGAGACAGAAGGAGAGCAGGTTCATGGCCAGCCTCAGCTACTTAGTGAGGCCCTCTGCAACTTACTGAAAACCTGATTCAAAATAAAGATTAAAATACAGGGCCGGGGATGTAACTTGGAGGTAGAATGCCTCTGGGTTCAATTCCCAGTACTGTGGGGGAAAAAAAGACTTAAGTGGCCATCAGATAGATATAATGTGTCCAAGCAATGAAATGCAATGCTGTTTATAAGAAGAAAGAAATAAATCAACAATTTTGATTTGGAATTAAGTTGTTATGTTAAAAAATTGCAAAACAAGAGCATTGTATGATATGTGCAATTCCAAATTGAGTTCATATGTGCAAGTCTGGCTCCATCCATTGCTTTCCCAAATCTAGTCACCATCCTTTTTTTTTTTTTGTAACTGTATCCTATTTTTATCTGGAAAAGAGCAAACAGCTAAGCATGTGCCCTATCATTTAGCAAACCTCCAGCCCCTTTTAGGTCAATTTTACTTATTAGAGTTTTGTGTAGATCTTCTGAACACTTACAAAATTCTAATATATAAGCAAATATTATCTCAATCAAATACTAGAGCTTCTAAGCTTAAGGTGTCCTTTAGCAAAGGGCTAAGTTAGAGAAGCTCATGCCCTAAAAACAGCTGTGAACATGCTTTTTGTCTATTGAAAAGATCCCCATTAATTTTCATAGGAAGCAAATATAATTATTAGAACTATAGATGAGAAGCATTATAAAGTTGCCTAAAAAGGAAAATAATCAGCACAATAATAAAATCATTGGAACCCCAAACCTTGACAACTCAGAAGGAAATTTAGGAATCTATTCAGATAAAAGCCCAAGCTATGTTTATTGTCAAAAGAGGAGGTGTCTCAGAGGGCATAAACAAATGTCCCCAGCAAAGAGTCAAAAACTGAGGATGGAGCTGAGAGTTTTGAAGAATCATTTTCAGAAAGCAGCTGGTTTGAGTCCTGATCCAAAAACTTCGTACATGCTTGGATGAATTCAGAATTACTATGGTTCTGTAACTCCTTAATAAATCGTATTTTCTCCTTTTTAGAACAACAATGTCTATATTGGTTGCTAGGTGTGTAGAGACAGACAACTTGTCCCTATATTTTGTAGCCCAGAAGATTGAGAAGAACTTTATTCAAGGTGCAGCAGGTAAGGAACTAGATGTAAGGATACTTTAAGATGTGATCCAGGTGACAATACTAGGTATTTCACTGATGCCCTAATGGAATATAGCAAGGAGGAAGACTGAGACAGTTGGAGAGTCTTTTATAATGTGGTAGGAATTTGAGGGTTAGCGTCCTATACAGGTTTCCCAGGTAACCCCCATTTGTGGTCTCCACTCTCTGGGAAAAGCTGTGCAATGTATAGCCATGGGGATGGCCCCACAGGCCTCAACTGAAGTCTCTTAAAAGATGTGGAGCCAGAGGTTCCCAGCTAAGCTGGTCCTAGATTCCAAGTGCTGTGCACATGCAGGTCACATCACTATGATTTACATTATGATGTGAGACTAAAATGCACAAATAAAAGTATATAAAATATTTGTGTCAGCTAAATTTTGAGTTACTTGTTAACATATCAATACATAGTGATTCACCAGACTTCCTCAACCAGCACTAGCAGAATGCTCTAAAAAGAAAACTATATGACTTTTACCCACATATTTTTAAGGTACAGTTCTTTGAATATAGATTCAAAATGGACTTGTTACACAGACACCCAAACCCTCATTACATCAGAACATATAGATACCTCCTGAACAAAAGTCTAGCTTTCTCTTCCTTGGTGGTATGATTTTTGGGGTTGGACATAGCCATAACAGAAGTGTTTGTGGTACTGTAACTGATAAGCCAAATAGTATTTTCTTTTCTTTTCTTTTCTTTTATTACACCTTTGGGGAAATTGCTTACTGATCAGAGTAAAGGAATGGGCTCTAAACCCGCTGTTACCGAGCAACAAAGAATAAGGCTTTTGTCCTTTATTTTCTTATATTTTTGTCCATGACCTCTCAAACGTCATACTAAGCTCAGTCAGAAACCTCCATATCTAGGTGTGTTTCTGCTTTTCCTGACATGTGACAATTGGGGGTTCTTGTAAGGTGACCCATTTAAGGAAGCCTCAGCTGAATAGCAGGGTGATTGAAATGGGGTTTTAGCAAACAGACCTTTGACTCCTAATCTGTATGTAGTTGCACTGTGACTTGATAGATGTTATGCCTTCCTTTCTTATTTATCTCTCTCTCTTTTATTTCCAATCACAACACATACCGGGGCATATTTCATAGTTTATTAATAATTCTGATATTTTAAAGCGTTTTAGAGTGGGGCTTTATTTTTTCTTCTATTTGCTTTGAATGAGAGCAGAGATTGTTACCGTTATACTTCACACACCCTTATTAAAATGGAAAGCCTAAACTAAATCATCTCTCTGGCAGAAATTTCCACAGACTCTTTTTAATGTTCTACTTGGAAGCATTTGTTTTATGGCTATACACTGCCCTCTGTAAAGATGGGCTGGCTCTGTTTCCAGGGATAGAAGAGAGCAGCACTTTCTGTAAGCCAAGCATTCCATGAAAGTGTCTCTTTAATGCATCCTACAATCTATTTAAGAAGAAAAATATATTTTCAGGACTTTATTGAGTTTTATTCTTATTGACGCCTTTTGTTTTTGCATGACTGTCTTTTAATAGCAACATTTTATTTTTCACATTGTCTTTCTCTACATCTAGGTTTTGGCCATTTGTGTTCAGAATAGGTATAAGATAAACATAAATCATTTAACTTTTTTCCCTCGCTAATATTTACCCAGATATTCATTATTAGCTTATGTTAAAGCAAGAGTTGTGTTCATGTACATTCCTATCCCTCTAAGCTTCAGTGTGATGCATAACTGCAATGTACCAATAAAATTATATAAAAATGTGCAATCATAGACATAAATTACCTGTTTAACTTTCATTTCAGAAAGCAGAAGCAGCTGCTCTATCTACATTTTTGAAACATAAAATAGTTCTTGAATAATATATATATATATATATATATATATATAGTTACACAAGTATTACTATATTTTATTATATATTTATAATGCCACTTTATAACCATTGGAAGAAGGCTCTCTTGCTCTCATCTTGACTCCTAACTTTCTTTTTTAATTAATTAATTAATTAATTTATTTATTTATTTATTTATTGAGGGTATGGGGATGGAACCCAGGGGCATTCGACCTCCGAGCTACACCCCCTGCCCTACTCTTTATTCTTTATTTTGAAGCTGGGTCTCACTGAGTTGCAGAGGGCCTCACTAAGTAGCTGAGTCTGTCCGCGAACTGCGATCCTCCAGGTCTCAGCTTCCCGAATGCTGGGATTACAAGCATGCGCCACCACATCCGGCAACTTCTAACTTTTTTGAGAAAAATAATTGTCTTTATTCCTATTACAAGCATATTTGATGTGAAAAGTTGGCAATTGTGGTCAGGGATGTCAAAAATATAAATACTGGGCTATGGCACTGGTTCATTTGTCCTAAGTGTTACTGATAATGATGATCGGAACCAGAGTAGACTTCATGCCAATTTTGTCAGTAGTATTCATTCTACACTTTTCCATGTCTGATATCCTTCCAGATATTTTATAAGCCAAATTAAAAAGCTCGTGTTTAAGCGTATATCAATATTCACATATAAGCCAGACATGGTGGCGCACACCTGTAATCCCAGTTCTTGGGAGGCAGAGGCAGGAGGAATGTAGGTTCTAGGCCATTCTTAGCAACATAGTAAGATCTTGTTTCAAAATTTAAAAAGAAAAAATAAAGAAATAAATAAAGGAAGAGAGCTCAGGTGTAGTTCAGAGGTAGAATGCCCTTGGGTTAAATCTCTAGGAAAAAAAAATAAAAAAGGCCAAACAAGCAAGTAAAAATGAATAGTCATATATATTTCATAAAGCATCCTCATGTTCGGAGAAACCATCTAAGAATATAGTAGTCACTTGCTGTGTGTTAAATAATCACAGTAACAATAAGAAAAGAAGAATTCTAAAGTCAAGAATATTTCTTAGTTCTATACATGCCATGATGCCCCCTCTTCTCAAACTCTCTGCAGGCAAAAAATATCTGGTTATTAATTTATTTTCTGAAGTTCATCTTATGTGGATTAAATTGAGAAATATGTTTTTAAAAAATTAACAGTAAAATAAAACACAAATAAAAACAGAGCATACAAACCTATTCCTTGGGCAGTGAGATGTCAAGACAATGTCAAATTTATATAAAATTACGACCAACTTCTCTCACATTCTGTATTTATTGAAAAAATCTAAACACATACCTTGTGAACTGGCATTGGGTCCCAGAAGAGACTTCGAGTAGTGTGGCAATAACCAATCTAAAATAGACAATGAACCCTGAGTTCCAAGTCATTTATCAAGGACAGTTTTTCCCCCAACCTGTGTCTCAACCCAGTATATTTGAAGGATGCAAAGTATGCCCATGAGTATTAATTGGATTACAATGATAAAGGCAATTAGTATATTTTTGGACCAGATGTGAAATTTGATCATCTCCTCTGATAGTTCAGGTGGCCTCCTTTCTCTGCCTTAAAAACATTTTAGAAGAAAAAAACACCAAGGAACCAATTTATCACCCATAGTTACTGAGGTTCTGTTCACTGGAGGCCCTATAATATGTTCTTAAGGTTAAAAAGATGGTGGGAATTGGGGAAGGGCTAAATGAGTGATGTGTGCATGCATGCCTCTACAATCTTGTACTCCATTAAGATGTATGACTACAATGCACCAATAAAAAAAGACAGGTGAGAAAGAGCTGAGCACCAGTGATAAAGGAAAGAAAAAGGTTGCCTATAAGACTCATGCAAACATAACTAATGATACGATGTCATTTATGAAAAGAAACCTGCATAGTGGTTGGTGCATAAAGATTGAGCATCGTATCAAAAATTTTACATATTAATTATACCATTTCCTATCATTTAACTTTAATTATGTGTGTGCATATATGTTTCTATAAAATACTAATTGTTGAGTGTATAGGCATATTGATGATATGTTTATAATTTTTCCTACTTATTTTTATAAGGTTAGCCAAGTATTTTGTTTTGTCACATGACATCTTTCTTTAACACTGGTAAAAATGTGTGATTAAAACATGATTGAAGAGGCATACTTTATATGTAATTAAAGTTGCTTTGTAATTAAGATATTTAAGTATGTATGCAAAATGATAGTGCTTAGTTGGGAGATTTCACAAAGGCACCTAGTAAACACTCACTCCCTAGTCAACCTATGACTCGAATGTTTGCACATTCTTTTTTAAAAATAATTTTATTGGTACACTGTAGTCACATATCTTACTGGGGTACAAGATGGTAGAAGCATAGAGGCTCACATCACCTATTTAGCCCTTCTTCAATTAGTGATTGACTTTGATATGCTTGTGAATGTACATCATGTATATTATGGAATTTCCCTCTTCTTCCCCCCATCCCTCCTCAGTTTGGTCACCTTATTTGCTCATTTATGGTTTCTCCTTCTTCATCTAGAGTTTCTCTTATGACCCCTTTTCTTCCTAGTTTCCACATATTAGGGAAAGCATCCCATTTCTTACTTTTTGTGACTGACCAATCTCACTTAGTATAATGTTCTCCAGTTCCTTCTACTTTCCCAAAAAATATGTAATTCTGTTCTTTATGGCTGATTAAAACTCATAATTATGTAATCCATTCATCTAATGGTTTGTCAATTGTGGAATTGGGCAGCTATGAACATAGATATACATGCATTAGTTTGGTAGTTTGGTTTTCTTTTTTTGTGATAGAGACCCAGAAGAGGTATTGCTGGATCATATGGTAGGTTTGTTTCCAATCTTCTCAGGACCCTCCATATTTTTTTCCAAAGGTGTTGCACTAATTTTCAATCCCAAAAAGGTATTGGGTTTTCTACTTCTTTGTATCCTTGCCAGAATATATTGCTATGTTTTGAATGATTGCCATTTTTATTGGAGTTAGGTAAAATCTCAGGGTAGTTGTGATTTGCATCTCTCTGATTGCTAATGATGCTGAACATTTTTTATACATTTATTGGCCATTTGAATTTTTTCTTTTGTACAGTGTCTATTTTGTTAACTTGCCCATTATTTTTGATTGGGTTATTTGTTTTATTAGTGCTGATTTTCTTGAGTTCCCTGTATATTCTAGATATTAGTCCTTTATTGGAAGAATAGTTGCAAAATAATTTTTTCCTATCCTTTCATCTCTTTGTTGAGGTTCTTAATATGTTTTTTATGTACAGAATTTTGGCTATTTGGGGATTTTTGTTGTTTAAAATATAAGATGGAAAAACATTGACCTAATGGAAGCTGAGAGGAGAATGGTGTTTACCAGAGGTTGAGGAGTGTAGGAAATGGGAGGAATGGAGAAGAATCCATTAATGAGTATTGAGTTATAGTTACACAGGAACAAGAAACATACCTTACTAGCAAAGATAATCACAAACTAAAGATAAAGGCCTGAAGCAAGGTAATCCATGCCAATGGAATTCAAAGATAAGCAGGAATAGCAACTATGATATCAGACAAATTAGACTTCAAGCCCAGGCTTATCAGAAGAGACAAAGCAGGTCATTTTTTACTGGTAAAAGGAAAACCAGCAAGAAAAAAATAACAATAGTCAACATTTATGCCTCAAACATAGGTGCAGCAACTTTCATAAAACAAACTTTTTTTTATATTGAGTCACACATAGATCTCAACACAATAATACTGGGAGACTTCAACATTCCTCTCACAACACTAGACTGATTTTCTACACGTGACATTTTCTAATCTCTAAGATACAGATTTTCCTGTTGTTCACCTAACTTTTCTCCAGAAACATATAAAATGGTCAAACTCTATTAGAATAATTTTTAGTTTCTTATATTAAAAAAGAGTTTTTATATGATCCACTGATTTTAGTTTTACCAGATTCTCTTATTTGCACTAAAAATTAGCATTAATCTTAGCCTTTTGTCAGATGCTAGACTTTGAGAAGTTTCAAAGAAATATAGAAAGCAAGAAATAGATTAAAATATTTATTTAAAATAAAGCTGCTCACTGGATAGTTATTAGATAAAAGCAAGAAGCTATAATTGAAAAAATCATACAAAAAAGCTAGAAGAAAGCATATTGAGAGATTTACCATAAAGGAATAATAAATGTCTAAGGATATATCTATCAATATATAATGTTTATATATTATAGAACATATACAATATATGTGATATATATCTTCTGATTTAAACATTTAAAAATGTGTATGTACATGCATCAAAATTTACAGTACCCCATTAATAGGCATAATTTTTATCTTTTGTGTATTAGTTAAAACTAAATTTAAGTTAAAAAGAGTTCTGAAGGAAATTCAAAATGAGAATACAAAATAACTAATACAAAATAAATATTTTCCATTTTCATTTTAAGCGATATTTCAAAGTTTTCTCATTTTGAAAATTGCCAGTTACTGCAAAAGACTTAATTAAGGCAAAATATAAAACCTCACTGAAGTGAGGTGGCATCTCATTATGGCTTTGATTTGCATTTTTCTTGGTTATTTGTATTATTTGTATGTTGAATATATGCCCGTTGGCTATTTGTATCTTTTCTTTAGAAAGAGAGAGAGTGTGTGTGTGTGTGTGTGTGTGTGTGTGTGTGTGTGTGTGTGTTACTGGATATGGAACCCACAGACATTTGACCTCCAATTTATACTCTTAATCTTTTCTTTTTTTCTTTTTTTGTGGTACTGTGAATGGAACCAGGGGCATTCTACCTCTGTGCTACACCCCAACCCTATTTATTTGTTTGTTTGTTTGTTTGTTTGTTTGTTTGTTTTTCGTGGTACTGCGGTTTCTGAAAATGCTTCTACCTCCGGGCTTCACTCCCAGACCTATTTTTACACTTTTTTATTTGGAAACAGGGTCTCTTAAGCAGGGCGGCTGGCTTCGAACCTGCGCAATCCTCCTGTCCCTGCCTCACAAGCGTGGGGATTACAAGCATGTGCCACCATGCCCAGCTTAATTCTTTATTTTGAAACAGGTTTTCACTGAGTCACAAAGGGCTTTACTAAGTAACTAAAGATCTCGAACCATTGGTCTCCTGTCCTAGCCTCCCAAATGCTGGGATTACAAGCGTGTACCACCACGCCTGGCTCCCCTAATATTTTTTAAAAATGTATACACCCTTGGATCTGTGATCCTCCTGTCTCAACATCCCAAATATTAAAATTATAGGCCAGGAGTGTTGGTGCATGCTTGTAATCCCAGCATTTGGGAGGCTGAGACAGGAGGATCTCGGTTTGCAGTCTCAGCTACTTAGCAAGGCCCTTGGGAACTCAGTGAGACCCTGTTTCAAAAATAAAAAATAAAATAAAAAATAAGGCTGGGGTTGTAGCTCAAAGATAGAATGGCCCTGGGTTCCATCATAGTATAAATAAATAAATAAATAAATAAATAAATAAATAAGGTATAAGCATCCGTAGCCTGGTCTTGTTTTTATCAGTTCATTCATTCTGTCTTTAAATGGAGAATTTAATCCTTTCTACTATAGATAATTAATAGATAAGTCCTCACTACAGCCATTATAGAATGTGCTTTCTAGTTTTATTGTACTTCCTTTCTATTGCTCTTACAGTCTTTCTTGTGGTTAAATGATTTACCCTAGTCTTGCATTTTAATTTTCTACTTATTTTTGGCTTATTATCTATTTTTCTCTGTTATTACTATGAGACTTACAAAACATCCTTGGTTTATAATAAACTATGATTTTCAAAGTGAGGGAGAACCCAAGATCATTCATCCTCTGAGACTCACTCCCAGCCTTATTTTCTTTTTTTAATTTTGAAACAGGGTCTTCCTATGTTGCTGAAGCTGACCTTGAACTTGAGATCCTCCTGTTTCAGTTTCCCAAACACTGCTATTACAGACATATATTACTACTCTTGGCAATAATAAACTATTAGGAAATGAGAACAATTTAACATGACCATAAGAGCAGAAACAAGAACAAAAGAAAATATGCTCTTAAGAAAACTCTACACTAGATCTCTCCATATTTTAAATTCTTGATATTTCATTTTCTATATTTCTCTATTGCTAATTTCTTAGTATTTTCATTTAGTTGTTTCATTTTCTGTTTCAATTCCATTTATTTATTTATTTTTTGGAGGTACTGGGGTTCCTGGAAGCCTTTCTACCTCCGGGATACACTCCCAGACCTATTTTATACTTTTTTTTATTTGGAAACAGGGTCTCTTAAGCCAGCGAGGCTGGCTCTGAACCAGCGCGATCCTCCTGTCTCTGCCTCCTAAGCGCAGTAATTACAAGCTTGCGTCACCACGCCTGGTATCTGTTTCAATTTCAAGACTAAAGATAACAATGGTTTATGCAACGTACATCATTGCCTATCTCAATATATTAATGTGGCTATTGCTATTTTAATTGCATTTTTCATCTTCATGGTAGAGATATGTTTTACACATATATTTAAAATATTAGAGCATTATGAAGTTGTTTGTATAACTACTCTTCTTAGTGAATTTTAGACCATCCCATGTTTTCCTCTTACTCAATGTCTTTCTTTGAGTTTGAGGAACTTGCTATTAAGCTGTGTTATGTCCTGAACCCATAGCCTGACCAAACCAGCGTAACACCTGGAGAGGACCAAGCCCCACCTGCTGTGGGCTGCTAATTGCCACAGGTGACTCATGAGTCAATATCACTACAAGCAGCCACAGGTGATGCTAACTATAATAGAAGCCTTAACAGCCTGGGGCTGTGTGTCTTTCAGAACTGAAATTATTGTCTGTAGCAAGGTCTGCGGATGGGAGCCATTAAGATTTACCTAGTGTTAGATTTTACTAGCTCAGATCTAGGATCCAGAGCAAAGTCTTGTGATTACTATCCTGTCCTACCCTAAGTGGGGGAGGGTGTACCATGCTCTGCTGCCAGAGGTTTGGGTACTGCTCATGAAGAAAGTCCCTCAGCCACTTAGGCAGACACTATCCTGTCCAAACTTGAGTCCCATAGCCATAAGGACCTGTGTGGTCTCTGGAGTGCAACAAAGCCCACACAACTATCAGTGATGTAGGACAAAAGACAGGTCCACCCCACTGCCGTAGGTGTTTCTGCCTGGTTTGGGGGACATGTAAAGCCTAGTGATGTGCTGCCTGAGAGATATGTGGTAGAGACAGTCACTTGGCCACTAAGGCTGAACTAAACTGGGTCACACCTGAGTCTCACAGCTGCAAGGGCTTCACAGTCTTAGGGATGGAGAAGTATATCCCAGACCGTCCCCAAGGCTGGAATTGATGCATGCCAAAACTCTGAGTCTAGCCCACCAGAGCAGTGCTCTCTGGCAGATGCCGGGGCAGTGCAGGCCTTGTCTGCAGGCGTTGGCCTGAGTGTGGGGTTTGCAGTTTTCACTGCGGGAGAAGGGGTGGTGTTGCACTAAGCTGCCTAATGCATTTTCGGGGGTCAGTCTGGGTCATTGACCTGGGGGTAGGGATCATGAAGCTCGGCCCAGAACTGGGCTTCATGCCTGAAGCTTGGATTAATCCCCGGGTCTGGAGCAGGAGGCAGTTCTCTCCAGGCTGAGCTGCTTAGAGTTGGGGGAGGGATAACACAGGCATCTGTTCTCTTCCTGCCTTTTTAAGCAGGTTTCTTTTTCATTTTGTTTAGTACAAGTGGGCATTATTTTCTCACCTGATTCCCTTGGCTCTCGCGAAGGTAGTTTGGTGCATGGGTAGCTGTTCCGCCTGCTGTTTCAGACGATCGAGGGAGAATCTGAGCCGCCATCTTCCTCCACCCCTATCATTTCAATTGAAATCACCTGTTTTAGTTTGTGCCCGTGAATCCACTTTGATTGAAGGAATTTCCTTCATTTTTATAAGCAACAGGAATTGAAACGTACACACTGTGAGACTGGAAAACCTACGATTTGTAATATCACAACATAAATGTCTTATGCTTCTGCATGTAACTTCAATCTTTGCACATTGTAGGTGAAGTAAGATAGGATTAGTGGAAGTAATAGGTAGAAGGAAAACAGGGAAGGCAAGGGAGACTGTAGCTTTAAATCTAAAAATCCCATGATGGCCCTCACTTTAATCCTTACGATCTGTTTTCATCCAGACCCAAATTCCTTAAAGGTCTAGCAAATCTCAGAGCACTGTACATCCAGTTAATTAGGGCATATATTTTGTTAGCCTACAGAATGTATTTTAGACTGGCAAGAGATGTGTAGGCTCAAAAGCTTAAAAGGTCCAGTAAGTCAAGGAAAGCAAGCTCAGCCCTCACATGCTCAACTTCTGCACACCACTCAGGGAAGTCTCCTAAAACGAAGAGCCCTGCGCCCCCAAAGTGGGCCTGTCTTTCATGTGTGGTATGGCTTAAGTTCATCCTCTCTTGAACATGTATTACTTTCCTAAATAAACTGTCGTCTATGTGTCTGACTGGTTCCTGCTGAAATTGTTTACTACCACAGAAGCCAAGGAGCCTGCAGATCCTAAGGAATCAGGCCTTCTCCCAGGCCCCTGGAATTGGGTTAACTGTTATTAAATCCAGTATGATATGCTTAAAGGTGATATGACATATGGATGCCATTTAACTGATTATTTGTTAAGATACGTTAGGATGTCTTAAATCTAAAAATTGTTCTCAATGTTATCTGGGTAGAAAATTTTAGCCTAAACTGTAGCTTCACGGTAGTGGTTTACAGCAATCTTATATGTCAAGCAGATCCTGGTTCCAGCACTTACACAGTGTGGAACCACAATTAATTGCTTGCACTTCTGGAAGCCTCAATTATCACATTTGTAAAAATGGATATTACAGGAGCACTCGCATGTTAAGGTTGTTGTAAGGGTTAAAAATAGAAAGCCTAAATAAATAGCACCAAGTCAATACTTTGAGAATTGGTTACTTTCCAATAAATTGTAGTTAATTGTAAAGAACTCATTTGACCTAAGTACTTATTTATAAAAATTGTTTAGCAAATATTTCTATAATCTGGTCAGTCTTTATGTTATATTGTTGTTGGTGTTTTAAAACATCATTAAAATTAGATAGGTCTATTTGTAATTCTGCATAAATTTTGTACTAAATGAATTCCAAACTAGGTACTGAGCATCTCAATCTGGAGATAAAGCAATACACATTGAGGAGAATGTTGTTGTTGTTTTTTTTTTTTACATACTATCATGATGTTGTCAGTAGAGTGTGTACATATTTTTTATTAAATTGTATTCTGAAAATTAACTATTCTGTATAGTTTTATTAGATTGTAATTACATGAACGCTTTTTGGTTTTCTTCTTTTTTTAAAAAAAACATTGTTGTGCTAGAAAATTTGCATGACCCATTTCCTTCCAGAAAGACAATTATTTGATGTAGTGGTTTATCAAGCTAATAAGGAATCACACCCATTTTCTCTAAAGTTGACCATAATAAAAATAAAGATTATTAATTTTTGAAACATTAAAAAATAATAGGAGCTGTTATAAATATAAAAAGGTAAGACAAATTTGAAAGCATGTTCATACTTGGAATGTCTCTGAAAGTTCAGGTTTGGATTAATGGAGAAAACATGAATTAATGAATATGCCTATAATAAATAATAGAACTTGGTAATCAGATGTCTGAAAAATTTGGGGGGAAATTTTTAATAGATTGAGTTCACTATTACAGTGCTTATGATATACATATTTGTAAAATATATTTGTAATATGTAGTATATATTTATGTTTAAATATATATTTCTCTATCACCCTACTAGATTCCCATAAGCATGTTAAACTTGGGGCTTGCAATATAGCAACTGCATCACACTCAAAACACAAAGCTTTGGGCAGTGCAAAGTAGGGAGACTACAAAAAAAAAAAACACCTTGAATAATTATACCTTTTGTGAGAGATTAATATGGGAAAGCACACTGCCAGCAAAGACAAATAAAGAGTAAACTTCTGTTTTTAATATTAGTACCCTTTGGGAAAAGCAAAAGTCTTTCTGAATTTTTAACCTGCCCAAGTGCAAATTTCTCATTCCTACTCTGTTTCTTACCTCCACCCGTATGTTTTCAGAATTGCTAAGACATATCTATGGCTATTTCTGCAGAATTTAAGAGTGCTCTCTGAAAAACTAATGAAATGTGAACTAAAAGCCGCCAGAACTAACAACATTCAAAAATATTAACACAGAATGATATTTCTCTCTTGTGTGTGTGTGTGTGTGTGTGTGTGTGTTTGTGCACTATGGACTGAACACAACCAAGGACATTCTACCTCTGAGCTATATCTTTAGCCTTATTTACTTTTCTATTTTGAAACAAGGTCTTGCTAAGTTGCTGAGAGTCTCCCTAAGTTGCCAAATACTGGGGTCACAGGTATGTGCCATGATGTCCATATTCTATAGATACAGAAATAGATGTGGAAGATTGAAACATTATCAAGCACATTTTAATAACTCACATTTTTAGATATTTATATTTTATTTCATTTGGTTTTTGAACAGACTATTCTCAAGTACATTAAAAAATTTAGAAATAGCCTCCCATCTATACGGACAACCAATTTTCAGCACAGGTGCAAAAGTAGTATCATGGATAAAAGTTAGCCATTTCAATAAAGGGGGTAAAATAATTCAATACACTTAGGCAGAAATTGTTTAAAAATACAAAAAGTTCTGAGCTGAGCATGGTAGCACATGCCTGTAATCCCAGTACTTGAGAGGCTCAGACAGGAGGATGGAAGGTTTGCAGCCAGCCTCTGCAATTTATAAAGGTTCTTGACAACTTAGACCCTGTTTCAATAAAAAATAAAATAGGAATGCCCTTAAATTCAACCTCTAGAGCCGGGCATGGTGGCGCACGCTTGTAATCCCAGCATTTGGGAGGCTGAGACCCAGAGGATCGCGGTTCAAGGACAGCCTCAGCTACTTAGTGAGGCCCTCTGCAACTCAGTGAGACCCAGTTTCAAAATAAAGAATAAAAAATAGGGCAGGGGGTGTAGTTCGGAGGTCGAATGCCCTGGGTTCCATCCTCAGACCTGCAAAAAAAAAAAAAAAAAAAAAAAAAAAAATATATATATATATATATATATATATATATATATATATATATATATCTAGTACTGCACCCACATGCACAGACACAGACACACACACAGAAAATTTTGTTCATAACTCACACCATATAGAAAAACTCACTCAAAATTGATATATGCCTAAATCTAAAACCTTTATAAAATTTTTTAAAATGTGGAGCAAATTGCAAAAAAAAAATCTTCTTTTAATAAAAACGAAGTAGTAAGAGACTAGTAGCAGATCTCTAGCTGGATATAATGGAGCCAGAAATTAGCTGAAAGAAAGAAAACTTCAAGCAAGATTTATAAAACCAACAAAGTATTGCTCAGATATGAAGGTTAAAAAGAAAAAAATTTATTTAAAAAAATGTCCTTCAGTAAGTCAGGACTCTGAGTGAAAGGAATGAATTCCAGAAAACAATACCACAGACACCCACTTTTCTTATCTGAAACTTCATGGAAAAAAAAAATCTACTTATATTTCTGTGGGTGAATCCCAGAGTACTGATGGCTCCTTTGGTGGTTTTAGGCAGTTTTATATGACTATTTAAGTACTTTTGTGGAAGAAGATTTGCCAACCTCCTAAATCTGACCTGCCAGAAGCCTGTCTTCATTCAACCTGTTGGCTAATATTTTCTTTGCATATACATCTGGCCTAATCTACTTAATGTCCTGATCTCACAGAATTTTAAACCTTTAAGCGATGACTTTTTAATACCAATAACTATTCCGGGCATTTCAAATATGTTACCTTATTTTATTCTCAAAAACCCTGAATGTTTCTGCACCCTAATTATCCAATTTTGGAGCTTAGAAAACTGAGGAAATTGATAAGTTATCTAAAGACACATAGCTAGTGAGAGGAAGAGGAAGGATCCAGACCCATAGTCTGAAATGTTAATCCCACATGCAGTTATCTGCACTGTAAAACATTAGAATAAGCTGCCATTTCTGTCATCTTTCCTATTCTTTCCCACCACTCAAATTGTTGTTGTTTTCAGTCCTGATGTTTACAAATGGAACCAGAGTTTTGAAATCAGAAGGGCCAGGCATGGTGGTACACGCTTATAATCCCAGCATTTGGGAGGCTGAGACAGGAGGATCACAGTGCACTGACAGCCTCAGCTACTTAGTGAGGCCCTCTGCAACTTAGTGAGACCCTGTTTCAAAATAAATAATAAATAAAGAATTTTTAAAAATCAGGCTGGGGGTGTAGCTCTGGGGTAGAATGCCCCTGGGTTCCATCCCCAGTACCGCAAAAAGAAAGGAGGAAAGAAAGAAAGAAAGAAAGAAAGAAAGAAAGGAAGGAAGGAAGGAAGGAAGGAAGGAAGGAAGGAAGGAAGGAAGAGAAAGAAGAAAGAAAGAGAGCAAGCAAGCAAGCAGAGGATAACAAGACAAATATTGATTGAGAAACTGAGGACCAGTGGCATGGGAATCATAGGGCCAACGAGTACACGCCCTATCTGGTTGTCATTTTGATGAAATTATTAAGTCTTCTCTTTGGGGGTTGGTCAGAGTTTATAAGTCATCCCCCACTAGCTTTCAAAGACTTTATTCTGAAAAGCAGTCTTTGGTGCAAATCACATTGTTTTCTTTCCACAGTATTGAATCTTGAGGGTTGACAACATATCACCTCGTGTTGCATTTTCTTATTGCCATTTATTATTTTACCAAGATCTTAACAGAATGCAGAATGGCTAGAGAAATACAAATATCAGTCGTTGTGCAAAATCTGGGGGAGTGCATGAAAAACTTCTCATCGTAGTGGAGAGAACAAAAGGAGACCATCTCCCTTTTTTCATCGGTTTATTTCATGGTTTTTTCTCACTGGTTCCCATCAGGAGCCCATCCAGTTGAAGCCTCATTTAACATACACAAATATACTCTGGATCCTTTGCCATAAAAATTGCCCACCCTACAACAGTCTATCCCCATTATGTCAGTAGTCAATAAGGATTATGTCCAGCATGAAGAACAATGGCTGTTCTTTATTTCACATATCACCAACTCTCTATTTGTTTTTGAAGTAATGTCAGTTGTGTTGGAATTGGGTGTGATTGAACATTTCTGTCTTCGTGCTGAAAGAACCATGCTGAGTAATAGTGATGGTGGGATAGTGCACAGTCTAGACAGACAGCTTGGGTTCCAGACAGGCTCTACCACCTGCTGGCTCTGTAGTACTGGGCGACTCCTATAAGGACCCAAGCCTTGGTTTCATTATTCTCTGTAATAACATGCTTAACTTATGCTAAAGAGATTTGTTTAAAGTGGAATGATGTGCAATATATAAGTACTAACAAATGTAAATGAAATATCACTATATAATTACTACTAATGCTATTTTGTGAATGAAAACCACTCATAGCAAGGTTTGTAGATGATGTGTGTGTGTGTGTGTGTGTGTGTGTGTGTGTGTGTGTGTGTGTGTGAACTCAGGAACAGTCTGCCTTCCAGCACTATTTTTCTTTTGTTATAAACAGAGCTCACTAAGTTGCTGAGGTTGGTCTCAAACTTTTGATCTTCCTGCATCAGCCTCCCAAGTCCTGGGATTACAGGTGATTTTCACAATAGAGCCTAATGATTACGCTGCCGGTTGACCTGTTGATACAGATCATGTTAACTTCATTCTTCCAGACTTTTATTTTCACACCGAGAATCTTCTAATGGTCCAAAGTTTAATTTTAAGAATGAAGTAACTAGAAGTAAGTTTAAACCCCCTGTGCTGTTTATGTTGAGCCAGAATTAAACCATTTTGAACTAGAAGACAGTAATTGTTGGCACTGGCTGTGGGGTATAAAGAGAAAACCCGTGAAGGAACAAGATGAGTCGGGGGATGGGAATTGTACAGGTTCCAAGGGAAAGAATGAGTTTACCATCAGACATGACCAAATTCTAACTCTTGATTCTCTCCATGTCTGCTTGTGGGAACATAGGAAAGACATTTAAGTAAGCACCTGTTTCTTCACTGGTTAAGCAAAAATAATAGAAATTCTTAACTTCTGTCATGTTCTCACTATATATAAAGCACTATATTAAAATACATCATTCAATTTTCAAAAAAAACTCAATAAAGCAAGTTCTGTTAATATGCCTATTTTCATAAATGAGAATAGTAAGGTTATTAGAGTCAGGGTCTCTTACTCCAGGTCATGAGGTTGGGAGATGGGAAAACTCATATCTGTACCCAATCATCATCTCATTCTAAAGCCTTACAAGGAATTGCTATATTCAAATATCTCCTTAACCATTTTAATCTGATAGCATGTATACATTATATTATAGGTAATTATATGTTACTTGTAATTATGTTTATCACTATATATATTTTACTTTTATGTCTCTTATAAAGAAAAAGGAACTATTTTTCTGCCAAATTCTACTATGAAGACACTATTAAAGGTTTTAACAAATTGAATGAATATTGATTGTTTTAGATATAGAATTATGCCTTTTTCCTCAATTTAAATTATTTTACCTCTATGAATCAAATCACACTATTTCTTAATTAAGTAGATTAGTTTTCCTATAAAAAAAGAGCCACACAATTGAGTGATGCTGAGGAACAAAAATGCTAAGGAGAAAAGTTGAGATTTAGTTAAACTTTGTCATTTGGCACTAATACATCAAATAATTTTATTCTCACCTTCTTAAAAGTTACTTTTTTCATTTTTCTTTGAACATGTGATAAGAATATGAATATATATCAGGGAAGATGGATAAAACCTCTGTTTCCAGAAAGCTCTTTCAATAAATCCATAGAAATTTTTATTTAGTGATATGGTAACACTTGATAGATGGTCCAATTTTCAAGTGACTATTAATGTAGATATCCTGTGATCATAATATTCTCACCTTATTATTGGATAAAAGTATATTTGTATAGTATAGATGAAGCTGCCCAAATCTCTGATTGCTTAATGCAACATCAAAGTAAAGTGCTATGGTCCTGGTTAGATGACAGAGACAAAATCTAGAAACATCATGTCCCAATAAAGTCTTGTTAGCAACTAAACCCAACTGGGAGTCATTGCTGTTTTAATTGTTGAGGCAAGTTAATGTAGACAAGAAAACATAAAGTCAAACATTTGCATTTTATTATAGCATAACTCTGGTTATGGCTGCATTGTTAAACATACTGGCCAAAATATAGCTCCTTAGAGTGGTTAAGAAATCAGACCTGGGTTCAAGTCTGCAGTCCATTCCTATTACCTGAAAACATGTGGTTGAACCTTTCTAAGTCTCCCTTGCATAATGGAAAATTGAATTACTATTAGAATCACATAATGTAATGTATGTAAATCTTAGCATAGTGCCTGTTAGGTATTATTATTATTACTATTATGTGTTGAGTGCAGAAATTTTCCTCAGTTTCTCCCAGCTTATTAAAGGCAACAAAATATTCATTGTGGATAGTGAAAATCTTCCTGAAAACTGGAAGTATTCTTAGTTATATAAGAGATTGAAAAATTATTTTAACTTGTTTAAAACTTTTTTTCTATTTTCCTTCCTGGACTTTTAATGTTTACTATCTTGCCTAGCTATATGATAGGTCTTCATGGGATTCATGGAGAGTGGAGTGGTGGGGATAACTAGGGAATGGTTGAGAACAGATGTGTATAGTCTTTATAGTTTTATATCTACTTCCTAGGCTACACTGATTACCAGATTACCTGGCTGGTTTTGATAAATGTCCCAAGGCATACATTGCTCAGCAGTTCAATTCAATTACATTTGAGTGGGGATAGTTTGTGAGGTCAGTCTTTGAAGTTGATTCAGACCACAGGATGGCTCTTCTTTTCTGTTCCCACCAATAATTCTCTCTGCTGAGCTATGTAGCCTCTTGGCCCTTAATTAAAATAAGTTATAGTTTTTTTTAGGATACCCACAGGCATTAGGTTTCCCACATTTCATTTCAAATAAAATTAGTTAATTTGGTAAGAACTTTGTGGTCTACTTTCTTAAGAACTGTCTCCCCATACAAATTTTCTGAGACATTTGCTCTGTGTGCTGGGACAGAAATCTCTGAACTCCGTAATCTGCTCTGCCTGACATAAAATCTAGACCCTGAAACTGAGCTGGGGCAAGAATGTTGGACCCAGAGTTTTTCTATTTCATGTAGATCCACTGTTTTATGAGTAGGGATGCGTGGAAGAAGAGATCCCTAATCTCTCAGCTCTGCTTTTCATGAATTTAGCCTGTTCATCTCAGAATTGGAAAACAGAAGTGCTAGAGGCCTGACCCTCCCAGTAAGTTAGAGTGACCCTAGATTGCAATGCGAGCTTGAGAGGATATAAAGCTTGATCCCTAGACCTTTTTCCTAGACCTTTCTTTAGGGAGAGTACTGGGAATTGAACCCATGGGCATTCTTCCTCTGAGCTACACAGCTACACCCTCAGATCTATTTTTTATTCTTTATTTTGAAGTAGGGTTTCACTGAGTTGCAAAGGGCCTCACTAAGTAGCTGAGGCTGTCTACAAACTGAGATCCTCCTGTCTCAGCCTCCTGAATGCTGGGATTACAACCTGCACCACCATGCCTGACCTAGGTCTTCTTATACTTCTTATACACCAGTGAGCAGTAGACCCAGCCACAGGGAGAGGTAGTGAATAGGTAATGGCTCCAACACACAGATGCTCACTACTCTTACTACATTTTAGATTATCTTTATAAAACACCAATTGCTTAATATAATTCAAAATAAAAAAGGTGATGGGTTTTTAATTATCAAATAATCACTCTCTAATAAAGCCAAAAATAGATATATGTTTATCCATGTCCAGTTCAGTCACATGTACATGTCACCACACAGATTTTGCAATTCTATCCCCTCTTTCTATCTTCTGTTAATTTTCTGTATCGAGCAGACTCCCACTGATCCCTCTAATCTTAACCTAGTTGCCACTTTAAGAAACTATATGATCTCATTGTCTACGTTGAGTTATTTTTTTGTTTATGTTCTTTGTAGGAGCATTGTAATTATACCTCTTAGGTTCAAAGACATTCAAACAAACATGTACAAAGGCTTTGGTTGAGTTCTTCTTCAAATTCCATCCCGCTACCCATCTCTAAGAGCAACAAGATTGATACTGACACCTTCACACATGGACACAGCAGAACTGGTACTGTTTCATTAGTTCTTCCTTTTCTCTTTCCTTCTCTCCTCTTCCATTATTCTACTGGCCACTTTCCTTGATTATCTAAAGTCCCTTTGGTTTCTTATCTTCTCTCTAGCTTCCATATCTGAAGAGAAAACACTGGACCTTTGACTTTTTGAGACTGGCTGATCTTTGTTTCATATTCTCTATCTAGTTCCATTCATTTCCCTACAAATGACATGGATTTTCCTGAATAAGTGTAGGCACACTAAAAACATACACTTAAAATCTGTAGGTACACTAAGGACATATAAAAAGGGTTTTTTTTTTTCATTTTTCTATGTCCTTAGTGTTCCTACAGATTTTAAGTAGTTGGGTTTCTGTTTATTTTGTTTGTTTTCACCAGTGGACCATATTTTGCTGGGAAGTGGGGCACGGAACACCTTGCACTGCCATTGCAGAAGTAAAACTCTCTTCTTTCCTCTTGAACTCAACTGTACATTTGTTGGTTCTTTTTCCTTTGAAAATTCAATATAATATTTATGAATATGTAGAGCTGGAGGCTGGAGGCTTCACATGTCAGATCAGAAGCAGTTTAAAGAGTTTTGTACCTTAGAGTTAATTCTCACAGGGATCCCAGGCCACAATATGCATATGCTAATCATTGCTGACAAGAGATGACATTGAGGTGGAGAATAACTGCTGACTGCCAAAGGTTAACAGAGCTGGTTGATATGGGGATGAGGCTTAGAGCTCAGCAGTTTTGACATCTGGTGGAGCCATTATTCCTTTAACCTCATGTATAATTTCTACACCTGTGTTAGGAGACATCTATCAAAGATTGCTCTCGGGATTATATCCAGTACATTAATGGGCACAAAGCCCACATGTTACAGTTTGTATCTTAATGTCTCCCAAAGGCTGATATGTTGAAGACTTGGTCCAGGCACTAGTGCTATAGGAGGGGAATGTCTCTTCAGGAGGCAGAGCCTAGCAGAAGGAAGTTAGGTCATTGGAAGTATGTCTTTTAAGGGGATATTAATACCTTGACTCTCTCCTCTCTCTGCTTTCCAGCCACTAGGAGGTGAGAAGCAGTATTCCAACACCCCCTCCTCATTGTAACATATTGCCTCACCACAGGTCCCCAAGCAGAACCAACTGACTGTGGGCAGAAACCTCTGAAACTGTCAGCCAAACTAACCCTTTCCTCCTTACAAGTTTTTATGTCTGCTATTTTGTCACAGCAATGGAAAGCTGACTGATACCACACAAAGGTGTCAGTGGCTGAGCTTTCTATCTCCAAAACTCTGAAGCCACCTTCATTATTCTGCCTTCCAAATATCTGCAGAAGCAAGGCTCTCCAAGTATGCATACATTCCTATCAGAGCAAAGAGGACTTTACTTTTTAAATCCAAATGGCACATTCTTCTCTAGCAAAAATCTTAGTGAAAGAACATAAGATTTATCTCCTGATTTTATATACATTATTTCTCCATTTAAAATTGTTTCAAAGGATGAATTCCAAACACATTATTACAATTATTAAAAATAAAGTAAAATAGAGGTATCTTTGAAAGAGTGCAACATAAAACTATATAAAATCGCCCCTGAGGAAGATTGAAAATCTGGCAAGGTAGTCATATCAAACAAAGATAGACTTACTTTCATCTTCCTTTCCTGTCCACCACTCAGGTCATGCACAAACACCTAGTCCTATTGTTTTAATACTGTTTTTGAATACAATGAGGCTCTTTTTAGGAGAGTCTTTACTGTAAGAATTTTGTCATTCAACCTAGGATTTTTAAAACTTCATAATAATTTATGTTAGTAAATGAAGCTTCCTCTTTCAATTATACATCTATATACAGATAGATGATAGGTAGATAGATAGATAGATAGATAGATAGATAGATAGATATAGATAGATGATAGGTAGATAGATATAGATAAATATGACATTGAGGTAGAGAATAACTGCTGACTGCCAAAGGTTAACAGAGCCAGTTGATATGGGAATTAGGATTGGAGCCCAGCAATTTTGACTCCATATATATCATATATATGTATATTAAAACTTTTCTTCATTTTAGGTGATTTTGCACAGCATATTAAAAAGTACCCAGCCAGACATGGTGGCTTATGCTTGTAATCCCAGTACTTGAAGGCTGAGATAGAAAGATTACAGATTAAAGACTAGCCTAAGCAGCTTAGTGAGACTCTCAGCAACCTAGTGAGACTCTGTTTTGAAATAAAAAAACAAAAAGAGCAGGGTGTAGCTCAAAGGTAGAATTCACCTGGGTTCAATCCCTAGCACCACATACATAAAGAATTACCATTTGATATAACTTTCTATTAAATAAATTTTTACTGTCTTCATGAAGATATTATCTCAAGTGGGCATAGGGTTTGAAAAGTTGATTTAATTCTCCAAGAACAGGTTGGTAACTACATATAGAAAGCCAAGTCTTATGTAATTACAGACAAGGTAAGATATACATACACATATACTTAAATGCATATGTATAATTATAAAATACATTTTAATCTCTTATCAAACTAGCTTCATATAAGTGGAAATGCAAACAATACATATGATTACCTGGGAATTATTATTTTTTCTCTTCAGTCAGACTTAAGACAATTTATTACGGTTTGATTGAAACTCAACATTAGTATAAACTGAAGCTCAATCTGGGGTTCTGGATGATGATTCATCTTAGGTTTTACTTTCCTCTTCTCCACTGCATACTATTATAGCTTCATCAGACATTTGTCAGTATTGTGGAAGTAGATGTCTTCAATGGTTTGTCTTCAATTTGTCTTCAGTGATTAAATGTAATTTATTACCTCATTTTTACGTTAACTGTAATTTTTGTATCAGAAAGTGTTTCAAGCCCTGATAATCAGATCTAATATAGTGCCACTCCAAGAAGGAAGAGACTGTATTCTTTGAAACTCTTCTCCCTTCTTAAATTGTGTAGCCATTTGGACATAAAAAGTGGCCAAGAGAAATGAAAATGAAAAGTGAAATTTTCTTTCAACTCTACATAAACAAGAGTTATTAGAAAGATAGTTTGATTGACTTCAGAATTGAAGATCCAAGTTACCAAGCAGGCTAAGTAGACTGGTCTACTAAACATGGTGAACTGGAGGGTAATATCTCATCTAAAGGGAAAGCAGGTATAACAAATATAACTCATCTCAGTAAATTTTCCCATTGAACTAGAAACTCTCTCACAAATATGAATCAACAATCCCCTACCAGTAGAATTACCGCAGCATATGAAAATGTAACAAATTTACTTTTATCTTTTATAACTTTTTCTTTTTTAATTTTCTAATTTCTTTCTATGCTTTTGTTTAGAAGTAGACATTATATTATCCCCAGAACTAATATAGTGACAGTACTATAATGTAGACATTAATAATAATCACTTGACAAAGTGTGATGCAGCAAAATAAGTAAAATTGGAACAGGAAACCAACTGTAAAAAAAGGGGGGGCAGTTTGAGCATTATATAAAGAACAAAGTGCACTGGAGAGAATAAAATATAATTTTCAATGAAAATACAACATTCCATAAATGCCCAAGGAGGATTAAATCCTCTACCAACACCACCATGAACAAAACTTGTATTTTCCATAATAAATAATGACTTGCATGCACTGCTTCATGTCAGTGATATATGTCCTTCCTTCATATATCTAAATTCCACTTAAAATTTTTCTAAGGAAATTGAATCACTAGTTTTAGTACTAATGAGGTCATAATAATTTAAAGTTTTGGGAAGTAATACTGTATCATGAGTCAATCAGCATAGATTCATATAATGGAGTGCTATAAGTTTGTTTTGTTTTTTAACTCATAAATTCAGCACTTAAAATGTAGAAGATAATATGCCTGGAGCTGTCAATGCAAATATAAATAAGATGCAATCTTGATTCTGAAAATTCAATAAAGGAGATCAGCAGAAATATTTCTAATCATGTTTGAGAGTTAATATAATAAAGATGTGCAGTAAATATGCTTGAGGTAGAAGGAGGGAAGGATGTAATACTGTGAAAAGAAGTTACAGAATGATTCTCAGGAAAAAAAAGAATAACTTAAGTGTTGTTTTCAAAATGCCTACACGTTCATAATGGATGTGGTTGAGTCATTACAACAGAGAGATCTCTTTGGCTTTTGATCTAGAAATAGAGGACAAAAAAGAGTATATGTATGTATATATGTTGTATCATAGTATGTTATTGGAGTTCAAAAAAGACAGTCAACAGTGTGAGCTATGCTTGCTGAACAAAGCTTATATGAGAATAAAATTTGGTCTGTGCCTTGGAAGAAATTCTTTGATATGAGGAACTCAAAAAATGTTTATTTTTGAAGCCTATCTATCTCATTTGTGCAAAATGAAAGAATGATTCACAACAGTGGAAGAGAGACCACTTGGGCGCATAGGTTCTTCCTCTTTCCTCCTGTTACTACAGATTTGTTCTCCATATCCATCATGCACTAGATCCCTTATTAATTTACCTATTCAGGAACATGGAACTGGCAGATTGCTTGCATCATTCTCACACCAAGATATCATTTCTCTTTGCTAGATTATTTCCCTTAGCTTGCAAACACATTGTAGTGTCTACCATCATATAAAATAAGCCCTCTCTTCACCACATTTTCTTCCCCAAGTAATACCATTCTCATTTATCTAAAAACTATCTGAAATTTTAGGTTCTTCATTTTAACGACGAGTATTTATATCTCTTTTTCATTGATCAGTCCAGTCAGTGTTGTCTCCAAACCTTCATTAAAGGACTATTGTCAAAAAAGCCAATGACCTTCATATTGTCAAATAGAATATTTCAGCCTCAAAATTTATTAATTTTATCATTTTTATTATTAAACATTCCATTTCTCTCATAAAATAATTTGCTTTCTTGGCTTCCAGGACACCACATGTGCATGGTTTTCCTCTTACTTCACTAAGCCTTTTCCATTGTCATTGTACATCCTACTTCATATTCCCAAACACTAGATAAAACTTAGACTTAACTATGCTTTTATAACCTAATTATTCCCATTACCATTTTGATTTTATATAATATTGTTATTTTGAAATGCTGTCTATAAGCCAGGAGTGGTGGTGCGTGTCTATAATATCAATACTTGGAAGACTGAGACAGAAGAATTCCAGATTCAAGGACAGCCTCAACTTAGTGAAGTTTTCAGAAACACAGCAAGGCTATGTTTCAATGTAAAAAATAAAAAAGGGCCAGAAAAGTGTAGGTCAGAGGTAGAATGCCTCTAGGGTCAATACCCAACACACACACACACACACACACACACACACACACACACACACACACACCATACTATCCGTAAGCTAATGTACCCAAATATTTTTTAAGTTCATTCTTAAGTGCTCAACTGTTTATCTGCCATTTCCCCTTGTGTATGCACTAATATTTCTCCCAACCTGAAATTTTTCACACTCTGATGCCCCTCCATTTCCACTCTAAGCATGCTTGTTTTACAATCTTTTCCATTTCAGTTAATGGGAATACTGTCCATCCAGTTGCTATGATCAAAATCTTGGAATCATTTCTCATTTTCAATCAACTAGCAAATTATTTTGACTGTAGCTTCCATTATATTCAGAAATGTATCAGATCACCACAACATTCTAGTCCAAGCCAGCACTATCTCTTTCCTAGATCATTGCAATAGCCAACAAAACATTTTTCTTATTTTCAGCTACTCTACAGTCTTTCTTTCTTTCTTTCTTTCTTTCTTTCTTTCTTTCTTTCTTTCTTTCTTTCTTTCTTTCTTTCTTTTTTTTTGGTACTGGGGATGCACTAAATAGCTGAGGCTGTCTGCAAACCACGATCCTCTGGTCTCAGCCTCCCCAGTGCTTTTAAAACTATCAATCCACTATTTATATTGCAGCCTGATGATTTCTTTTAAAAATGTAAGTCAAAACATGTGTGTGATTCATATACCTCTCTTGACTCTCTACTCAGAGCAAAAGGCAAAGCCCATCCAAACACTAACAGGTTATTAGGTCATTATCTAGTCCTCACTGTTTCTGGGACCATTTCATTTTCTTTTCTCTTTCACTCTATTCCAACAGCACCAACAACTTTGCAGTGTCTGAGGTTTCTGAGCTTTCTTCATACATTATACCCCTTGCCTGGGATATTCTTCTTGAAGATATTTTATATTCATTTATCAACTCTACTCCCTATCATACTTAGGCTCTTTCATCAAATATCATTGAGTATTTATTGAGCCAATTCAGTAAAATTTCAAATATTTTATTGAATCCATTTTTCCCACCCTTTTGAAAATTATTTATGTCCTCTTTTTCTATATTTCTTCATAACACTAATAACTCTCTAATTATGTATATATCTATAGTATTAATTAATTTTCATCTACCTATTTATGTGAGAATTGTTTTCATGAAATCAGTGGTTCCTTTGGATTTGTTTTGTTCACTATAACATTTCTGGAAAAGTATTTGAAATATAGTAGATATTCATTGAATATTTTGATAAGTTAATAAATAAATTAATGAACCAATTATAATGAGGTTAAAATAACATACAGTGTTAAAATAACAGGGAGACATTATAATAATTTTGTAAAATTAATTGTGTGTAAATTCCCTATATCAGAGTGGAGGATTGGGAGTTTTAAAGCTGATATGGGGCTTGTGGTAAATGGAAGACAGTGCTTCATTGCCCAGTTAGGCAATGACAGCCTCAATTCACTTCTCTTCCTCTCAGAGACAGTGGTCAGCCAGTTGGTCTTACCTAAACCTAGCATTAAATAATATTAAATCACATTATGAGATGTACTTTTTAAATTCTGTGGTCCCTCCTCTTACAAATCTTGCTGTTTTAGCTAAGATAGTAAGGGTGTGTGGCTCAGAATCTTCAAAAAGCCACACTATTTATAGAAATAATTTGATAATATTTTGTTTTTATTATGTTTATGTTATATATTTTCTATTCCAAGAAAAATACATCTTCTTATAAAATGCATCTATTTAATAAGCCAGAAATGTTATCTAAAGCGAAATTTAATATTCAGGGACTTAGTTTGTAAATATGGCAAATATGAAGATGATATATGAATAAGTATGTATTTTAAAACTTTTATTAGGTAAGCAAATGACAAAGCTTTAGAAAAGAATTTAGGCTGGAACATCAACAAAATAATAATGCCTTTACGCTATCATGAAACTAAAGTAAATAAGAAATATGACATAAAATAAAGCCTAGGTAATGCCTCCAACAATTCCTCAAGGCACAGCAAATAGGCTACTAGAATCAATTAGTACATATGTAATTAATGGGCCTCAATACTTGAACATCTGCATTTTGCTCTTCATTTATTTTTCTACTCCTGCAAACACCTTCATAACCATCAAATTATCTATAGTAGAGCCAATTAGTACAGACAGAGCCTAAATGTCTTCAGAGAAGACTTAAAAAGCCATGGTTGGTTTAGGATTAAATTATATTTTCTTACTTCACCATTCTTTTTTTTTCCACTGCAAGTCTAAGTATAGTACTTATGAGATGAGGATTTAGGCAATGGAAAGAGCCAGAGTAAATGTATAAAAGAAATAATAGCACTAGATTTTGCAGACCATTTACTAAATGCCAGCCCTGTAAGGTAGATAGAGAGCCTGAATAAAATTCCTAGGAACTGAAAATACCCAGATATCTCCTCAACTCCCTCAAACAGGGGTGGCTGTCATTCTTTCCCTCTTTTTCAACCTGTTCACACTTCCTGAAATCTCTTTCTGATATCATTTCTCCTTTCAGAAATTGCCATCTTCAATCTTCTGACCCATCCATGCTTCAAATCTCGAATAAAGCCCCAGCTTCCCATAAGGCCTTTGAAGTTGATTCATGCCAATATCATTCTTCTTAAAACACTCTATTATTCAATATTGGATTTTTCACTCACATAATTAGCATTTAGCTATTAGGTGGCTCTCTTCTAGCTTTATGGGGCACTCAATTAGTGAATGACAAAATATTGTCTCCACAATCCACGTATCTAACATGTTCCTTTTCCAGTGGTTATAGGTTGTATTATATTTCACTGAATCCTCACAGAATCTAGTTTGTGCAGTACTTACTTATAAATTTCATGATTTTGTAAGCCATGTGGAACAGAAATGTTCTAATTAGGTAACAGAATGCCGGCATGTGTTTTTAAATATCTGCTCTTGCTGATGAATGGCATGCACTTAATAAATATCCAGCTGTGACAGCTAAAATTAACACATCTCTCTGTCACATTAAGTAGAATGTTCCATAAGACTGCAATGAAGTGGAATACAGTATTTGCCAATTTTAGAACCTCTAGGAGAAATGGAATACTTTCGGGTCTCAACTGATTGGCCATCAGTGTGCCAAGTATCACAGCTTCTGTCTTCCAAAATATATAAGTATTATATAATTATGATTATAATAATAAGTTATCACTTACTGATATACTTACTGGATGAGAGTCACTTAATATTTTATATATGTATTATGCTATATAATACTTATATATAATCTATTGCACACAAGTTTCTTAATTTGTGAAATAAGTGTTGCAATCATAACTATTTTACAGTTATAAAAACTTGTGTGCAAAAGATTATCAACTCAGAGATAGAACTCGGCCTGGCCCAATCCAAAGTTCACATATCAAAATATGAAATCACTTAAAACAACGATAAAAACAAAAGTGCTCCAGTGAATAAATAGATACATTCTAGAGTTACTTATCAGGTTCAAATTCATTTGAACCTTAGCTAAGACTATTACAGATGCATAGACCCCATAGTCAAGAATCCACCAATCTCAGGAAAAATTCTCTCATCTTGATCTCATGTTTCTCACAAATTTTGTTTTTTTATTCTAAAGTTTACTATATAGAATTTCCGGTAATATATTTATATAGTTTTTCATGAAAATGGAGTTATCAGATACCAGTTTGTAACTGCATCTGTTTGTAATGTATCATCTCACCTTGTAAATAAAAATACACCTTAAAACATGACAGCCCAAATTGCAAAAAATATGTTCATAAAAATTATGTATTTCATGTTTTTTTTTTTGGTAGATCCTGTTTTAATCCTCTGGTCTACTACAGTACTTAATTTGCTATATCTGTACTTGATCTCCTTTCTTCTTTATTTGCTGGTTTTCAGATGTATCATAGAATCATGCTTTACAGTTATACCTAAAGTACAATCCACACAAAGTATATACCAGCCCTTCTTCATATATTCTAGTCATAATTCCTTAACCTGATATTATACATAGATTATCTTCATTTTTCATAAGAAGACATCTATCCATTCATCAACACAATAAACTTCCACTAAATTCTCTCTATAAATCATAGTACCAGCAATTGTGAAACCACAGAACTTTATGATACAAGTTTTATCATCATGGATATAGTTGGACTACATTTTTGTACTGGGAATGCAAACCAAGGGTATTCTTTTTCTGAGATACAACTCTAGACCTTCTTTTTATTTCTTGTTTTGAAAGAGAATCTTGATAAGTCACTGAAGTTCTTGCTAAGTTTCTGAGGCTGGCCTCATACCTGCAATCCTTCATCTCAGCTACCCAAGTACTGGAATTACGTCATATATGAGCATGTCGGGCTGTAGTTAGACTTTTTTTTTTTAAGTACTGGGGATTAAACTGAGCTACATCCCCAACCCTATTTTTTATTCCTTATTTTTAAACAGGGTCTCACTAAGTTGTGGAGGGCCTCACTAAGTAGCTGAGGCTAGCTATGAACCTGCAATCCTCCTTTCTCAGCCTCCCAAGTATTGGGATTGCACATGTGAGCTACCACACCCTGCCTGTATTTAAACTTTTGATGATATCCTATTGCTGCTCATATCAAATCAACACCTACTCTATGGATAAAAACAATATTAGTTTATTATATTCCACTTCTGTAGATTCAAGTTTGACAGTTTTCACTGGACTAAAATCAAAGTACAAGCAGGGATTCATTTCTCTCTTTCTGATCTTTCACTGATCTTTCCAAATTTTGGATCCTATTCATATTTCTTGACTTGCAATTCTCCTCCTCCAGCTTCAAAGCCATTAACTTTACATCTGATTTTATGTTTCATCTGTAGCCACATTTTTCTATTACACTTCTATATTTTTCTTACACATTTAAGATTCTTTGTAATTATATTGGCCTCACTTATGCAATACAAAATAATCTTATTTTAAGGTCAACTGACTAGTAAATTTAATCTATCTACAACCTTAGTTCCATTTTGCCATATAACCTAACATACAGAAAAATTCCAAGACATTGTATGGAGGCCATTATGCTCATCAAAATTAAATAAAGGGAAGAGAAAGTACATCAAAAAAGTATAAAAACAGGAGTGCAGAGTATCTTACTTCATGTTTCATAAGGACAATGTGAAAATGCTACAGAACTTAAACAGTTGCAAGAACATTTAAATATTTGTTGCAGGCAGCCTGAATTAATTTTTGAAAGTGATGCATAAAATATTAATAAATATATAATGACAAGAGAGAGAAATGGAGTGAACAAGAAAGAGACATAAAATGATAATGACCAAAATTTAATTTAGCAAATTTATTTCAACCTAAAATCAGAATCCCCACATTTCACTGTTATTTCAGCACATCCATTCACAATCTCTTTTCAACCAGCACCCATGGGTGGGCTATGAGGCTGAGGAGCCATCTTGTGAGATGCCAGCTTTATCTATCTTGGCCCTTGTTTTAGGTCCAGTGAAGGGTTTATGGTTGGAGTTAAAAAATAATGTTAAGCTGTAAGATGAAGATTAGGGAATTATTTTTGTGATGGCTCATAGATTTTTAGAGTACTTTTGGTGAGAGATTAAATAACTTTGATATAGTGCTAAACAATTTTAAGAATTCAATTCTCACTGTTCACCAAGATAAGAATCCTACGCATATTATTTATAATTTGTATATTTGTCTGTAATATTTTCTGTTAAATAAAATCACCTATCTTCAAATTTAAAGATCTGAAAAAGTTTTATTTCCCTGAGGGAAAGTATTCAAACTTTATTTTTATTATTATTGTGTATGCCTTACCATTTAGCATGTCATTACATATCAAAATTTATTATTACATAAATTTTCTCCAAGCTTAGAAACACTTTCCAGTTCTCTTGTATGCTATTCAAAATCCTCTACTTGGAAAGATTTTATGTTTCAAACTATAAAGATCAGTGCAAAATTAAGACAGGTCAAAAAAATTAAGGGATCAAATCAAATACAACTCCTGAGTCAATTGATATTTCAAGTGCAATCCTCATTAGAATGTGTTTATTTTTTATTTCTGCAATTATTGCAGGTATTTATGGCTATATTATGTCCATGTACTCTTTTCACAATGATTTCAATAAATAAGAAAAAATAATAATACCATAATTACTAGCTGACAGAAGCCATATTTGTAGGTAATTTCCCCACACTAGCTTGCTGAACCTTCATAAAAGCTGTAGATCATGATCATTGTAAAGATTTAGATAATTTTTATAAAGCCATGAGTCTTCAAATAATCACTGCCTCCTGTATAATTTTTATATTGCATTCTTCTTAAACAATGATAATTCATTAAGTAACAATCACAGAATTTGGGGCACTTAATAAAAATTAATAGCCCCTCAAACACCGAGAAAATATCATCAACAGCTTTATAAGTTATTGTGACCTATGGTGGCTCATTTTCTTCCTGTTGGATTCTACTCAGTATACCCAAGATCTTTTTACATGTCCTGAGAACAGACAGCTTGCTTAATTTTGTTCCCTTGGCATTAAAATTGTTTTATAACTAGAATTTTTAAGTGAAGGGCAGTGGGTGACTGAATTATTATGACCAGACATTTCAAAGCATCCACCAAAGCAATCTAAGCTTTGAGAAAAGCTGAAAGAATTAATGAAACAGTCTCCCTCTGGGGATAAATACAACATGAGAGTCACATTTTCTTTGTGTTTTTAAAAATAAAGCATCCAGTTTTCAGAAATAAGTCCAGAACACTAGAGCTAATGTTATTCTTTTGATTTGAGAGCAAGAACAATCAGGCGGTGCAGGCACAACAGCCTGCCTCTGGTGGGTGCATGTCACAGAGACCTGCTTACAAGTTCTAGCCAAGCAGAAAACATGCACAAAAACCAAGGTGAGCAGCAAATGAGTTTGATAAACTTTGAGAAAATGCTGAATACTACAGTCAAACTTGTAAAGAAATAGGCATTGCTTTAATTTAGTAAATTAAGTACAGGAATTGTCATTATAATTCATCAATCATCAAAGCAGAATTGTAGAATAGACCTTGGGGTGCTGTTCTTCAAAGTGCTCCTCCAATTTTCATGATTTAGAAGTGCCCTTCAGCTAAAATCACCCTGGAAATCTCATCTGCTAGTTCAGTGTTTGGGGAACTGTAAGAACATGGTATTAGGTTCCCTTGCTTACCTTTCTACTAAATACTATTGTTACACACAAAAAAAATAATTAAACATGTACTTAGAGGTTCCATATTGCCCTAACTCTGGGCCTCAGCACTATGCCCCTTTGTTAACTCTGCAAGTGGACACCTTTGTTAATCCTGGGAACCAGCGCAGTGCCATCTTTGTTCACTCTGGGCTCTGGAATGCTGTTGTATTTGTTCTGCTTTGGCATATAAACTTGACAGGAAATGCCCACTACATGGACAGGTAAACACACAATGTTAGAGTTAGACTGTGCATGTATGTCTACACAAGTTTTTTATCCCATTATGATGTATGAATACAGTGCACCAAAAAATTTTTTTAAAAGAGCTCATTTATTAATGTTTGGCATTGATGTAATTGAGTCATGAGGGCTGAAATCCCAGAAGTAGACAGATCCATCGTAATGAATTTATCTGGGAGGTGCCAGGTAGGGCAGTAGAGTGTGGCTGGAGGAAGTGGTCCCTGGAGATATGGCCTTGGAGATTATATAAATGGTTCCTCCTCCAACTTGCTTTCTTCCTGCTTTTTTGATGTGAGCACAGTCCACAAAAGCTTCTTTTCTTCACTTCCCACCACCATCCCCTGAAATCCCTAGCCTTACAAGGACTGAACCCCAACCCATAAGAAAATAACTCTTGTTTCCTCTAAGTTACTTCATCAGTCAATCTTTAGATTATAGCTACAAGAATGCTGACAAATCCACAGGGATATGTGGAAGCCTGTTCAGTCTCTTGTCGAGCACTATTGGACTCAGTTGGCCACCACTGGGTACTGAAGGCCTAGGCTTCCTACTTCCGCATGCTGCAGCTGGAATAAATCCATGCCTCACCCCGTTTGATGCCTTGCTTCCTTTACAGATGGGTAGATTGAACATACAACCTCCCAGCCTTGGTCAGTCTCACAAGTGCAAACCTAAAATATTAGTGGTGCTGAAGAAAAATATTGTCCTTGAACAGTCATCTATCCTATGATAGTTTTGCTGTTTAAAAAATGGTCATATTTCAATGTTAAAATAAAAGCAATGGAGGGGGATGGCAAACCTTTTCATCTTTCAACTCTGCATTTTTCTGAAAAATTGAATTAGCAAACTCTTTTTTTCTAGTCTAGGCTTTTTTAGGACTCTGAGTATATTGCATGAACTGAATATCTTAACCTGATTCCATCTTCTTCCTGATTTGTTTCCTGTCACATCCCAGCAAACTAATGACAAAATTTTGAGAGCTCACAGTTTCTATCTATCTATATCTATCTATCAATTATCCATCTATCTATCTATCTATTATATACATATATGTAGATATATACATATGGGTATATATAGAAAGATATAGTATAAGAAAAATAATATATATATCTATAAAGAAAAGTATACATATCATATTATGTTGTATTATATGGTATTGCACAAGAAAACGTAGTCATTTCACATAGTAGAAAAATCATCAAGGCAAAAAACTACTTAATTTTATATGTTTATATATAATGATACTAGTCTTTAGGTGACAAGGAAATAGTTTATTTTCCTAGGTTGTTATGACTTCTCATTTTATTTGTTTTATTACAGTATTCATTATTTTATAAATGTGCCCATAAATAAAAAGTTGGAAAACTATTCTTTAAACCAGAAGACAGATTAATTTGGATAGAAACTGCTGATATTTATCATATATTGATTTAATAGTTCATTCACCTGTCAATATGTAATCTTCTAACAATGAAAGTAAAAACCACATCATTGAAGATTTGCAATATCCATTAAAAAATAAAATAAAAACCCAGGACCAGAAGAGCCAAAGTAGTTCTCAGCAACAAAAACATGCAGGAGGAATCACAATACCTGACTTCAAATTATACTACAAAGCCATAGTAATAAAAACAGCATGGTACTGGCACAAAAAGAAATACATAGATCAATGGGGCAGAATAGAAGACTCATAAAAAAATCCAGACACTTACAGCCAATTAACTTTTTACAAAAAGGCCAAAAACATACACTGGGTATAAAGATAGCCTGTTCAACAAATAGTGTTGGCAAAACTGGTTAATAATATGCAGAAAAATGAAAATAAACCACACTTTCTCACCCTGCACAAGAGTTAATTCAAGATGGATCACAGACTTGGAAATTAGACCAGAGACCTTGAGGCTCCTTGAAGAGGGCATAGGTCCAAAACTGCAACACACAGGCACAAGAAAAAATTTTTCAACAAGACGCCAAAGGCACAAACAACTAAAAGGCAAATTGATACATGGGATTGCATAAAACCAAAGAGCTTTTGTACAGCAAAGGAAACTATCAAGCACCTCAACAGAAAGCCAACAGAATAGGAGAAGATTTTTACCAACGACTCCTCTGATAAAGGACTAATATCTAGAATATACAGAGAACTCAAGAAACTCAGCACTAAGTAAACAAATAACCCAATCAAAAAATGGACAAGTGAACTAAATAGATACTTCACATAAAAAGAAATTCACATGGCCAATCAATGCATAAAAAGTGCTCAACATCATTGGCATTCAGAGAGATGCAAATCAAAACTACCCTGAGATTTCACCTAACTCCAACCAGAAAGCAATCATTCAAAACATGACAACAAATGCTGTTGAGGATGTGGAGAAGTGGGAACTCTAAAACATTGCTGGGATTGCAAATTAGAGCAATCACTTTGGAAAAGACTATTGAGGATCCTCAGAAGAATGGGAACAAATTTCTGGGTATCTACCCAAAAGAATGGAAACCAAACTACCAAACGAATGCATGTGTATCTATGTTCATAGCTGCACAATTCACCATTGGCAAACTATAGAACCAGCCAAGATGTCCACCAACAGATGAATGGATTACACAACTATGGGATATGTACACAATGGAATTCTGCTCAGCCATAAAAAACCAAAATTATATCATTTACAGAGAAATGTATGGAACTAGAGGACATTATGCTAAGTGATATTAGTCAATCACAAAAATAAGAAATTGGATGCTCTCACTAATATTTGGAAGCTAGGGAGAAAATGGGTCATAGGAGGAACTCTAGACAAAGAAGGAGATTCTATAAATGAGCAAATAAGGCAACTTAACTGTGGAAGGGGGAGAGAGAAGAGGTAAATTCTCTAATGCACATAATGTACTTTAACAAACATATCAAAGTCAATTGCTAAGCCAAACATGAGAAGGAAGGAGAGAGAGGAAATATGGGGTAGGAATTGGGTAAGGGCTAATTGGGCGATGTGTGCATGTATGCCTCTACCACCTTGTATCTTATTAAGATATATGACTACAATGCACCAATAAGAAAAAGAAGACTAAATTAAGCAAAGATCTTATTTGGTGCCTTAACTAATACATTTTAGTTGCAATGATATTGAATTGAATAAAAAGATACCAGTAATGTTTAAAAAATTATTTACAATAGCATTGTGATAGCAAAACCCTCCTCATCTATTATTTTATTCTATTCTCAATTTAAAGGCCTGTCTATGTTAGATACTATACTTTTCCAAGTGAGAAAAATGAAGCACAGTGTGGTTTACAATCTTCGCCTAAGATTATTCAATTGATTAGTAGTCAGGGTTTGAACCTAAAAAATGTGACATCTCATGGCCACTTACTGAGTCATTTGGAAGAGATTTTTATGCCACTTGTAGCGGAAAGAAATTTTAGTGAGGATCTAATATTTAGTGAAGACTAGGTGTTCATAAATCACCAAGGAACTACGTTGTTTCAGTCTGGTGCCTTCGCCATCTCTTTATAAAATACAAAAACCACATAGTGGATCTGACATGAGGATGTTCAAGAGCATTACACATGAGCGCACATAATCTGTATAATGGCTCTATGAGATAAATGTTACTGCTGTGCCCATCTTGCATGGAAAAATTTCAGGGTGAAGAACTCAGGTGATTTACCTGAAATTCTGCAGCTGGTAAAAGACAAGATACACACTTGGCCGTGGTCATTGTGAATAGGAAGTTACTGGTTCCCACATCAAAGGAGCATCTCATTGGCACCTGTGCTTTAGCATGAGAATAGAAATTGGGATAAGACTATCAGTGACTGATCATTTTTATTATTTTATCTTCTGGGGCTCCCACTATATAAATAAGTTTTTTTTTTCCACAAGAATTATTGGTCTAACTTCAGTGTTTCACGGAATCACTAAATTATTCCTCATAGTTCCTTCAGATCCAATGGGCCTCATAGGTGCCTCAGTACAGAGGCAATTATGGTACAGGCTCTTTCATCAAATGTTTTATATCAGCTTCTCCAATAAAAGAAAAAAAGAAGATTGAAGAATGACTTCAACAATGTGAAAAATGCCAAATCTCATTTTCCAACTTATTATTTGTATGAACTGTAAAACTTAATGTGACAGCAATAGTTATTGTCTTGTTAATTCTGAAATTAAAACCCACATTGAATATATTCTAAAATCAAATGTATTCTTCCCAAAATTGTACTTGCTTGCGTGTGCTTTTTTAAACAAGTATTTCTTCTTAATTGTATATTTTGATAAAAGTGGTTATTTATAAAATTATCATAGTAGTTTTAAAAGGTACAAATAAATAAGCAAGTAGTTTGTCAAAATGTTACAGAAACATGGAGTATTAAGAGGGGAGAGGTGTTCCTAGCTGGCATGGTGGTGCATAACTGTAATTCCAGTACTTGGAAGGCTGAGAAGGGAGGATGGTAGGTTTGAGGACAGCCTCAACAAGAAGTGAGACTTTCATCAATTAGTGAGATCATGTTTAAAAATAAAAATAAAAAATAGGATGGGTATGTAGCTCAAGGGTAGAAAGCCCTGAGTTTAATCCTCAGTATTATTAGAAAAAGGAGAAGAGAACCTAGTCCTAGTGAAACTATATAACTCCAAGGACATTAAATTGTGTCTTAATTCGTTACTTGTCATGGGTAAATGAAACTGTAACAACTGACCACATTAAGTCAAGAAGATGAATTTCTATGAATAATTTCCAACCGTCTTTTCTCTTTTTTGTATGTTGACAACAGAAATGAATGGTCAGCCATTCCTGCCAACTGAAATCGTCACTTATTTCAGTTAATCTCCAGAAGATTAATTATAGTTCCAGAAAATAATTAATCACTTTGTACAATCCAAAAATGTACACACTGCCTAAAAGGCTTTATCAGCACAATATGATTTTGTGATGAACTGGAAAAGGATGAAATAAAGTTCTTAAATGTAAGTTATTATACATGTGGCTACTTTAAAACAAACATATGTAGCTGGGGGTGATGGTGCATGCTTGCAATCCTGGCCCTTGGGAAGCTGAGTCAGGAGGATCACAGGTTCAAGGCCAGTCTCAGCAACTTGGTGAGACCCTTCACACCTTAATGAGACCTTGTTTCAAAATAAAAGGTAACATAGTACTGGAGGTGTAGCTCAAAGGTAGAATGCTCCAGAGTTCAGTTACCAGTCCCAAATAAATAAATAAATAAATAAATAAATAAATAATGCATATAGTATGATATATATGTCACTGATCAAATTTGAGAGCACATAATTTCTAAGAGAAATAAAAATCTTGCTAATAAAACTAGTGTGCTAAGGTAAGCTTCCTGAGAACAAGGAATAGTATTCCCTTATTCACAGCTGTATCTCTAGCACTGTTACATGAAAGAGATGTTCTCTGGCCTTTCAAGTGAATTTAACTTTTTATTGCAACAGATCTATGAAAAAGTCTGGATGCCAGAAGTTACTCACCAGCACATCATTTAAAGCCTCTCTTTCTTTAATAGAAGAGCTCAGAATTCCGATTCCAGATACCAGTAACTTGTTTGAAAACTCCTACTTGCCCTCTTTTGAAGTCTATCCCTCATCATCTATGATGCTCCATTTTTATCCTCAGGCTCCATGAATTTGCCACTATAGGTAAGAAATACTCCCCAGTTCTTCCATCTCTATAGGACTCTTCCCATGCAGGCCAGTAGAATTTCCTACCCACCATAAAGAATGGGATCAATAGCAGAAAACTAGTTAAGTTATGTTTATGGGCAAAAGATGATAGTTTTCTGAAAAAAAAAAGTTTTTCTTTACTTTTTTCAGAATTTCAGGAGAAAGAGTAAGGAATGGTTTATTTTAACTGGGCATGGTGGTGCACACTTGTAATCCCAGCATTCGGGAGGCCCAGACAGGAGGATCGTGGCTCACGGATGGACAGCCTCAGCCACTTATGAAGGTCCTCTGCAACTCAGTGAGACTCTGTTTCAAAACAAAGAATAAAAAATAGGGTTGGGAGCATAGCTCGGAAGTAGAATGCCCCTGGGTTCCATCCTCAGTACCGCAAAAATTAAATAAATAAAGAGTGGCTTATTTGATTATTTCTGCTATAAGGTGAAAATAGAAAACTATCTGTCCTGGGTGCACATGACAGTTTTCTGCTGCTGCACTTTTCACCTTGCCCAACAGCCTGCCGTGAGGCAAACAATGTCTCTTACTCTAGTCCCAGCTCTCCAGAGATCCACTAGACTTAAAGTGGCTTCCCTAAGCCGGGCGTGGAGGTGCACGCTTGTAATCGCATTTGGGAGGCTGAGACCAGAGGATCAGGGTTCAAGGACAGCCTCAGCTTCTTAGTGAGGCCCTCTGCAACTCAGTGAGACCCAGTTTCAAAATAAAGAATAAAAAATAGGACAGGGGGTGTAGCTCGGAGGTCAAATGCCCCTGGGTTCCATCCCCAGACCTGCAAAAAATAAAAAAATTGCTTCCCTCCTATGATGGCTATTCTCCTACAGAAAGTCCATCATTTGGGGAGTTTTAAAAATACTACTCAAAGCCTGCCATCCTTACATAAGGAACAATTTGTGCAATGACCCCAAGCCTATGGTTTCCCATCAAAGCCCTCATTATATTTTCTTTTCATTAACTCCTTAATTCCAAGTCAGTAAGTTTCCTCTCTGACTGAAAGAGGAATACCAAAACTCAAAAGCATACAAATTGCTCCCCTGGATGACTATGGATCATGTATAATAAGAGCACAGATGTCACTCCTTCAGAATATCAACTGGCAGAGGTCAGGAAGTGTGAGTTATCTGCTACTGAAACTGTTCAATGTTCACTCTGCAACTTGGACATTTACCCTAAACAATTTCCACTTAAAATGTCTTGCTAGAATCATGTAGTATATGTGCAGATTCATAGCTCCCTACCCCAAGGGGGAATAAAAATAGCTCCGTGTTTAACAGCTAGCTAAGAGCACACGGTGGCATGTTTCCAACAGAGTATTGCTCTGAAAAACAATCCACGTGGATTGTAAGCAACAGCATCAGCCAATCACTGCTTAAGAAAAAGCTAACACAGTATGTGAGATTTCCTTCCACAGAGAGACCAAGAGAATGGCTTGCCTATTTTCGTAAAAGTTGAAAACAAGTTGCAAGCTTCCAGTCTGCCCTCTGTCCTTATAAAGAGTCAAACAAGAGCTTGATGTCTCTCAGTACCCCCATTTGGTACATTTCAACCTGTTTTTTTTTTTCCCCTCCTATATCTTAGTTTATTAAAATAAATGTTGTACTTTCTTTGTGTGACCAAAAATAAATGCTGGTTCATATTGTGCGTGGGTTCCTGCTCATGACAGTCCAGACTGCTAACAGATTGCTAATATGCTAACAGTTCTATTATAAGATTCTCAGGGATGCAATTTTAATGCCATTTTGTGAAGTCAAATCATCCATGTTAATGAAGTGTTGCTCAGGAACACTGGTTTGGAGAGAAGTATATATGTTTTCTACCTCCTGGCATCTGCAGTGGCGTGAAAGATGCAGGTACCTAGGCATTTCAAAATAGTATTTGCCACAATATGCTTCTTACCTGGGTCTGACCATCCTGTAAATAAGATTAACTACAGTAGCACGAGAAGGTATCTGCCTTCTGCTCCAGATCTACATACAACCAAGTGAAAGTTACTCTAATTGTAATCTCTAAATGTACTCTAATCTATCTCTGTATCACTCAGTACTTTTTATAAAGTAAATAAATACACAAACACACATTTTCTGGAAGTGATGGTGATTAAACAAAATTAAGAATGGCTGGAGTTTAATAAAATTATAAATGTAGTTTATAGTTTCTGGTTTTGAGACATTAATGGAAACCTTTAACCAGATGTGACTCAGAGACTCTCTAGTTCTGCTGTTATCTGTGTGTGTGTGTGTGTGTGTGTGTGTGTGTGTGTGTGTGTATGTGTGTGTGTGTGTGTGGTGCTAGGGAAGGAACCCAGGGATATTCTCCCTCTGAGTTACACCTCCCAGTCTTCTTTTTTACTCTTTAAGACAGCATCTCACTGAGCTGCAAAGGGCCTCACTAAGTAGCTGAGGGTGTCCATGAACCTCTATCTTCCTGTCTCCACTACCCAGATTTTTTAAATGTATAACTTACTTGTGGAGCTATTCTGCAATGAATCAGGTACTGTTGTCTCACAGTGTCTTGGCACAGTATCTGTAAAGAAGAGTCTAGCTTTAGCTAGTAGCATAGATGGTACCTAGCAAGAGAAATAGACATCTCTATACCTGGACTGTTCTTCATTAATGCATTGCAGTAATCTTCCGTGGGTGATGAGTTCTAATGCTTTCAAAATCACCTCCTCTGTTTTCTAAAACTTCTAGCAAAATATCCTGTAGAAACCTGTAACTATTGCCTACCTCAGCCTTTCAAGGTGTACTGTCAGTGTGGTTCAATTTTGAGTTCACAAGCAGGCTCAGCACTATCCGAAACATATGTATTAAACCTAAGAGAAGCAGTTACCAAATGAAACTAGAAGAGGACTGCACCTTGTACTGTCTAAAACAATAGGTGTCCATGAACACCCTCAAGTCATAAATTATTAATACATTGAAGCTTTAATAACGTGCCAAGTAAGTAAGACCAAAGTTAAACACAAGCCTACTGATCACAAAGTCACTATAACTTGTGCTCAAAGACAGCTAACTAGCCTCTCACTAGGACTTCTAATAAAATATTCTCATTATACCACAGCATGCTCACGCTGCTTTACATAAACAACTTTAGAAGCAAGGAAGAAAATATCCATTACCTCACACAGGAGTCATGTTGATCATGACATTATCATTTTCAAGATGCGAAAACATACAGAGGTTAAATGACTGTGAGAGGTCACACCTTTGCTTTATCTGAAGAAGAGTGACGATTCTGCATGCAAAATTTGGAGAACTTGAATCATATCACATTCTCTAAGCAGTCAGAGTTGGAAAATCACTGTACCTCCTGCTAGAGGACATTCTGGGAATTATTGGCATCCTCATCTATTAGGTGTCAGTGTTGTTTAGCTTCTGCATGAGTAATTAATCAATTTTCCCAATGACCTTTGAATTGCTAGATATATTCTTGGTTTATAAGTAATTTCACATAAAAGAATACTAATGTATTTAAGAGTGGGTCTCCTCAATCCCACAAAAAGTTGTCATTTTTACTACAATAGGTAATTTAAACTGTATAGCCTTTATTTTTCAGTACTTTAGCTTACTAGAAAATATAAAGAAAGATAAAATATCTAGCTGATTGACTAAAATCTAATTATTTTCAAATTATTTTATGTGTTTTCACCGATTTTCCCGATCATACAAATCAGAGTGCTGTCAACAGCAATCCCACTAGCCTCCTATTTGAGAACCAATGATCTGGGTCACTGAGAAGCATAAATTTTATAATTGGAGGCAGAGCCAACACTCCTTCTTTAAGCAGAACTCCAAGCCTAGGTAGTATAAAATTGCACCAACCCTTTTCTTTTCTTAAATTGCACAATGACAAAGTCTGAACATTTGTTTTCTGATGCTTTATAGTACTCAAAAAAATGCTTAGAAGCCACTATGAACTTTCTCAGTACAATTCAGTTCTCAAAGGAATTATCTTTATGGTTGACTTGATCAAAAGCACTTGTTCACAGAACATAAAAAGACTTCACCTGAGATTGTACTCATAAAAAAATTAATATTTTTACTCAGCAAATGTGTTTATATATATATGAATTTAAAAGTATGTGGTAGTCACAAATTATATTATAAAAATCCCTTTTGTGTAGGTTTCAAGCTAGTGGTATTGTTTAAAATGCACAAAAGATATATATATATATATATAATTTTTTTTTTGGTGGTACTGGGGTTCCTGGAAGCCCTTCTACCTCTGGGCTACACTCCCAGACCTATTTTATATTTTTGAAACAGGGTCTCTTACGCCAGCGCGGCTGGCTTTGAACCTGCGCGATCCTCCTGTCTCCGCCTCCCAAGCGCGGGGATTACAAGCGTGCGCCACCACGCCCAGCCAAAAGTAATTTTAATACACTGAGGAAGTACTTTCCATTATAAGACAGATGGCATCTTTAATGATGCTTTTTTAAATTGGTCATCAAGCTAAGCTCTGTGACCCAGTCCTATAATCTCAGTACTTGGGAAGCTGAATCAGTAAGATTGCAGATTTAGCAATTTACAAAGAGACTCAGCAATGATTGAGACCCTATTTTAAAATAAAAAAAGGGATAGGGATGTAGCTCTGAGGCAGATTCCCCTGTGTTTAATCAACTCAACAGTACAAAAAATAAAAATAAAACATAAATTAAATACACAATTATCGATACTCATGATTTCTTTTCTTTCCCCAGCATGTCCTCAGCAAGTATTATTATAATCAGAATAAAGATATACCTTTTGTTCTATAAAAAATAAATAAATAAATAAATAAATAAAGTAAAATAAAATAAAATAAAATATGCTGGGTATGGTGGCTCACGCTTGTAATCCCTGCGCTTGGGAGGCGGAGACAAGAGGATCGCGTAGGTTCAAAGCCAGCTGCGCTAATTTAAGAGACCCTGTTTCCAAATAAAAAAAATATAAAAATAGGTCTGGGAGTGTAGCCCGGAGGTAGAAGGGCTTCCAGGAAATCCAGTACCACCAAAAAAATAAAAAATAAAATAAATAAAATAAAACAAAATAGTGGCCTTCAGCAGATGGGATTGCATGGAAAGGGCAAGCAAGGATGACACTGGGGAGAGGAGACACCTAAAGAGTTCTTTTAGGGATGTTTGCAATGTTTAATGCAGTAGTTACTGAGATGCTAAATCACTGAAGTGGAAAGGCACACAAATTGTTCATGGATATATTGGAACCAAAGCACAGAAACATTTGAATAGAGATCCACAGAATAAAATAGACAGAAAATTGGACCAGGTTGGATACAAATCCAGGGCACTCACGTATTTTTGTCTTAAAATCTGAAATTGTTTACCACAAGAATTCAAGATAGTTTCTATGAGCCTTTAGACTTGGACAGCACTTTGAGTAAGGGTTAAGGCAGACAATTTAGGCACTGTCATTAGACCATGTATTTAAATCAGTAAAAGACCTCTTGGAGAAAGAGGATAAGGTTAATACAGAGAAAAGATTGTGTGATCTCAGAAAGAAAGATAAAAGACAGAGCTGCCCATCTCCTGCCGATGTTCTCACTTTAGCTTTAGACCACCAAGAGCCTGTCCACTTGCTATGGTCTCATCAAGCACTAGTTTAAATTTATCTCTTTCTATTAGTCTTCACTGACTGAAAATAGTAGTAGTAGTAGTAGTAGTAGTAGTAGTAATAATAATAATAATAATAATAATAATAATAATAATAATGGGTAACCTAAACAAAATGTGAAGATAAATTAAGCATCAGCCAGGGACTGGATATCTCATAATTAGGAAGAAAATAAGAACAGTAATGGAGACAGAAGCCAGGACAATCTGGATGTTGAGCCACCCCAAAAATTCTGAACACTCTACGTGCTCTGAACACTCTAAGTATGTGCTGCACTAAAGTTAACAAGCTCTACTTTATCCTCTATTCTATCTCTCTAACATCAGTGAAAATCCTGAGAAGAAGCCTAATTAGACTACATCAATAATGTGTTCAGGGTGTTCCTACTTGTTAGGAACAGGGCACTTTGATATGTAGTCTGCAAAAGGGGTGCCTGTAATAAGAGAAAAGTAATTTCTCAAACTGAACTGAAGATAGTGTAACCAGATTCTTCCTTCACTGAATCCTTCATGCATTGTCATACCTAGGGTGCCCAAATGATATGGAGCCTGCCTCTCTCTCTCTCTCTCTCTCTCTCTCTCTCTCTCTCTCTCTCTCTCTCTCTCTCCTCTTATCGAGTTCTTGTCCAATGGATTTCATTGAGTAGAAGTTCAAAAACCAATGAAGGGTATAGAAATATGGAAGTTTATTTGTAAGTCAAGGAAATATATAAAACAAAAATAGCTTCCCCACTACAGGAAGGAAGGTCCCTGAAATAATCACTGAAGTCCTTGGGAGGTGAGCTTTCATACCTTATTGAGGTTCCTCATTTGCCGCTTAACAATTGGTCAGAATTGAGTCTGGAGGACGCAGTGTCTTTTGCTCACTTCTAATCCTTAATTTGAATTGTTATCTCATGGACATGTGGGCTCTAATCTTCTGATACCACTTGTCAGCTCACCTCCCCAAACCTTATTTACACAGGTTGTTCTTAGAATGCAGCCCACAGAAGGGGCTGAAGTTTTGTTTTGGTTTCCATAGTCCTTGCCTGGTCGTTGTTACCTTTATATTTTATTATCTTCTCAGTTTTTGTTATTCATACAGATGGCTTCTTTTAACCCTTCTTGGTCCCAGGACCTCTACCCTGCCTGCCTCAATAGACCTGAGGAATGACATTGGACATCATTGGCCATGGAGAGATATGCATCTATAACAAATCCCTGCAAATATAATTTAACAATTTAAACTAAGATGAGTGAAAAGTGACTTTCCATAGCATATTTCACCCTGAATAATATCAAAGCATAAGTATTTTTAATTTTATTCATTTAATAATGAAGAAAGATTAAGGAAATTTAGTGAGTGGTATCAGAGCTGCATTTTAGAAAGTTGTTTTAAATGAGACAAATAATGATCACAAAGGACTGTATCTAAAGACAGAAGAAAATAGGGTGAATCCTTTAGCAAGGAACTTTCATAGTCTAAGATAAAAGTAATAAATGGATAAACAGAATATAAAAGGACAGGAGTGCAGGTGTTATAGAATCTGAATAAAGAAATAAAAAGTTTTATATTTGACTAATAGAGAATAATAGAAAGAGGTATAAAAATTAAAGCTGAAATATTTGCTAAGAGGAATTGGTGTATACACATAAACACAATCCATTTACATCAGAGAAAAACTCAATTATGATCATGTAATTGGAGCTATACTTCTAAAGCAGAAAACAACTTCAGGATGAAAGAATATATGACCCCTTGGTGTCATTGCTAAGCCCTAGGCATAGAAGGAAAGAATGCACTGCCTCTCAGTATTACCACTAAGAACCACTAGGTCTAAAAGTCAGAACCAAAGCTTTAGTCATAGAGAAAATAATATTTACCCATAATTGAATACACTGGCTTCAAGTGAAAACTAATTTTGCAACTTAATGGTTCAAGTATTAGGAGCTTAAAATAGAAGAGATGACTGATACTCATTGTTATTCTTGGAGAAGAAACCAATCTCTTTGTTTTCCTTTTCTTTTTTCAAACAGGGTAGTGATAGTGATGAGCATTCAGAGGCGTAATGAAATGTTACTTAAGAAAATGCATTATGGTTACAAGGCAGACAGAAAAGGATCTTTGTGTGGAAGGAAGTCAATTTGTCCTGGGAAGGGAAGAGAAAGTGAAGTGGTTGTACACTGGAGACCTGGAGGGAGCATCTGCTAGGTTAGGAGTCAATGCCAGAAATCTAAACTTCCAAACTATAAAATTCTCCAGGAATCCTGAGAAAACGTGAGAATTGTTTGGGATGATTTCTGCCTATATTGATGATGATTTGCTTATAAAGGATCAACATTTCCACTAAGAACAACAAGAAAAGTGGAGGAAAATATAAAAATACTTATGATTGAAGGAATCGGAGCTATTACAAGGCCATGAGATTTTAAGGACAAAGATTGTGGAGAAAATAAAAGCAGGAAAAAATTTTCCACTGTAAATTTTATAAATGCTAGTACATCAGCTGAGAATATAATCAGAAAATAGTAGTTAGGAGACTGAAGAGGTAAATACATTTCTCAGCTTTTTCACAAATCTTAAAGAAAAATTATTGAGGTTCTTAAAGCAGGACAAAAAGATATATTTTGTATGATTTCATTTAAACAAATGTCAACTTACTTAAATGAAAATGTTGAAAGCAAGAAACATTTTTTGGTGAGTAGGGTGAGCTATTGATAAAGATGCGATAGAACAGCTTTTGGTATGCTGAGGATATTCTGCTTTTTGATACGAGTAGTGGGTTAGAAAAGCATGTTCATGTTATTATAATTCAAGTTGTACATTTATTATTTGCATAATTTTATGACAATATATTAAGCTTCTACTAAAATAATAAAAAAATAAAATTGTGGCTGTGTCCAACCTTGATTATTTTTAAATGGAAATGTATATTAGTGTTTTGGTTTGTTTTATGTTGCTACCTAGCAGAATGCCACCCACTGGATAACTGGTAAAGAACACAAATCCATCTCTCACTTCTAGAGGCTGGGCAAAACAAGAGAATAGCACTAGCAGCTGATGAGGGCTGCCATGCTCTATCGCTACATGGTGCATGGATGAGCAAGTGTGGGGGTGAGAGGAGGAGAGAAATCAGGCCAACTCACTCTTATTGGAAAGCCACCAACATGATCACTAAGCCACTCCAAGGACGATGAAATTTATGTATTCAGGAAGTCAGAGAACTCATGACCCAATGACCTCTTAAAATTCTCATCTCTTAATATTTGTCACAATGGCAAGTAAATTTCAATGTGAGTTTTGGAAACACAGCATTCTGTCTCTGGACCTATAAAACTCATGTCTTTCTCATTCTCTACCAGTAGTACCTTTGATCCTGTTCCACTTCAACATCATCAGTTTTAAAAGTTTAAACTTTCATTGCAATCTGACATGAAGGAGACTTATTTCCTGATTCATCCTGAGGCAAATACTCCCCATCTGTGAACCTGTTAAAATAAAGGAAGATAACTACTTCTGAGCTGAGTGGGGTGGTGAATGCTTGTGAACCCAGTACTCAGAGGCTGAGACAGATGGATAAGAGGTTTGAGGACAACCTCAGCAAAGTAGCAAGACTCTCACCAACTAGTGAGACCCTAGTTTGAAACAAAAAACAAAAATAAAAAGGGCTGAGCATGTAGGTCAGAGGTGGGATGCCCCTGGGTTCAATCCTCAGAACCAAAAAATAAAAAATAAAAAAATAAATAAAGATAGCTAACTACTTCTGCATTTGAATGATGGAACATTTCTAAAAACGATAAGAAGAAGAGCAATAGGTATCAAGCAAATCCAAGCCCAATAGAGAAAATGGCATTAAACCTTTAAGCTCCAGAATCATTTTCCTCCATGTGCTTCCTCGTAGACACAGTGAGGGTGTAGAGGTGAAGCCTTTGGCAGCTCTGCCCCTATGGCTCTGTGGGCTCAGCCCAGGCAGCATCTTTCACAAGCTGGAGTCTCCTGCCTGCAGTTATCCTGGGCTAGCATTGTATGCTGGCAGCTTCTCTGCTTTGGAGGTTTGGAGGCAGCCCCAGTCCCATAATGCCACTGAGTATGGCTGTTATGGAGACTGTCTGCTGCAGCCTCATTCTCATGACTCCACCAGGAACTGCACCACTGAGACTCTCTGTAGGGATAAGGAGAGGGAGCTCCTTCAGGATTGTTTCATGAGAATTGTCTGCTGGGATCGCCATGGAGTCCACATGTCTATCTGAATCTAGGCGGAGCAAGCCATGCCTCCAAAGCTGTTACATTTTGTATAAGGTCAAATGTAAGGTCATCACCACAGAAATGCCACCAAGGCTTACTGATTGTGCCTTCTTTCATAGTAAGTTAAACTACCTTTGTTCATTCTGGCAAGGGAGGATCACCTTGCCAGAATGTGGGGAGCAGAGATAAGGGCAGCTCTGGTCAGCAAGCCCACAGAGCTCATTCCAAGCCATTCCCTCAAACCTTTATGCCCTCCTAGAGTTCTGGGCCCTTGATGAGAGGGGCCAGGCTCATAGGTCTTTGAAATGCCTTGACTGGTCTGTCCCATCATCTTAATGACTAGAAGATGGCTTCCTTCTATCAATGTGAATCACATTAGCGAAAGGTTTGTTGGTGCCAGCCTCAGTATCCTCTCCCAAATCCAGCTTCCTTCCTTTATATGGCTGTTTGTGAAGTTCCCAAATATTCTATGTTGCTTCTCTTTTCATTAAAAAATCATTTTTTCTTTGATTTCTCATCTAATTGTGTGTATTTAAATGGAGGCGCGCAGAAACTGGAATACTTTGCTGCTCGACATTTCTTCATCCAGATATCCTGGCTCCTTGCTCAGAAGTTCTTCCACTGATATTACATACAAACATGAGAATATCAGTGACAATCTCAGTACTCTGTATGGGAAGGGAGGAGTGGGGAGGAAGCTGGTGAAAGCTTGCCAAGTGCTCTGTGCATGAATGTCACCATCGCTATGAACTCATTATGATGTGAGACTCAATGAACCAAGAGAAGTATAAAAATAAGTGTTATCTTCCAGTAAGCTTCAAGGCTTGGACATAGTGGATAAATGAAGAAAGGATAGCTTCTTCTTAAGTTTCTAATTCCTTGTTTTTCATTGTCATCAAGGCCTTGTCAGAATAGATTAGATGTCCATATTTCTACTAACATTCTAGTCACAACCACAGAAGTAACTAAGAATATTCGGATTCTCTATAGTGCCTCTCTTTTCATGAACCCTTCTTGGAATAGCACTTAACACCATTCACGGAAATACAGGCATCCTGTGACCTCCTGCTCTATCTTCTTTCTGCATGTGCCTCTTAAACTACTTTCACATTATCAAGTATTTGTTATAGCAACAGTCCCACTTTGGGGTACCAGTTTTCCACTTTAACCTGTTTTGTGTTGTTACAACAGAATACCTTCAACAGTCTAAATTATAAACAGTAGAATATTACGTGGCTTACAGTTCTAAAAACTGGGAACTTCAGGATTGCGATGATAAATCTGGTAAGGGCCTTCTTCCTCCATCATAACATGGCAGAGGGTCAGCAGGAAGTGTGAGACAGAGGGAGATGAAAAGTACACTGGGTTTGTTCTTTTTTTATCGGAAAACATGAGAATTTCAGAGGAACCTTTAAAGTACAGCAATTAATTCAGGCCAAAAGCTATGGCAATATCTTCACTTATTTGTATATTGTTTTCTCTTGATTTTGATAAATTCAAAAACACTTTGTAATCTATGAACAAGGAATTTGAAAAGACCTCTGTGGCTCTTAAACATAGATCATTATTTCAGAATACTTTTAATTGAAGTAATGCCAATATTTAAAAAGTTGTTATGTTTCTGGTGGAATGAGTTATTACACATTTTTATGGCTAGAGAAAACAGAAGATGATAAGATATTAAATACCAATTTGCTGTTAATAAGAAAATGTGTTATTTGATTTGAATAATTATGATATTCATCGTCTAGACTGAAATGAACCCTCCATATTGGAAAATAAAGCATCAATCCCTTGTAGCTTGTCATGTATCTAATGTTGCTGATAACTTTCTTTTCTGAAGAAAAAACCTTTTCTTTTTAGACTTGATATTTGAGTGGCTTTGCCAACAAAGAGCGTCAATAAATAAGTTTGTCTAAGGGTCAATATCCTGTAAAATATTATATTAATCAGCGAATACTATAAATGATAAGTTGTGATTCTGCAAGTTAGCATTGGTCATATTATTTTTGGCTATGGACAACAATATATATTTCAAGTACTTCCAACATCATTGGCGCATTGGAGGTCACTCAGTAAATGTTCATTATCTTACTAAAACACAAAACTGACCACTGCACAATAAAAATTTGTTTTGACCCACATCTCTTAAGTATAAAATAAGAGAATGATTTTTTATATCTTCAAAATACATTATAAAATCGTGCCATGAAAATCAAAAAGCTCATGCTTGTTAATAAGAAGCAGTAATAATAATTACTATTTCTTCCATATTCTACAAATGTTTATTGAATGACTTTCTTTCACTGAGTGCAGGAGATTCAGTAGAGATTAATTAAAACAATAGTTCCTGTGTTTGGAAAAAAATAACACTCAACAAATATAGGTATAACATATATTGTAAAATGTGTTGTGAAACTGCACAATAAAGAATTTAAGAGTATGCAATTAAATCTGAGAATGCAAGATGTAAGGATTAGTACAGCATACTCAAGGCTAATAGTGGTAGAATAATCTTTTCCAAATAAAGAGAATAACATATCTAAAGTTTACAGTGTCAGAAGAAAGTTGGTTAGAAGTTCATTGTAGCTTTGAGGGGTTGGGGAGAGGGAAACAGCAGAAGACACAATAAGGATAGTAGAGAAAATGGGGTAATTTAGAAGAGGAGGTTATTGGCAAATTTGTTAAATGTATATATTATTGGGGAGAGACACTGAACTTAGTCATTGCTGCTCTGAAATTTAAATGTAATTGAGCATCCTGTATTTATTTGTTAGATCTGGCAACCTTAGTTATCAGGTAAGTCAAGAGTGGGAAGTGTTTCAAGAAAGAAATTGTGGCAATTGCAAATAGTATTTGCGGGGAGTTGTGCTGAAAGCTTTGCCTGCATTATTTAATTTTATATTACTGCCTTTGCCAGTTGCAGTTCCTCTAGCTGTGTATTTTGATGGTCTGACATGAAGTTACTGGACAGTACTCATTTTTAAATGTCACTTCAGATTTAAAAACAACTTCAATTCCATCAGCTATTGGGGTATTAGAATGAAATTGCACATTTAAGAAGCTCTGGGTTATAGAGTGTTGAGGTATAGTACAGAAGTAGAGAACATACTCAGATAGTTTCAATGTATTTGTGCCTTCCACAACCCACCCATTGTGGCTTAGTAACTTTGATTAATCTCCTGCTCATAAAGAATTCTTCTTCAAGTAACGCAATGTCCTTCCAGGACTATGTTTCTGTCCATAAACAAATGCTAGTTCTTTGCTTAACAACAAGTTTCTTATTCTTCAAATTCTGTAACTACCAAAATTTTAAGTCACAACATTGTTTTCATCTTAATCATCATTACAATATTAAACACTTTCTTAGCTTGTATTAAATATCAGGCACTCTACTAAGAACCTCACATAAATCATCTAGTTATATTTCCCAAGAGTTCCATAATGTCTGTCATCAACTAATTCATACAAACATGAAGAAATTCACTGTTAAGCTTTTGCCAGAATGACAGAACTGCAGTTTCCCTAAGTTATTTGCTCAAGAACAAAGTGAGGTCCCTTGACAAAGACTACTCAGTTCATTTATTGTAGGCTTAAGATTCAGTTTGCATTTGACAACTAAACTGAGTATCTTGATAAACATCCTACACTTATTCTATAGTTCGCCACCATATTTCCCATCAATTGACATACCTAGATTTTCTTTTTGGAGGGATACTAGAGATTGAACCCGGTGGCTTTCAACCTCTGGGCTATATTTTTTATTTTTTTTGTGTGTTGTGAAACTGCACAGTAAAGAATTTAACTTAGTATGTGACTAAATCTGAACATGCATGACCTAAAGATTAGTACAGCATACTCATGGCTTAATAGTGGTAGAATAATCTTTGCCAGATAAAGAGAATAACATATGTAAAGTTTAGAGTGTAGGAAGAAACTTGGTTAGAAGTTCATTGTAGTTTGAAGGTGTGGGGAGAGGGGAGCATGAGAGGAAATAATAAGTATATTTTAAAATAGTGTCTCACTAAATTGCTAAAACCAGCCTCCAATCTGTGATTCTTCTTTGTCAGCCTTCCAATTACTAGGATTATAAGCATGTATCACAACACCAAGCCTTACTTATAATTTGTGTGTGTGGGGGGGGTGGTTCTGGGGTTACTGGAAACCCTTCTACCTCTGGGCTACAGTCCCATACCTATTTTATACTTTTTTATTTGGAAACAGGGTCTCTTAAACCAGCGCAGTTGGCTTCAAACCTGTGCGATCCTTTCTCCACCTCCCAAGCACGGGGATTACAAGCGTGTGCCACCACGCCCTGCTTTTTGTTTTGTTTTGTTTTGTTTTGTTTTGCGGGTCTGGGGATGGAACCCAGGGGCATTTGACCTCTGAGCTACACCTCCTGCCCTATTTTTTATTCTTTATTTTGAAACCGGGTCTCGCTGAGTTGCAGAGGGTCTAAGTAAAAGAGGCTGTCTTGTGAACCGCGATCCTCCGGGTCTCAGCCTCCCAAATGCTGGGATTACAAGCATGCGCCACCACACCTAGCTTACACCCAGCTATTTTTAAAGCCTGATTTTTAGTCTGGTTACTTGGTCATTTAGCCAAATATCTAAGAAAGAAGGATTGTGGTGTTCAAATTTATGTAGTTTCTCTGGGTCTTCTTACAGCTGATTTCTAGTTTTATTTCATTATGTTCTGTAAAGACATAGGGAAGTATGTCACATTTTTTTGAATATGCTAGTGTTTACTTTGTGGCCAAGAATATGATATAATTTTAAGAAGATTTTGTGAGCAGCTGAGGAAAATGTGAATTCTGCTGTAGTTGGGTGGAATAGTCTATGTGTCCAATAGACCCATTTGGTTAATGGTGTTCTTTAGGTCTGAGGCATCTTACTGACCTCTTTCTATAAGATCAATCTAATGGTGTGAGAAGGGGTAGAAGTCTCCAGTATTAGTGTATTTGGACTTATGTGTGACTTAATATCGCAAAGAGTTTGTTTTATGAAAGTATCTGTACCTATGTTTGGGGCATAAATGTTTACTATTATTATTTCCTCGTGCTGGATTATTCCTTTTACCAGTACAAAAAAAAATGACCTGCTTTTTCTCTTCTAATAATCTTGGGCTTAACGTCTAACTTGTCTGATATCATAGTTGCTACTCCTGCTTGTGTTTGAGTTCCAATGGCATGGATTACCTTGCTCCAGCCCTTTACCTTTAGTTTGTTGCTATTTTTACTTGTAAGGTGTGTTTCTTACAGGCAGCATGTAGATGTATTCTGGTTTTTAATTCATTTTGCCATCTTAAGTCTTTTTATTGGGGAGTTCAGGCCATTTGTGTTCAGTGTGATTATTGAGAGATGGTTTTTAATTCCTAACATATTGAAACAAGTTTTATTTGAGGTAGTGTTTGTTCTTCTTTGCTTAAGTGTTTGCTGTATGAAAATTCTTGTTTCTCTGATTCTGACAAGTGTTACTTATTTTTTCTTTGCAGTTAATCTTTTTGAGTATTTTCCCTAGTGCTGGTTTGGAAGGCATAAATTCCTTCAGCTTCTGTTTGTTGTGAAAGATCTTTATTCCTCCATCTAATTTGAAAGATAGTTTTGCTGGGTAGGAAATTTTTGGCTGCACATTTTTTTTTTCAGTCTAGAATGTTACTCTAGGCCATTCTGGCTTTCATGACTTAGTTTGGAAAGGTTTGAGTCATTCTAATTGGTTTGCCTCTAAATGTCACTTGGTATTTTTGTTTTTCATTTGTTTCTTGCCTATAAGATTCTCTTTTTGGCTTCTAAAAAGCAGATCATTATGTGGGATTGCATTAAAATGAAGAGCTTTTTTACAGCAAAGGAAACTATCAAAAACCTCAACTGGTATGAGGGTCTACACTTGAACATGTGTAAAATTATGAATAAGACATGGTTAAGCTGGACAACCATTGGTGAGAGGGGGGAAGGGAAAACGGGGGCGGGGGGAAAGGGCACCAAATATAGTTTAAATGTATACTATTTATGTTCAATAAAAAAATTGTTAAAAGAAAAAAAAAACCTCAACTTAAATCCAACAGAATGGAAGATTTTTGCCACCTACTCCTCCAATAGAGGACTAATATCTAGACTATACAGAGAACTCAAGAAACCCAGCACTAAGAAAATAAATAGACACCTCATGAAAGAAGAAATTCAAAAGGCCAATAAATGTATAAAAAATACCCAACATCATTAGAATTAAAGAGATAAAAATAAAAACTACCCTGAGATTTCATCTAAATCTAACTAGAATAACAATCATTCAAAACACAAACAACAACAAATGCTGGCAAGGATATGGAGAAGTAGGACTTTGTATTAGTATACCCACTCTGGAAAACTGTATGGAGTATCCTCAGAAGAATGGGAACAAACTTATCAAATGATCCAGCAATACCACTTCCGGGTATCTACCCAAAAGAATGGAAACCAAACTACCAAATTAATACATGTGTATCTATGTTCATAGCTGTACAATTCACCACTGCCATACTATGGAACCAGCCAAGATGTCCATCAACAGATGAGTGGATTACAAAACTGTGGGATATGTACACAATGGAATTTTACTCAGCCATAAAGAAAAACACAATTACATCATTTATAGGGAAATAGATGGAACTGGAAGACATTTGCTAAGTGAGATTAGTCAGTCACAAAAAATAAGAGAGCAAATGTCTTTCTAGTATGTGAAAGCTAGGGAGAAAATGGAACATAGGAGGAACTCCAGAAAAAGAAGGAGTTACTAACAATGAGTAAATAAGGTGACCTAACTGTGGGGATGAGAGTAAGGAAGAGGAGAATTTCTAATGTCCATGATGTACATTAACAAAAATATCAAAGTCAATCACTAAGCCAAATATGAGAAGAAGGGAGGGGGAGGGAATGGGGCAGGAATTGGGTAAGGGCTAATTGGGTGATGTGTGCATGTATCCCTCTACCGTCTTGTACTGCATTAAAATGTATGACTACAATGCACCAATAAAAAATTTTTAAAAAAGAAAGAAGGATTGGATTTTGCTGACAGGGTTGTTCTTGTTGTAAAGTACTCATTTTTTTCTATCTCATTTCTACATGTCTTGTGCTCAAATCAACTCTCATTGCCTCAATTTACTAACTCCCGTACCACTAAAATATGTTCATAAACACTAGGTTTTAGAGTATTCAAACTACAATTAAGGGAAGTTAGGTTATTTTATGTGACTAGATTAGAGGATGTAAATATACCCAAATACTGTTTTGCTTCATTTAAATCTTGAATGAAATTCATCAGTTTTTTATTCTTAGTACCTATTAAGTATAGACTTCACCTCACCAAATCGTATTTTTAATATATTAGTGCCTCAGTTTTTGCTTAGTTTACCAAATCAATACATTAAAAATGCTGATAGAATTATATGAAATGTCAGATCAAATAGACTGAGAGACTTAAGGGAGATTATGTAGGCTCTACTTAAGAAATCATTTGAAGAAACTCCACTGGCTTTAGAGTTAGACAGATTAAAAAATGCTTAACATTCTGAATATTACTTGAAGGACAGAACAAGCTTGGAAAAATAATCAAAAAGATAATGATAAAAAATAAAGTGTCTGTTGTGAGACATAAAAGGGCTTAAGATCAAAAAATTTTCCCAGCAAAAATTTTATGATAAAAAACTGCTAACTATATCTGATTTGGAGATAAAAATGAAACTTTAATATAAAATATGAAATACATCATTTACTCTGTGGTAGAACTAGCTACATCATGATAGAGATATAATAATTAGTTTGGTAGGCAGGCTTAGATCCAGGGATAGACGGAGTTTTTACCTAAACAAGTTGGGCTAACAGAAAGAGTGGGGTATATGGAAACTGGAGTCTTCTTGTTAGCAGAAGCAAGAATTTGTGCCAGGAATACTACAGCCATATATGACATGTATAAGCATCTGCCATTTCTCCTTTTCCTTGCTCTTATTTTTTTTTCTAACTAAAACAAATGCTGAGATATATTTCTCCTTCCTCTATTGATACTCTGCACTTAGTAGCTCATGCGACTATGACTAGAACTTTGCATGTATCATAATGTGTCAGTTCTCTGAATTCCTGCTCAAGGGCCTTGCCTGAAATGTCCGCCTCCGCTTATTCTCCTGGAGTACACTTCCTCTTGTTATTGCATGACCAATTCCATTAATGCTCAGTTCAAATGTCAGTTCCTCAAAGAAGACTTGGAGTAAAGGTCCAGAAACTTTGCTTTCCCAGTTGCCCTGATAGATTAAAAACCAAATGAAAGCCTTTGCCCCATTGCACATGATAAAGCATTTGCATTGCTGGAGACAGGAAGCAGAACCCTCCTGGATGTGCTGGAGCACAGGATGACCAATACTGAAGGAGAACAGAGATGGGCTGAAAATTGAAATGGGCAAGGAGGAATACAATCTGACAAGAGTGAGTTATTATGGCTAGAGGGCAATAAATAGAAAAGTGTATTGAAGAGTAAAAAGTTAGAAACGCAGTATTTCCACATTGGGTAAGGTCTTTGTGGTCTGTAGCTGTACTGGGCCAAGTGTAAACTGATATTTGAAAATTTTTAAATCCCTAAGAGCAATAAAGCCATAAAATCAAAAGTGACTACATGATTGAATAACAATAAGAGAAAAATTACATTCAAAATAACATTCTGATGACTCTGAAGTATTTCATGTTCTTCCTTGATAATTAAACAAACAGGGCATAATATTTTTTAAAAAAGCATTTTTAGGGTTTCTTTCTTGGTATTCCCAAACCAACTCTCTTGTTTACATTCTATAATTTTAAATTAGCATGATGTTTACTCAAAAATAATACTTAAAGACTTTTGTTTTTCTTGTTTGACAGCAAAGGCCTTTGAGTAAAATAAAAGGAACCTTCTTGCTCTCTGGTATGCAATTCTCTTTGTCTTTATTTTGCAAACTTCTACTCAAGGTGTTAGCTCAAATGCCAATTCCTCAAAGAGAGGTTTCCCTGAGCAATTTATCAAAGTTTAGATCCATCAGCGATACTCTTTTTGAGCTTATTGCATTTCTTCCCACTTATCACATGTTTTTATTTGGAGATTATTTGATTTATATCTGTTTCCTCCCACAAGCTAAGTTCCACGAGGACCAGACTCATGTCTGTTTTGTTACCCTGTAATATATCTGTAAGCTTGTCCCAAAGAACACATTGAATACGTATTTGTAGAATAAATAAATACTACTTGTTTTTGAGAAGCATACACAACTGTTTGCAACTAAATGTCATCCTCCTTGATACCTCCAGGCTGTAGATGCTCTTGTTCTCTGTCTCAGAACCATCAATAGCACTCATTACCCTGTATAGAGTTTATTATTATTCCCTTTTACCTATCAGAAAGAATCTAGGGCAGCACCTAGAATACAAAATGACTAGAGCTAATATGTTTGAGAGAGTGAATGTATAAATAAAGAAAATAATAAATAAGCTTCACATCTTCCACCTCCCCAGACAGTATACCCAGTATTATAGCTGGCTGAGAAACCCAGTAATCCCTATGCTGAAACACTCTCCAACCAAAAAAGATAGTACTCAGAAAAAAAAGATGTAGTCACAATAGCCTCATCTTTTAAAACTATTTTCGAAAGTAATCTTGTAGAAGCTTCACTATCTTTCGCAGTAGGAAATATTTTTAGCCACTTGTTTCTAAAGTTTTCCAACGTGACAGTATAATAGAGCCATTAGCTGCACTTTCCATCATGTGAATGAGACAACAGACAACACATTCCTCCTCCTCCTCGGATTCAGCTGATCTTCAGGTAGCACATGAAGTGGGAGTGAGTTACAACAGCCAAGGAGCAGCGTGAACACTTTTGAAAAGAAATACTAATGGAAAGTCCAAAACAAAACCTCCAGGTCCTGTTTAGGGGAAAGGGATGAGGCTACATGTTGCTCTAGAAAATTTTATCTTTGTTTGGGATTAGGAGAAGACTTCAATATCTTCTGGTATAGGGGAGATTTCACTCTAAAAAATGCACTTTATAAGCCAATAAGAAATTATACATGAAGCATGTGTGTGTTAGTAAATAACTGAGTAATTTGACAGTCTCATATACAGATATATGGCTTACATACACAATCCATACCTAATCAGCATGTATGTATATCATATGCATTTATTCAGTTAGTAGATGTGCATTGAACACTACTTATGTACTGCCAATGTTCTAGGCCCTCGGGATGTGGTGATGAAGACAGTATTAAGAATTTCTACTCTCAGGGAGTTAACATTCTTTTAGAAGATGGCAAATGGAACATTTTAATAAGTTAAATAAGACAGTAGATAGGATATAGACATAATGATGAGACAAAGAAGAAAATTAATGTGTCATTTCTCGTGACACATTTTCCGGAGAAAATTATCTGCATTCACCTTGGATTTATAATTAGTAATACAGTACATCTCAAATTGTATGCATCCCAAAGTCAATAAAAGATAACTTTAAAAAATTAAAATAAGAGCATCAATTTTAAAAATAACTGCGTATATGTGAGCTCATAATGTAGTGTAATAGCACTTCCCAATAGCAACACCATCTTTACTTTTCCATTCACACCAAGCACAAATTAAAGTTGATGCCGTTTACCTTAAGACAGCATTCAAACCCTAGAACACGGAAGAGCATTTCATTTCTTGGACACACAGTATTGCAAAACAGCAAGAGCACGATGTTTCTGAGGATGACGACATTAAGTGGCTCTAAAGCAATCACTAGTTCCAGTTTTGAACTGAAATATAAAGCAACACAAGTTTTATATAGGCCTCTGCCAAGTGAAGAGCATAAAATATCCTACTGCAAAAAATAAAGAATTCTCACTATTTGTGTTCATATTTCTATGGTATATAAATATGTGAAATAACTAAAGCTTGATATATTTAGAAATAATGTTTTCATCCATCTTAGCACTTACTAAATCAGGTCCCTACACACATCTATCTATATTTGCAGGCATAAATATACTTGCAGATAATATTTATGCTTATTTGTTCTATATTGTGGCAGATACAAATATAAAAAGACATTCTTTACAATTTTTATTACTTGAATTTCAAACTGCAAGCATTATAATTTGTTGGAGGACAGTGCTATACATAACCAACAGTTAATTTAAAAATATTCTACAAGAACTTAGCAACGTGTGCCTATTTGTTTGCATGACTTTGAACCTCACTATGGGATATTATTAAAATACACACATAAAGGTTTTTAAAAAAGTAATTACTAAAAGCATGTGTAACTATTTTCCCCCAGTTTCTGATGACAACAGAAAATATGTTTATAATTCGAAAAACAATTATTTTGGAAAGTGTCCTTTCTATGGATTAGTTTATCCAATTCTAACAAAGGTGTTTTTAGTGACTTTTTAAGTCTTTCAAAAGTCAGTAACAAAGATATCACTCACAGAACTTCAAACTATTGTCATGAATTTATTCCCCTTGGCTTTTCCAAATACGAAGGCTCCTGTCCTATAGCTCTAACAAGTAAAACAATCTTACTAAAATTTTTCTTGCAAAAGTATCAAGCCTTCCACTAATTTATTTAAGCAGTTTTGAGATTCTATGTAGAGAACCTTGACCATTTTTAAACATCATTTCTTTTCTTTTCCCCTACTTCTTCAAAGTTCCCTATTCTCTCCAGAATGGAAAATGGAACTGCATTAACCTATGTACATATCAGCTGTTACAATCTATATTGGAGAACATTGTTTCATCTCTTTTATCAGGTACAGAACAGATTGAAAGTTAATTGGAAAAGCATTTCAGAAGAGCAGTAGTATAAGGTCTAACAGCTTTTTAGAGATATAAAGTTTCATATTCTTTTATTAGAAACAATGCTCAATGCAAGGAACATTTTCCACCTAAACCAAACACGGGGAAATTTTTATCTATGTGAAACATATCCATGATACAGGAAAAAGTTTGCAGATCTGCTTTACTTAGTAGGTTATGAAATATTTGAAACTATGACCTACAAAGCCCATTTCACATGTACATATTTTTTCTAAGTTTTCTCCATAATATTATTTGCTTTTAAACGAGAGACTTCCCAAACACACACTTTCTAAGGTCTCCCATATCTTATAACATCTCACCCCTTTAGATCACCTTTCATGGTTGCCTGCATAAATAGTATATATTCTGCTGACTCTCTAGAGATTAATCTGCATATGTTATTATTGTGCAAATGTTTATCAGTCATCAATAGTGGAAGCTTTTGAAACCAAGGAGGTATCTGAATCTTCATTATAGGCTCTAGAACATGATAATCTGCAAAACTAAACATGTTGCACTGAATTAATTTGAATATGGACCCTTATGTCTTTGAAAAGAATATGAAAGTTTTATTCAATGAATTATGTCTTCCAGTAGAGATCCAATCAGAATACACAGGTACCTATAGTCTTACACTACACTCCTTTCAAAAAATGTTACTAGCTGGATGTGGTGGCACATGCCTATAATTCCAGTATTTGAAAGGCTGAGATAGAAGGATTGATCATAGGTTTAAGGCCAGCCTCATCAACTTAGCAAGACCTTGTTTCCAAATAAAAAATAAAATAGAACTGGGTATATAGCTCAGATGGAGAAAGACCCTAAGTTCAATCTCCAGTACCATCCTCCCATAAAATAATCTCAGTTACTGTAATAAAATAAAATATTGCGAGTCTCTCAAACTATTGTCAAAATCTCATTCAATATAATTAAATCACCAGTGGAAAAAAACAGATCTGAAGTTTATGAAAATATTTGAATTGATCTTAAAATCACAGTAAATACAATAGAAAAATCTCTGTAACTAAATTTTCTTTTATGAGAAAAAATAATGATAGTTATAGTTTATTTAGTACTTTCTATGTATACTTTCTATTGTTTAGTACTTTCTAAGCATGTTATATGTATTATTTACTTTGCTATACAATGTTTCTAGATTTTATAGCACCAATTTGTGCTATATACACTATATATGTATATATACACAGGTATATATACAGTATATATACAGTATACATATATACAGTATATTTACATACATACATACATACATACATACATACATACACACACAGTATGGGATGGACCCTATGGCATTCTATCTCTGAGCTATACCTCCAGCTCTATTTTTTATTTTTTATTTTGAAATAGGGTCTTACTGATTTGCAAAGGGCCTCACTAAGCAATAGCTGAGGCTGGCCCCGAACCGCTATCCTCCCAAATGCTGGGATTACAAGCGTGTGCCACCACATCTGGCCAACACCTATACATTATTGTGACCATGCCCATTTTGTGGATGAGAAAATGAGAGTGGGTGATAAATTGCACTCACCAGATATGCCACACATTTCCCACTGTGCCTACAGGAAGCTAAATTGGATGCCTACTTCTTAAAATGGATTATGTGGAAATGAGAGGTGCTTGTTATAGTTTTGATGTGTAATATCACCCCACAGGTTCACGTGTTGAAAGTCTGGCCGCCAGTGCAGCAAGATTCCAAGGTGGGGCAAGGCTGGAGGAGTGTGGACACTGTGGGCATGAGGACCGAACCTGTCCACATTTGAGGACTGAATCTGTCCCCCTACTCCTCACCTCTGCTTATGGCCTCATGAGTTGAGGAACTTACCTCTGCTGCACCATGCTACCCTCATGATGTTTCTGTCCTGGAGCCAGCAGATTATAGACAGGACCCCTGAAAATGTGAGCCCAAATAAACCTTTCTTCTTCTAAGTCGTGCTTGTCAGGTATTTTGATCACAGCAATGCAAAGCTATCTAATGCAATTCTGCACCAATTATTTAGCTGGGGTGTGGGTTTATTTTTTTTATTTTTTTTGGTGGTACAGGGGTTCCTGGAAACCCTTCTACCTCCAGGCTACACTCCCAGACGTATTTTCTCATATTTTTATTTGGAAACAGGGTCTCTTAAGCCAGCGCGGCTGGCTTCGAACATGCGCGATCCTCCTGTCTCCGCCTCCCAAGCACAGGGATTACAAGCATGCGCCACCACGACCAGCATGGGTTTAGCAGCATTTTTCTTCCTTTGGAAAGTATTAATTGAGATGATGATATCAGGATATTGAAACACACTGGCTTGCTAAGTGTGGTGTGATGATGTCTTGGAGTATTCACTGATCTGGGTGAGATTTAAATAAGAAAAAAAACCCACCACATTTTTGCTGTGTTAAGCCACTGATCTTTGGGTGGTCTTTATTTGTTATGAGAGTATAACTTATCCTACTCTAATGGGAAAAAAATTAGGTAATGTTGAAAAAAGTCCCATTTTATCCTAGTTCATAATCTTGAACAATCTGCAGGAAAACACAGGCTATTAGTTTAAATTTTCTTAATAATGCTGAGCTTAACATCCACATCTCCTTGAGACCATCTATCTGAACTTAGAAGTTGGGAATCCAGAATAAATTTCAAGCTAAGAAGTCTTTCCCCCCTACTACTTTCTTTCCATGTGTCTTTATAATAAATTCACAGCAACAATGATAACCTGGCTCTTTCCCCTCTTGGAAACCATACAGAACTTAATAAATACCTATTTCTTTCTTTTTTTTTTTTTTTTTTTTGCAGGTCTGGGGATGGAACCCAGAGGCATTCAACCTCTGAGCTACTCACCCTCCCTAGTTTTTTTTTTTTTTCTTTATTTTAAAACAGGGTCTCACTGAGTTGCGGAGGTCCTCACTAAGTAGCTGAGGCTCTCCGTGAACCGTGATCCTCGGTCTCAGCCTCCTGAATGCTGGAATTACAAGCATGCGCCACCACATCCGGCTTACCTATTCCTTTTTTAAATATTCTGTTTTTTAAGAGGCTAGAATGCTACTGACATGAACACTAAAGTAAATATTCTATAAAATAATAGACCAAGTGTGTTACACATTTAAAATTGGTGTCTCACATTTACACTTTCAAAAATGGGATCAATTTATAGTGGAAAAAAGAACAATCAGTGGACGCAGCAATGGTACAAATTATGTTGCTTTTCTATACTCCAAGTTTGTGTGTGTGTGTGTGTGTGTGTGTGTGTACAGGTGTACAAGTGTGTGTGTGTGTGTGCATGTGTGTGTGTTTACATCAGAAACTTAAAGGACTGCTCTCTTTTCACAAGAAATACTAATTTATCTTTAAAATATAGCTTAGCATGCAAGAAGTTTGTAACTAAAATGACCTAAAAACTATGTGTTTTCTAGCATGCTAATTACTTTTGCTATTAGAAAGAAGAAATGCCTTAAAGTGGTCTTTGTAATTCCTAAGCTACATATGTGTAGATCCCATGTCCAGGAGGGAATTTTTCTTAAAGTCCTTTGTAACTTTCAGATATTACTGCCTAGCAGTGCTGCAAGTACTACTATGCTTTAGGCACATAGATTTGCAAGTGTGCTAATTATTTTTATAGACTTGTGACTGCTCATTTGAAAAATACTGGGAGAAAGTGGGAGGATTCAAGGCTTATGGACCATGATGAATAGTTACTATAGTGATGTTATTTTTAATTTTTCATTAATAGCATTTAGCTCAAGGAGGAGGTTTTCTAGAACATCTAGACAGAAATCATAAATGCCACATTCTTCCTGAAATGCTCCGTCTACTGGGATATAAAGTTATGCAAGTTGAAAAAAAAACATAAACACCTCCTAACTTACTTTTTTGGTTTGTTTATTTATAAACAGATTGGGAATTTCTAGAAGTTTCTTCACCCTAATTAGGACATTAAAATCAAGAACATGGGTTTTGCTTATATCTCCAAATGACTTACTTACTAGTTCTGCCATTATCGAATCTAGATGCCAACTCCCCACCCATCCTCAATTCACAGGATTTGACCTGGCAGTGCCTATTTCTCCAGAAATAGAATTCAGACAATGCTTTTAAACTAGAGCATTAAATTTGTTATCTGAAGAATCAGTTCAAGAATAGAAACATCCAGTTCAGACAAACAAAGCTCAATTCCAGGAAAAATTGTTGCCACAAAGAAATAAGACTTCTTCAATAAAGACCTTGGAGAATGGCTTGCTTGAGAGTGAAGACAACACAGAAGAAATCCTAGCACAGAGATAAGGAGAGAAAGGCCTCTTGATATCACTTGAGCCTTAGATCTAGCTAATACTTCTGGAGTTTTTCAGTGACTTAGACTAATTTTTTTTTATTTTACTTAAATTAATTTGTTTACATTTTTAGTCACTTCTATTTGTCTTTCATCTACCTGGGATTTAAAAGAAATACCTTGGCTTATATAATTTCAAAAGAAATATAGCTAATAAAATTATATTTTCATATCATTTTTTCAGGTAGGATCTATCAGAAATCAACCTGTCACCTGTCAATCAATGTGTAAAAAGGGCCTGCTGATATAGAGGTCAATGATTTTCTTTTGGCTTGCCATAAATGGTCTACCTCCTTTCTCATTTATTGAGAGAATACATGCAGTCTACTTTTTGATACGTACTTGTAATATCATAGGTAATAAAATTCTGTGAATAATGCAAAACAGCCCAACCTACATGTAGTTTTTTTGTAGAGAGGGAGGCATCATAAACAATAAGACTATATTGAAGAGAAGTGGTGATGATGGATATCCTTGATTTTTTTCCTGTTTTTAGGGGGAATTAACTCCAACTAGAATGGCAATCATTCAAAACACAAACAACAACAAATGCAGGCGAGGATGTGGAGAAGTGGGGACTCTAAAACATTGTTGTTGGGATTGCAAATCAGTGCAACCACTTTGGAAAACAGTATGGAGAATCCTCAGAAGAATGGGAACAAATCTATCATTCGATCCAGCAATACCACTTCTGGGTATCTACTTAAAAGAAAGGAAACCAAACTACCAAACTAATGCATGTGTATCCATGTTTATAGCTGCACAATTCACCATAGCCAAACTATGGAACTAGCCAAGATGTCCATCAACAGATGAATGGATTACAAAACTGTGGGATATGTACACCGTGGAATTTTACTCAGCCATAAAAAATACAATTGCGGTATTTTCAGGGAAATGGATGGATCTTGAGGACATTATGCCAAGAGAGATTAGTCAGTCACAAAAAGTAAGGAATTGGATGATTTCCCTAATATATAAAAGCTAGGGTGAATGGGATCATAGGAGGAACTCCATGTGAAAAAAGAGATCCTACAGAGGAGCAAATAAGACAACCTAACTGTGGGGATGGGAGGTGGGGAGAGGGAAACTCTTTAAAGCACATGATGTACTTATTCATATCGAAGTCAACCACTAAACCAAGCATGGGAGGGAGGGATGGGGAGGAGTGAGGTGGGGACTGAGTGGGGGCTGGCTGGGTGATGTGTGCATTTATGGGCACACAAGTTTTTTACCCTGTTATGAGGTATAAATACAATGCACCAATAAAAAATTAATTAAAAAATTAAAAATAAACAATAAGACTAAAGCACAAACAATGCTTTGGACACACATAGGAGAATACATGACTCAAATTTAGTGGGTTAATGTGTTTTTTTGGGGGAGAGGGAGGAAAGGATGTGAAATTGAGGATACTCAGTAACCGTGTGCATGAGAGACTCACTCACTAAAAGAAAGAAATAGAATTAATAATGTGTTTTGTGTGGAAAATTATAGAGAACAGGAGAGACACAGAAAGATAGTTGGATACCAAAGGGTATCCAACTTTGACTTTAAATTTCTGGAGATAAAATTTGTAAATCATTATCATGTCTGTGGACTTTGAAGCCAAGAGATTGAGTGATGTATCCTAGGGATGTAGAGATTAGTGAAAAGCAGGCTTAGTACAGACCTCGGAAACCACTAGCACTAACATGGTCAGAAAGTTCTAAAATGAAAACAGAAGTACCCAGAATGCGAGAAGGAAGAACAGGAAGTCTAATGTCACAGGAAACAAAAGAAGGACACAGGAAGAAAGCATTTGTTATCAACAGTGACAAACAGCATGCAATGGCCAAGTAAAATAAGACCTGAAATGTGGCCATGGCATTTGACATTAAGAAAACTGTTCATACCTTGGTTGAGTTCAGTTTCAGTGGAGGGATAAGGGGTAAAGTTTAATAGTGATGAAGCTTTCTTTCAACTTGACCATAGAAGAAGGAAAAGATGCTTGTAGCTTAGTAAGGATAGTAGATTGGGAAAGATGCAGATATTTAAATTGAGAGTCATTTGAGGATGTTAAAAATCTTTTTTGAGGAAGAAGGCATTAGTAGGAGAAGTTTAAGATATATGAGGAAATAGATATTTTTAATTATTAGACACAAAGCAAACAGATGCTGACATATATGGAAGTGAATTTATCTTTTCACTTATGTCAAAATACAAAGCATGGCATTCTAAGGAAAAATATTATACCTTCGTGTATCTAAATTCTTTAGCTCAGCTCAGGTAATCATCCTTTCCTGTATTCTTGGTTTTCCTGTATTCTTGGTTCTCACACTTCCTCAGATTCTGTAACCAGATGTTGGAACAGTTTCTATCTGTCCTTGTGAAAGAATAGAAAACAAGAAGCTAGATAAGCAGATATGTCATTCCTTAGAATTTGTGTACAGACACATTTAATTTTCATAGGAAAAAAGTGAGGCAACATTTTCAAATTGTGTGATTTTTACAACCTTTTGAGTTCATATAGAAATATAAGCACTGCACAGAAACCTAATCTCCTTTCTATTTTCCTACATATTATATCTATCATATACATTTACCTTTTCTTCTGTTTTCCTGTCTTGAATGGAATTCTGATTTCTCTGTATATGAGTGTCTGTTTCTTCAGTGAATTTGTCTTTAATATAAAAATGAAAATATTAGTTTAGTTAAGAAAAAATAGATTATCAGGAATGAAACTTTCTTAATATTCTTTTTTTAACAATTTTTATTGAACATAAATAGTATACATTTACACTATATTTGGTGCCCTCTCCCCCCCGCCCCCGTTTTCTCTCCCCCCCCCACCAATGGTTGTCCAGGTTAACCATGTCGTATTCATAATTTTACACATGTTCAGGTGTAGACCCTCCTTAATCAAGATCGGCCTTTCTCCTCTCCTATCTTTCCATTAAAACTTAGCTAGTATTTCCCCTCTAATATCTGGGGTCCTACTGGTATCCTTTGTGTTTTCTAGTTTGGGCATATTAGAGGAAACATGTGTATCTTCTCCTTCTGTGCTTGGCTGATCTCACTTAACATGATGCTCTCCAGGACTTTCCATCTTCTTGCAAATGATATAATTTTGTTCTTCTTTATGGCTGAATAGAATTTCATTGTGTGTATTTCCCACAGTTTTGCTATCCATTCATCTGTTGATGGTGATCTGGGTTGGTTCCATATTTTGGCTATTACAAATTGTGCTGCTATGAACATAGGTATGCATATGTTGCTGTATTTCTCTGAATTCAACCCCTTTGGAAAGATACCCAGGAGTGGTATAGCTGGATCATATGGTGGATCTATTCCCACCTTTCTTAGGAATCTCCACACAGATCTCCATAGTGGCTGAACTAGTTTGCACTCCCACCAACAGTGTAAAAGATTAATATTATTAAAATATATTTGTGGATGATTACTCCAGTAAAATATAAGTAGGCAGTTGTCCTCTGCAAATACTAGCTCTGGCTGATTTTAGAAATATAATTTACTAATCAAAAACATCATTTGAATTCTGAATTAAAACCATCAGTATAAATGGATTAAATTCAACAGTTGATTAGCTCTTTATAGAATTATATCATATTCCAATTCACCAAAAATATACAGTACACAATGACCATTAATATATGAAGAGCTCATTAATTTCATTGTTGTTTTAACCAATGTTCAAATTGAATGTTGAAGATATTACTGCTGTGTGCATTAAGCTCTTAGTATCTTTCACATCAATCTAAAAGCATTTTATGACATCTGGAAATAAATGATATGAACACAAAGTAATCTGAAAATGACCTTATAGTTTGGTAAATGGATAAAATATTCCCATTTAAAATGCAGATTTTTTAAAAGCATCAAACTCATTTTTAATGTCTTCATGTATATTTTCTTGGGCAGATGGAAGAAAGCCAAATAATGTGACAATCCATCAACTACATAATGAAAATTGCACTTTTAAAAAATTGCCCGAACAATGGTTCACATTTTAGAAAATGAGTTTTTAATATGAGCCATTTACAGTCTTCATCTATACATTATAAATATTTCTTTTGAATGTTTGAACTCAGTATAATTGATTAGGTAATGCAATATATCATGGTTTTACTGTAGGGCAAACAAAGTAAACATACCCACTAGTCTAAAAGCAAAAATTTTAAAAAGGGAGAGAGCCATACTGGAGATACTGCTGAAACTCACTAGAAACAAGATGAACCTTATGTATCCCAGCCTCAGTCAGCCACAGAAGTCATAAAAAAAAGTCAGAAAAGCTTAGTACAAGTGGAACTCAGTTGTACAAAAACAAAATTTTACCTTCTCTGAGAAGTATGTAAGTTAAACTTTACGTGATTCATGGATTAAAAAAAAAAAACCTTGCAAAGCTAGTCAAAATTTCTTATAGGTTAATGACATGCTACTACATGAAAAATCTCCAGTTCCCCCCCCCCCAGAAATGGAAAAAATGAGATTCCATATAGCAGGAAATATGTTCTTAGGAAATTAGAGCATACAATGAACTTCACTACTTTGGAAGCAAAAGTTTCTTTTGTTGAGTTCAATGAATCCTCTACCTTTAAACACAGAGAGCCAATGACCTGAGTCTTATTATATCTTCATAGCACCTTAAAGCAGAGAAAACAAATCACAAATCACATAATTACCAAAGTAAGTTCTCTGTAAGCCATTTAAACTGTTAAAAACCATCATCTACCTAGATTTTAATGTGGTGGAGACTTAACTTTACGATAGCAAATTTTGGTGAGGTTTCACTTTTAGTAGAAGCCTCTTTGTAAATGACTCATCAAGATATTGATCTATCATACACTATTTAGAAAGAGTTCTTTGCTTTGATTAGCAAGGATACAGCTCAAAAGGATATTCAGTGATTTTCTGGGGTATAAGTTTAACATGAACTAACGTAACAAAATGTCAGCATCTTTTCAACCACTTGCATAGGTTAGAAAAACAAAAAAGAGAATTTCACAAATATGTCTCCTTAGAACCACTATCCTGTATTTGATCTTGAAAGAGAAATAAAATGCCTGTTATTTTCTTTGGATATTTTGTTTTGTTTTACTTTGTTTTGAGGCAGAGGAATTAAGAAACCAGTAGTGTTCTTTTCAACATGGTCAATTTTCATCCACTCTATCTTTAGAGAGAAATCAAACGTCTAGTAGAAAGCAACACAGACCAAATAAAGCAGGATTATATAAAGCATTATACAACTTTTTTTAAAAAGATTTAGGAAGCACTAAATTTCATAAAGGCTAAGCACAAGGGAAACCTGGAGGGATCTAGGGAGTAATAACAAATTTCAGGCCACTCTTCCAACAATCTAGGGGAGAAACCTGGGCTTCGGTTTTATGCCCTTCCCTTGGCTGCTCAAACATGAAGTACTTTATTCAATAGTTCCCCAGAGATTCCACCTAATAAGGCTATATACAGCAAGAAAGGGAACTTAAAATTTAATATGTAGCCTGAGCTTACCAATATCCCTGAAAAAAAATTCGTTTCTAAAAAAATAACCCACGGTTTCTCTTCCTCATGCGTTCAAAGGCTAACTGATCTGCTCTTAAGGCAGTAAACTTACACTGCATCTCTCTATGGATATCAGAGACCACGAAATTTCATTGAGACCTTAAAATTGAACAAAACTAGGTTATTAAACTCAGGGCATATTAATATAAATAGGAAAGGCCATTTTGTGTTTAGAGTAAAGTTAGGTGCGGATGGCCATGGAAAAATTTTTATGAATCAGTTTATTATATTCTTACAGAAAGGAAAATGGATTGTTGAGCAAAGACTTATCATGGGGCTCACTAACCATACCAGTCTGACTGTTAATTGTTGGAAAGTGATAATATCGTCAACTGCTTATATTTTGGCCACAGACTGAAACTTAAGGTTTGCTACTATTTTTGTCATAATATTCCTGGTGCACGTGCTCCTTCTATTTCTCTGATTATTTCTTTTCACTACAGAAGAGAGGAATATTTTATTGCTAAGACAAGAGGAAAATCTGCCTTGAACTTTACAGGACATTGAAAACTCTGCATGGTGTCTTAATTTGTGTGTGGATGTGGATGGAGGGGTTATTTTCCTATATGTAATATACCCTCTGAGAATTCTCTAAAATAATCTGTGTAGACAGTGTTTCAAACTTACGTGCAAAACAAAATAGTTATGAACACACGCAATATTTGAAAATGTTTCTCTCGACTACATGCTATGAGAAAATCCTTAAAGAAAATAGCAATTTAATATTTTTGTGCAATAAAGAAAATCACAGTCTATTAATTCTAGAGAATTGTTTCCAATCTAGAGCTTCCCCTGTGACTTTTAAAATAAATTTTAATGTATATTTGTTATTAAGGGTAATAAAGTAACGGCGCTTATTTGAAACACAATAATAAGCTGATTTAAACTTTGGCAAATTGCTTGGGGATTGTTCAGGCATATTTATTTTCTTCTCAAATGGTGCCCACCTCTCCTGTGGAGTACCATGAACTTTACATGCCCTGTCTGGGATTAGAATTCTTGTAAAGTGCCATAGACAGCTACATTTCAAGTGCATTTCCTGAACAGTAAATTGACATATCTTTGTATTCTTAAGGAACTGTGGCAAAAGGGAGGAACTGACTCCTAAGAAATGTTTGACCATTTCACACCCATGGTGTTTTACTCTATTTATTATAAAAAAAATAACTGTGCAAAAAATGTTTTAATTTTCTTGGTGGCTCTTGGAACTCTCTTCCCTTGAAAAACATCCAGGTTTCTTTCCAGATGAAGCCAGTTTTCTAATCAACTAAGGTGCTCCAAAAAGTCAAGTGCAATCAGGTATTAAGAAAAGTGATGAGGGAGAATTATTTAAGAATCAGAAGCAGAAGCCATATTAAATGCAAATGCTTCTGTCTCTAAACTTAGAAAGTTTTTCTTTGTGACATTTAATTTCTGTTCTCATCTACATTACTCATCTACCTTTCTAATTAGCATTTTATGTGCACTTCCAACATTAACCTCTCCTATTGGTTTATGTCAATATGAAGTTGGTCCCTCTCCAGCAAAATAGGTTTTGAAGCAATTCTAGTAATCATGATAGGATCGAAAAAGATGAATTATTTAGACAAGAATTAATATGAATTAATTAATGTTTAAAGTTATTAAACTTTTTGTGTTATCAGTAATAGTGATTGAGACACATACACTGAAAGACCATTCTTGTATTGACTCTTGGCACTAACTCTGGACTGTGTTTACAGGCTTTAAAGATTTTTCTATACAAATATCATCGTGGAGTTGGAGATAGACATGACTAATACAGAACTCCTATTTACCATGTCTCTGACAATTTAAGTCATACTGAGACATAATTCAGCAGCATCAGGAAAGTGTTACAAATTGCAGATCCAAGTGAAAGCTCTTTGCTCTTAAGACAGTGTTTTGGGACCATAAAAGAGCAAGAAAATTCCATGAAGAGCATTTTATAAAAATAGTCATGGCCACATCTTACCCAACCAAACAAACAAAGTCAGAATTTCTGGGGAATATTTCTCAAACAACAAGATTTAGGGACAGAGGCTACAGGCCTCCAGTGGCCATTGGAGCTACAGGCCCTGGCCAGGAGAGGTCATCCCAGAAATGCCTAAGAAAACACCTGTCTCCTCATGGCTACCTCCACTTTCACTGTAGGATTGGCTACAGGGTGGTCATCTATACCCACTGCTATATACACCACACCTGCCTGAGCCATAAGAGTGCTCAGAAGCTTTGTTTTTGTTTTGTTTTGGTGGCACTGGAGATTGAACTCAAGAGTATTTTAGTACCTTTGAATCCCTTACCCGGCCTTTTCTTATTTTTTTAATTTTATTTTTCATCTGAAACAGGCAGGGTCTTGCTAAATTGCTGGAACTGGCCTTGAATTTGAGATTCTACTGGCTTAGCCTCTCAGGTACTGGGATTACATTTGTACACCACCACTCTCTGCAACTGTGAGTCTTTTTTTTTTTTTTATTCTGCCTTTGCACACACTGGATCCATAGTTACTAATAAAAGCAAAGAAAAAAAAACCTATAAAGAAATTACACTAAATTGCCAAGTTGCAACCAAAGTCAACTATATACCATGTGTGCCAAACCAACACCTCAAAATACATCTGCAGGAGAAATTTGCTTATTGTGATGGCTAACCAAAGAAATGGTAGAAATAAAATCTACCAGATGTATAAATCTCAATATAGGAGTATAAGAAATATGAATATAGTTGATATATGCCTCTGAAAGAACACAATTACTCTCTAGGAACATATTTTAAACCAAATGATACTGAAAAAATGCTTGAGAAAGTTTTTTTTTTTTTTTTTTTTGGTGCTGGAGGTTGAAACCAGGTGCTTTGTACCTTCAAGGTATACCCCCAGCCCTATTTTACTACTTATTTTGAAACAGGGTCTCACTAAGTTAATGAGGCCGGCTGTGAACCAGTGACCTTCCTATCTCAGACTTCCAAGTACTAGGATTACAAGTGTGTGCCACCACATCTGGCTATAGAGAAAGATTTTTAAACAGTGATTATGAGCAGTATTACTGATGCAAAAGGATACAGTTAAGCAAAATTTAAGAAAATGGATAATATAAATGGGAAGTTAAAAGAGATAGAAAATGTAAATAATTATCAAACAAATATTTTTTCTTTTTTTTTTTTTTTTTTGGTAGTACTAGGGCTCCTGGAAGCCCTTCTACCTCTGGGCTACACTCCCAGACCTATTTTTTTATTTGGAAGCAGGGTCTTTTAAGCCAGCGTGGCTGACTTTGAACCTATGCGATAGTCTCTCCCTCCCAAGCGCAAGGATTACAAGTGTGCACCACCACGCCCAGCCAAACAGAAATCTTGAAAGTGAGTGTTCAATACAAGTCAAATAAAAATTATTTTCAATAATAGATCAAGCATAAAGTAAGAATATTTGAATTGATTTCAGATCATTTTAAATATGTCAGAGAAAAAAGTAAGAAACTGTAGAGCCTTAAAAACTTTGGAACATCATTAAGTAGCAGAAGTTCACAATTTTGAAGTACAAGAAGAATAAAGAAAAACACAGGGGGTGGTGAATTGGCTTGAACCCCACCCCCACCATGCCATTAGCATGGGGCTTTAACTATCTTCTGTATTTCTATCTTTTTAATAAACATCTTTAAATCTTCAAAAAAAAACCACAGAAATCCATTTAATGAAACACAATAAAATTTTACTCAGCAATAAATAAGAACAAAATTACGTCATTTTCAAGAAAATGGATAGACCTAGAGGCCATTATTTAAGGGAGATTAACCCATCACAGAAAGTAAGGGTCATATATTTTCTTTCATAGGCAAAAGCTACAGAGTCATTGGCATATAAGAGGGACTTTGGATAACAGAGGAGAAACTCCAGTAGAGCTAGGGAGTTAGTCTTGAAAAGAGTGTTGGTACAGGGGGCAAAGGGAAAACTAATGAAATAAAGTACTTCCACTGACAGTATATACATTTGATAGAAGACAAATTCTAATCTCAGTGTCTTGTATGGGGAAAGAAGAGAGAGGGGAAGAAGCCAGGGGAAAGCCCACCAAGTGCTGCGTGTGTGTTTATGACCATCACTATGAACTACATGATGGTGCGAGATTAGAGTGCACAAAAAAGTATCAAAAGTACACAAACTAATCTTAATTTCTTTAATCTGGAGAAAGAAATAGATATTAAGTAAAGAAGGCCAAGAGATACCCAAATAGATATGGTCAGAGAATATTCTCAGCTTTCATATTGTGGTCAAACTATCAAACCCATAAAACCAGAAGATAATTCTAAAAACTGGAGGGGAAGGGTAGCAAGTCACTCGCAAGGTTTTCCACATTAGACTAAGGGCAGATTTGTCAACATAAAGCACATAGATCAAAAGGGAATGAAAAGGCACCTTCCAAGTTCTTAAAGAAAATAACTGTCAACAAACAGTACCATGTCTAGCAAAGCTATTCTTTAGAAACGATGAAGAAACAAAGACTTTTCAATACAACCAAACACAACGTACATTCATCCCCACCAGAAAGACTTTCCAAATGAGGCTACAGAGAATCCTGTAACCATTATGAAAGCATATGAATTACAAAACCCACTGGTAAAGCAGACAAGCAGAGAAGAAGTATAAACGAATACAACCTTATCAACACAATAAACCACCAAACCACAACAATAAACAGTATGAGAGAAAAAATAGAACACAATATTCAAAATAAAAAATTAACAAAAGTGACAGGAGTAAGCCCTGACATAATTGTCTTTGAATATGAAAGAAAAAAATTCCCCTAGTTAAAAGATACAGATTGGCAAACTGGATATAAAAACAAAACTTAATGATATGCTTTCTGCAAAAACTCACTTCACCAGTAAAGACAGATATAAACTGAGAGTGAACAGATGGAAAAAGATATTTTATAAATGGAAATTAAAAGCAAGCAGGAGTAGTTGATCTTATATTAAATAAAACAGACTTAAAGTTACAGGCTGTAAAGAGAGATAAAGTCATCATATAACTATCACACATAATTTGATCCATAAGAATTACAACTATATATGCACCTAATGCTCGAATACCCACATTTATAAAAATAAAAATTTTACATAAATGGAGATAAATCTCCCAATATAGTAGTAGTAGGGAACTTCAAAACCACACTTTCATCAATGGATAGATCATCCAGACAAAAATTCACAACAAAATAGCAGAGTTATTGTATAAATCTAGTGGACGTATCATACATTTATATAGTATTTTATCCAACAAGTACAGAATTCATATTATTTTTCAGTACATGAAATATTCTCTAGAATAGACCACATATTAGGTCACAAAAATAGTCTCTACAAATTAAAAGAATTCAAAATCATATCAGAAATCTTCAGTAGAAAAAAATGAAAGAAAACTAGAAATCATTAAAAAAAATCAAATGCTCATAAACTCAGATATTAAACAACATGCTACTGAATGAATAATTGGTCACTAAAAAAATCAAAAGGGAAAAATTTTTAAATCTTGAAACAAATGTAAATGGAAACATGACATACCAAAACACGTGATAGGCCAGAAATATTAAGAATAAAGAAAACCAAGAGCAAACCAATTCCAAAATTATCATTGGGAAAAATAACAAAAATCAAAGCAAAAATAAGTAAAATAGAGTTAAAAATATAAAAAATGAATAAAGATTTAAAAATTCAACATTTAGCCAGACTAAGAAAACATAAAGGAGACTCAAGTGCACAAAAATGAAAATGAAAAGGAGACATTACAAATTATATCACATAAAAATCAAGAACTATTACAGAATGACTATTAGAACAACTATGTACCAAGAAATTGAAAAACCTAGACAAAATTGATATACAGCTGGGTACATGTAATCAACCTACGAAAACTGAATCATAACGACAAAGAAAACCTAGACAGGCCAATACTGCTAAGTAAGATTGAACCAGTAACACAAAGTCTTCCAACATAGAAGAGTCCAGTACCAGTTGGGCGTGGTGGTACACTCTTGTAATTCAAGTAATTTAGAGGCTGAGGGAGTTGTAGAGTGCTTGACTAGCATATTTGAGGGCCTGGGCTCAATCCCCAAAATTACAAGACATAAAATGATAAGTAAATGAGACTATAGAGAAATAAATTTAAAAATAGGGTTACTTCATGAACTCAGAGCTCTAACTATTTAAAAATGACCTATTGAAATGGCTATTACCTTGTCTGAGACTTTCTGTGTTTCTATACAGAATATCTGGTACCGGGTTATAGGGAAAAGAATTTTGATTTTTACGGTTGTTAGAAATCGAAAATCTAAGATACAAAGACCCACATCACACATAGACTTTCTTGTTACATCATCCCATGGCAAGAGGAAGAAAAACAATAAACCAAATGTGAACATGTGTAATAAAGAAGGGCAGGTAGAAGAGACCAAACTCATACTTTAATCAGAAGCTGATTCCTGTGATAACTAACCCACTTCTGTAATAATGGCATAAATCTATTTATAAGAGCAGAGCCATTGCAATCTATCATCTCTTAAAAGTCCTACCTTCCAACACTTTTTTATTGGGGATTTAATTTCTACCAGGCATGGTGGCGCGCACTTGTAATCCCAGCACTTGAGAGGATGAGACAGGAGGACACACAGGTTCAAAGCCAGCCTCAACTACTGAGTGAGGCTCTCAGCAACTTAGTGAGATGCTGTTTCCAAATAAAGTATAAAATAGGTCTGGGAGTATATCCTGGAGGTAGAAAAGGCTTTGAGTTCCACCCCCAGTACCAAAATAAATAAATAAATTTCCAACACATCAACTTTGAGTAAGTTGCCCAAACTATACTAAACATAAGTACTTAATACATGTTTTCAGGAAAGAATTGATGATTTTTTAGGCAATAATAAAATAGAACCTAAGCCAAGAATTTGAGAGGAGCCTCCATTTTATTAGGAAATGAATAAATGCTATAAGTAAGAAGATGTTTTTGAAGATATACATGGACAATCAACTGAGCGGTTTATGTCCACTTTTGGAATTCTACAGGAACTTGGAGAAACTATGTTCATTCTCTTACTTTTCTTATAGTTTAATGATAGACACAAAGCCCAGTGAAGTGTTTACCTTTGCTAAACAATGTGAATATTTTCATCAAGTTCTATGGAAGAAACAATTTTTTATGTGGAAATTGGAAAATGAATGATGCAAACATTGTTCTGTGTAGAAGACTATAATGTTACTGTGTATTTCACAAGACAGTAAGATTTGTGCTACTATCATTAATAGATTGCCCATTTCTCCTAATGTAATTTTCTGATACACATCCATCTCTAAGAATGTAAAAAATATTTTCTTGGAGAAGCATCAATTTCGTGTACATGTATATTTAGAAGTACTGAAGTATGTTCTTTTTTCTGATCAGAATTTATTTGAGAACCTCTGAAAGATTTTATAAGCCCACACTTTTATATCATCAATGATTTAAACACCTTGATGAAGACAGACTTGTAAAATATTGCTAACTACTAAACCAAGCCTTAAAATTATAATTTTCGTTATTCATTTGACCTTTGATTATTTTATAACTGTAAATTATATTGTAAAATATCTGAATATTGGGAAGATTAAAAATTTTGTGTTTTTTCTGCATCTAAATATCAGCCCCAAGATTGATACTAAAAATGTTCTAATATGTAGAGAGATTAATTTTTTAAATATCTAATATTATTTATTTCTAGGTAAGAAGCTATTGATGGGATTGCAAATTAGTGCAGCCACAATAGAGATCAGTGTGGAGATTCCTCAGAAAACTAGAAATGTATTAATCATATGATCCAGCTGTATCACTCCTGCATATCTTTCCAAGGGGATTGACATAAGAATATTGTAGCAATACATGCATATAGCCAAATGACAACATAATTCAAAACCGCTAACTATGGAACCAACCTAGGCGTCCATCAACAGATGAATTCACTACAAAATAAGATATATGCACAATGGAACTTGTTCAGCAATAAAGAAGGACAAAAAATTATATTATTTGCAGAAAATTTAATGAACCTGGAGAATATTATATTAAGTGAGATTATCCAGGCACAGAAAGTGAAGGGTCATATGTTTACTTTCATATGTGGAAGATAGGAAGTAATTGAGATTAAAGAGTGAATTTAAGTAATGGAGGAACTACACCAGTGGAGATATAGAAAGGGAGAGATAGAAGGGAGGCTGGTGTGTGTGTGTGTGAGGGGAATCAATGAAATAAACACTACCACTTAAGTTATATACACATGTGAACTTTTTAATGCAAGTCTTAATATCATGTGTGGGAAAGGGGAAGAAATGAGAAACGAGCCTCAGAGAAACTCACCAAGTACTGTATAAATATGTCTTTATCACTCTGAACTACATAGTCATCTAAGGTTACAGTGCACCAATAAAATTATTATTAATTTTTGTGGCACTGGGGTTCCTGGAAACCCTTCTACTTCTGGGCTACACTCCCAGACCCATTTTTATACTTTTTTACTTGGAAACAGGGTCTCTTAAGCCAGCACGGCTGTCTTCGAACCTGCGCGATCCTCCTGTCTCCGCCTCCCAAGTGCGGGGATTACAAGCGTGCGCCACCACGCCCGGAACCAATAAAGCTATCTAGATATTCTAGTAGTAAAAAGGGGAATATTTGTTTTTCATATAATTAAAATCAAAACTATTTTTTTATAAGTTATCCCTGAGTGACTAAAAATGTTCAGCTTTTGTTAGCCTGGAACATATTTAAAAAGGACATGAAAATAGTATCATTCAATATTCAGAGGCTTGAAGTTTATTAGGTTATTTGAAACTACTCTTAGCAATTAGGCTTTTGAGCATACCAACACTTAGAAAATTCAGATAATTGCAGGTTTGAATTTTTTAAAAGTACTTTAAATGTGGTTCAAGTAATGATGAATTGATTTGCTTTACAACCTTTAGCAGAAAATAATTCTAAGCAAAGTATGGGGATTAAACATGTAGAGAGGCAGAAGAGCCACAGGGAAGTTAGTCAAGTCAGCACAGAAGGCAAAAATCAATTGTGTATAAATCAGCCTGAAATATTGTGTAAAATATAGAACAAATCATTTTATGGACCCAATCTAGCCTTGAAAGCTGTTTTAATAGTAAAAGTTGAGAAAGACTGAAAAATAAAAGAAAAAGGGAAGAAAAAAACTAAAGCAATGTGCAGATGTATAAAATCTAATCACTCTGCTTTAAATATAATTATTAAATCTCTAGAAGCAAGTACAGGTTTCTAAAGTTTTTATCCTTGTGTCAGATTAGCAGTTATAATGTTGTCTTTATTTTTAATATATTTAAGAGATTTATTAGCTTTTGGAACATACTAGATTTTAAAGTAAATATACTAGTAAATATTGTAAATATACTAGTTTATGACTCCACAGTATCTTATGAGAACCTCTTGCCCTCAAACTCTACAGCCATTTTAACATGCCATGTCTCACATATCTTTCCAATATACATGATGGGCTTGAAGATAACATCAAAATATAAATGTTTAAAGACAATGGTATAGAGGGTTATAGAGGAATGCAAAACATTTCAGTTGCTCTGAGACTTGGAACTCAACCAACAGGAAGACTACTTCTTGGCAAGAGGAGAACAACAGTCAGAACTCAAGGGAAAAAGACAGTTGAAATGGAGGCAGCACAGAGAGCAGAGGACTATAAAATCCCTAGGCATCTCATCTGCTGAGCAGAGGCAGGGATCATCTACCTGAGTATGCATGGGAGCTGGTGGCTACTGGAATCCAATGGTTTTCAGAGCTAAAGCTAAACTCAAACAAAGAAGAAGCTAAATCTTGTCAATTCAGTGATTGCAGAGAACCAACGACAAAAGCAATCATATCCTTGTCTCCACACTTGAATACCTCAAGATACAAGTCCCTTTGGCTGCCAAGCCTGGCTGCTCATACAAACTTCCCAGCAAACTTCAGTGGCTATAGCTGAAATCATCTGTATTGCAGAAGCACAGGCTCTTCCTGCAGTGAACCCAGTAGCTACAACTTGCTTTATCAAGACCACTGTGAATCTCTAGACCAACCAGACACATTGCACAGTGAACTCTGGTGCCTACAGCTGAATTTGTCTGAGCTGAGAAACTAAACCATTTCTGCAAGAACCTGTGTGGTACTCAAGACCATGAGTTGCAAACTGTCATAGTGGAAGCCAGCTTGGCTACAGAGACTTGCATAGCAAAAAAATCAAACCCACCATATCTGTAAGTTTGAAACCATTCATGCAGAGGAGGGGGCAGGGGCTACGATCAGATGCAGCAGAAAAAGGAATTTGCAGATAGTCCCTAAGGACAGCCCAGCAGGCAAAACCAAGGGCCAGCAGTTTGCTCCACCCTTGCAGGGTCTCCAGTGAGCACTACAGGCCTGACACTAGTAATATCTGTGGAGTGAAATAACTCATACAACTGCGCTACAGGCTGGGAGGGCTATAAACTCTGGCCAAATTGTGTTTGAGTGACATAAATTCCAATGCTGGTGGCCAGCAGGGTATAGTGTGGTCACAGCTGCTGAGAGAAACAGTTTCTGTTAATCAAAGAAATCATCAGGAGTCTGAAGAGAGAGCCTACAGAATAGGAGAAGATCTTTGCCAGGTTTCATTTGATAGAACACTCCTATCTAGAATATACAAAGTATTTTACAAACTTAAAAAAAAACAAATACCTCAATCAAGGAATGTCCAATTGAACTAAATAGATACTTCATAAAAGAAGAAAAAATGGTCAATAAATATATAAAAAATTTTCAACATAATTAGAAATCAGAAATATGCAAATAAAATGACCTTGAGATTATATCTAAACCACAATTAGGATGGCAATCTAAAGGTCAAACAATGATAAATGCTGGAGAGGATGTGGGAGCGGGCGGAACTCTCCTTCACCATTCGTGGGATTGCAAATTAGACAGCCACTATGGAGATTGGTGTGAAGATTCCTTAGAAAACTGAAAATGGATTCACCATATGATCCAGCCATAGCACTCCTGGGTATCCTTCCAAAGTAACTGAAATCAAAATACGATAGTAATGCATCCATATCCGTGTTTATAGCAGAACAATTCATAATAGTCAAATTATGGGACCAACCTAGTGTCCATCAAAAGGTGAATGGATTACACTATTGTGGGATATACGCACAATGGAATTCTATTCAGTAATAAAGAAGAACAAAAATATATCATTTGCAGGAAAATGAATGGCCCTGGAGAACATTGTGTTAAGTGAGATTAGCCAGTCACAAAAAGTGACAGATCATGTTTTGTTTCATGTGCAAAAGCTAGGGGGTAATTGGGATACAAAGTTTTAGATAATAGGGAAACTCCAGTAAAACGAGGAAGGTGGCCTAAAAGAGTGTGGGAAGAGAGGAGAATTAAGGAAGGAATCCTTTCCATTGTGTACATATGTGAGAATACAAGTTTTATTTCAATATTCTGTATGGGGAAGCGGGGAGTGGTGAGGGAGCCAAGGAAAATCCCACCAAGTGCTGTGTGCGTGTATGTCACTACCACTGCTAACTACATCATGATGTGAGACTATAATGCACTAACAAAAGTTTAAGAAAAGAAACTGTATAATCTTTGGCAGTTTATTTAATCTCTCTAGATAGTTAAATTTATATTATTATAAGAACTAAATTGTATTTTGTCACATTATTATTATCAATTATCACAATATTTTATATTGTCCAAATATGTATGTATCCTTAAAAGGCATTTTTATCTACCTCAAATGTTAATATACAAGTCACTTGGCACATACAGCTATTTATATTCAAACTAATGTTATGTAAAATTTAAATTATAGTTATAAAAACCACTTTCTTAATGTTTGATGTGCATTTGTGGCTACTGGCTACCATTTTGAACAAAAGTGATATACAGAATTAATATCATCACAGAATGTTCCATTTGGAAGCAGTAGTATATTCACGAACCCAAATATCTCACAGTATTATCACTACAAAAAAATTTCTAAGTGGCTGGAATTAATTCTGGGTAAAAAACACATTAGTAATTTGAAAGCTACCTATAATTTACTTTGAGCCATGTGATTCTATTAAGATGTTATCTCTTTTAACTTTTTATTGGTGCATTGTATTCATACAATTTAATGGGATGCAAATGGTGGAGATATACATAGCCCTTACCCAGTTCCCACCCTATTCCATTCCCCTTCCTCCTCAATATGTTGTCTCTTTTAATAAATCATATCATCTTAACTTACTGATTAATGGAATATTGTATTGTGACATGATGGAAAGAGTAGAATGTAATCTAATCTACTGGTCTTTGTTCAATATTTATTTATATACTATCAATATTTTTGATAAGACAGGAAATATTTCTGTTTAATATATTATTTTCAAATTGACTACTCTATTTGAGCTAAAAATAAAAATAAGTATGATACTTGCAATTGATGGTAATTTGTCTTTCACCCTGGAAGATTGTTCATTTGGAGGAAATTGATTTGGAGTACAAATGTCAATAACATGCTAACCCCCACTGTAGAGATTTCATTTTCAAATAAAATTTCATTTGTTTTATTTTCATATTGGATATTTGTGTTCCAGTATATACAGCTACAGAGACCAGATAAATATACTGACTTGTCCCATTCCAGTCACACTTCCACCAGCTTCATGGATATTTCCCACCTGTATCCAAAGCAAAATAAGTACATAAATAAGTAAAAAAATGAACTTGAAAACTGTACTTACATCAGATTTTCATGCTGATTCTTGTTGACTTTCACTCTACTTTGGTTCATTTATTCAGTAATAATTATTGAAAACATATGACAAACATATTAGATATTCTTGTTTGCATAGGCAGAGAAGGTTTCTGACCTCCTAAGATTGAAATTCGACTCAAGCCGGGCGTGGTGGCTTGTAATCCCCGCGCTTGTGAGGCAGAGACAGGAGGATCGCGCAGGTTCAAAGCCAGCCGCTCGCGCTTGCTTAGGAGACTCTGTTTCCAAATAAAAATGTAAAAATAGGTCTGGGAGTGTAGCCCGGAGGAATAAGGGCTTCCAGGAACCCCAGTACCACCAAAAAAAAAAAAGAAATTCCACTCAAGATTGAGTAATTTGAAGAGAACACAAAGATGATTGAAAACATAAGATAAGCTTAAACTGATAAATTTTATGGAAAAAAATAGGATAATGGGAAAAAATGGCTGCTTCAGAAAGTGTACTCAGCAAAGTCCTCTATTAAGAGCAGTGACAGAGAGGGCAGCTAAATGGTAGATAATACCTGTAAATAAATATTGAAATAGAATATTTTAAGAATAGGTAACTATAGATGCAAAATCTCTGACGCAGAAGCAATCTTAACTCTAGGATTGCTAGAATGTAAAGGGAAGGGGGAGAATGGCAAGGGTGAATTTAGGGGTAGGCAGAGAAAAGATATTAGAGTCTAATAGAATTTGTAATAAGCTAAGAATTGATTTAAATGGCAAGTTAGGGCCATCTGAAGCATTTATTTTTATTTTTTAAATTTTTTGTGGTACTGGAGATTGAACCCTTCTACCTCCAGGCTACTCTCCCAGACCCATTTTATACTTTATTTGGAAAAAGTGTCTCTTAAACCAGTGTGGATGGCTTTAATACTGTGCGCTATTCCTGTCCCCACCTCCCAAGTTCAGGGATTACAAGTGTGTGCCACCATGCCCAGCCATCTGAAGCATTTTAAACAAGAAAGGGATACATCTGAGATCCACTTTTTTATTGATGTATTGTACTCATACATCTTAATTGGGTACAAAATGGTAGAGGCATACATGCACACCTCACTTATTTAGCCCTCCCTCAATTTCTACCCATTCTCTCCTCCTCCCTCCTTTTCATGTTTGGCTTAGTGATTGACTTTGGTGTGTTTGTGAATGTACATCATGTACATTAGGGAATTTTCCCCTTTACCCCCTTTTATCCCCCTCATTTAGGTTATCTTATTTGATCCTCTATGGTTTCTCCTTCATCTAGAGTTTCCCCTATAACCCTTTTCCTCCCTAGCTTTCACATATTGGGGAGAACATCCAATTTTTTTTTTTTTTTTTTTTTACTTTTTGTGACTGACTAATCTCACTTAGCATAATTTTCTACAGTTCCATCTTTGGAAAGCAGTATAGAGGATCCTCAGAAGAATGAGAATGAACCTACTATATGATCCAGCAATACCACTCCTGGGTATCTACTCAAAGAATGGAAACCAAACTATCAAACCAGTGCATGCATATTCTATGTTCATAGCTGCACAATTCACAATTGACAAACTACGGAACCAGCCAAGATGTCCATCAACAAATAAAAGTATGACAAAACTGTATAATATGTACATAATGGAATTTTATCAATAAAGAAGAACAAAATACATCATTTGCTGAGATATACTTTTAAAAGATCACTCAAGCAATTTTGGGATGAATGGACTAAATGACACAAGACAAGAAGTACTATCAACTGAGAGATGCAGATTGTTGCTTTTTTCCATAGAGAAACATGTCACAGTGATTTGTCCAGAGTAGTAACAAAGGAGATGGATAAAAATAGATTCCATATATATTTTGGTTTAAAAAAATCTTTCTGATGGATTTAAGTAATCAGAGAAAAGTTAAAAGGAGTTAAAGGACCCAAAGTTTTATTCTGGGCAAATGATCAGATGGTAATTCCATTTACTCAAATTTGGCTGTCATAATACATCTCCTTACAGAAATTATACCTAGAAATGTCCACTTAGTCCAGCCAACCTTAGAGAGATTTACCAGTCATCAAGTTGGTCATGTTCACAAATATCCTCCAAACATAAATGAATCCTTTTGTTTACTTAGGTTTTCATTACTATAAATAAATACAGAGACAACTTATAAAGAGAAAAGGGTTGTTTTGTTTCACTGTTTGGAGGTTGGCAATGCATCATTGATTGGACTTGTTGCTTTTGTGTCCATGACGGGGCAGCACAGCAGGGAGGGAGCAGAATTAAACGAGTCACACCATAGCTGGGAAGCAGAGAAACAAGAAAGGGGCTTGGATCCCACAGTCCCTTTTGAGGATTATGCCCATAATGAATTAAATATTTTCCACTAGGTCCCTCTCAGAGTTCCATAATAGGGACCAAGCCATTAACATATGGACCTAAGGTAGGACATTCAAGACTCACACAGTAGCAAATTTTATATCAGGATTGATATAGTTGAAAAATATAACCAAAACAAACTTCACTGTAAAAAATTAATTCATACTTCTGGGAAGATGTCAACCTAGGCAAGCAGTACATATCAGTCCTGCTTTACTTGATCTCTATCACCATAAAAACAGCATCTTGACAAAGGGGGGGGGGTTAATGGCATAAATTTGAACAGAGCACCAAGAATTGTAAGGCAGCAAAAACAAGGCTAGAAGGCAGATCAGAGAGCAGAAAAGTACCCTGCCTGCCTCCAATGGCTGTGGCCATGTGATCTTTGGCGGCACCATCTTGCCTCACCATGCTGGTACTGCTGACACTGTGGCCTCCAGAAACTCCCAACAAAAAAGCCAATGACTTTAAACAAAGTAAGCAACTATAGTTTTTTGGAATTGTAAGCTTCCAGCTTCATCTGCCTAGACCCTGACTACAACCTGCAGCAGTGGTAGTCAAGCTCACAATGTCCTCCAATGATCCAGAGCAGTGCTCAATAATATTGTAAGTGAACCAGCCATACCCATTAGAGACTGCCCAGATTTGCAGCAGGAATTTGTACAGCAAGGAATAGACTCACAAGATCACAGACATTGTGTTTCACCCCACTGAAGGTGAGGGTGAAGTCTGCTGTCATACACAGCAGAGGCATGGATTAGCAGAAAGTCCTCAGGGCCAAACAGGGAAAAAGGCCCACAGTCCCCAGGGTTTAGAGCCTTAGGAGACCCTTCTGAGATTGCCACAGACCACCCAATCATTGTAAAAGGGAAAAAGTCAGACCAATTTGGCCCTAGCTGTGGATAATTTTAACTTCTACATATACACTGGGTCTGGTCTCAGTGACTCCTGCTGCCTACACAAGTAGAAAGAGATACAGTCTCAGCACTGGTGAAAAGCTTGGAGACCTGTGCTTAACACTAGATCCAGACTCAGTGATACCAGCCCATGTGTAGACTGACAGAGTCTCAGAGACAGATCCTTTTTTGTATATGCTTTTATTGGTGCATTATAGTCTCACATCATAATATAAATTATGTTGGCAATGATACATGTACATGCTATTGGTGCCCTCCTTCCCCATCCCTTGGAAAACTCAGAGAAACAGGCTTACAGCAGAAATTATGCCCGTGGAAATCAGCACCTGCACAAAGGGAGACACCAGGCCAGAGTCCCAATTATTGAAGAAGACCAAAATGCTAGGCTATAAACTGACATAATTACTATAGTTTACAGAGCAAATGAGAGTGCTTGGAACATTCTTGAGGACCCATTTTAGAATGTGAAACTCAAATGGCTGAAAGAATTCATGCAAACCCAGGAGAACTGCAGGGGCCAAATCTATTCAGTATTCATATATTTGTAGGGTTGTATTATTTTGTTGTTGTTTTGTTGTTGTTTTTGTTTTGTGTATGTATGTGTGTGCTTGTTTGCTCTCTTTCTCACCTTTTTTACAAGGTTCTTCCCTCTTTTCTATCTACTCTCTTCTGTTTCTTTCTTTTTTCTTTCTTTTCTTTTTTATCTTATATTAAATCTATGTCATATCACTATACTAAGTACTATAGATTGGTTACTAAAACACTACTACATATTCACTATCTCTCTTCTCTACTATATATTACCTTAACAAACTCAAACTCTCCTTGTTTTTGATCCTATCTGCTACTTTACCCTATTTTTGCATTTATTACTTTGCCTATATATATATATATATATATATATATATATATACTGACACCTACAGAGTGAGAGAAAACTATTAAAAAGATACAAAATAAGAAACAAAGCAACAAAGACACAAACTTAAGAAACCTAAAATCATGAGAAGGAAGAACAAGGAAGCAATGAAGAGCTCCCACAACCCCACAATAAAAGAACTCTACAACACAGAATTGCAGAAATCTCTAGAAAGCAGAAATTTAACAATAGAAAAGATACAAAATTTTTTAAAAATTTAGAGAAAGCCTGAAAAAATAAAGGAACAAATAAACAAAAAATATATCACCCTGAACAGGAATCAGAAAGAAGCTTTAAATGAAGTGAAGGATGCAGTCATTGAAGTGAAGGCATCAATATAAACTATAAACAATATATTAGACCACATGCAAAATAAGTCTTGTTCTTAGATGATGATCACACCAAAAAATAAATGTATGTTATATAATTTAGAAATAAACAATCTGACAGCATAAATGGGACATCAAAAAGATATGGGCTTATCTTAAAAGAGCTTACCTAAGACTAATAGGGATAGAAGCAGAAAAAGGTGAAACCAAAAGATCAATAGTATCTTCAAAAAAGTAAAATTAGAAAATTTTCAAAAATTTCCCCTAAAAACACGAACAATTCACTTCTTTCCAATATAGTACTTTGGACTCTAGCCAAAGCAAAATAAGGCAATAGAAGAAAATCAAAGGAGTACAAACAGGAAAAGAACTAATACTACCCTTATTTTACCCAGGAAAAGAACTAATACTACCCTTATTACATGATACTATACTTAGAAGACCCAACAAACTCAATCAGAAAACTCATAAAACTGATCAACATATTCGGCAAAGTATCTGAATACAAAAATCAATCTTAAAAATCAGAAGCTTTCTTGTATGTCAACCATAAATCCACTAAAAAAGAAATACAGAAAATACTTCCTCTCAGATATCCCACAAAAAATAAAATACTTAGAAATATATACAATAAAGGAGGTAAAAGACCTCTAGACAGGAAATTATAAAACATTTTAAAAACTCTAAAAAGACCTTAGGAGATAGAAAGTTCTTCCATGTTCTTAGAAAGGAGAATATCATCAAAATGGCCATTCTTTCCAAAGGAATCTCCAGATTCAAGGCTATACCCATTAAATTACCAACATCATTCTTCATAGACATAGAAAGATTAGTTTTTAAATTCATAAAAAACAGAATAACCAAAGTAGTTCTCAGCAATAAAAACCATCCAGGAATCATCATAATACCTGACCAATACCCAACTTCAAACTATACTATATGGCCAAAGTAATAAAAACATCATGGTACTGGCATAAAAACAGATGCATAGACCAATGTGCAGAACAGAAGACTCAGAAACAAATCTGCATACTACAGCCAATTTATTTTTGATAAAGGGGCCAAAAACATATATTGGAAAAGTGTAGCCTCCTTAACAAATGGTTTTAAAATGACTTATTAACCATATGCAGAAAAATGGAAATAAATCCCATTTTTTCACCCTGCACAGTAGTCAATTCAAGATGTATGAAAGACTTGAAAATCAGACCAGAGACCTTGAAGCTCCTTGAGGAGGGCATAGGTCAAACACTTCAACACATAGGCACAGGTAAAAACTTTCTCAAAAGACCCCCAAAGGCACAATAGGAAGATTAATAGAAGGATCAATACATGGGCTTACATAAAACTGAAGAGCATCTGTACAGCAAAGGAAACTATCAAGAACCTCAACAGAGAGCTGACAGGATGGGAGAAAAATTTTGTCAACTATTCTTCTAAGAGAGGACTAATATCTAGTATATACAGAGAACTGAAGAAACTCACTGCTAAGGAAACAACTCAATTAAAAATATGGGAAGTGAACCAAATAGACACTTCACAAAAGAAATTAAAATGGTCAATAAGTGTATGAAGAAAATGCTCCACATTACTGTCAGTCAGAAAGATGCAAATCAAAACTACCCTGATATATTACCCAACTCCACTAGAATGGCAATCACTCAAGACATAAAGAACAAAAAAATGCTGGAAAGAATGTGGAGAAGTAGGAACTTTAATACATGCTTGGTGGGACTGAAATTAATGTAACCATTTTGAAAAATAATATGGAAGATCCTCAGAAGAAAGAGAATGAACCTATCATCTGATCCAGAAATACTACTTCTGTGTATTTACCCCCCAAAAAATGGAAACCTAACTACCAAACTAATGCATGTGTATCTATGTTTATGTCTGCACAATTCACAATTGCCAAACTATAAAACCAGCCAAGATGTCCATCCACAAATGAATGGATTACAAAACTATCAGATATGTACACAATGGAATTTTACTCAGTCATGAAGAGCAAAATTACACCATTAGTGGGAAAATAAATGGAACTGGAGAACACTATGCTAAGTGAGATTAGTCCATCTCAAAGAGTAAAAAATCAAATGATCTCTCTAATATATGGAAGCTAGGAAGAAAATGGGTCATAGGAGAAAATGGGTCATAGGGAGAAAATGGGTCTAGACGAAGAAGGAGAAACAACAGATGAGCAAATAAGATCACCTAACAGAGATGGGAGGGGAGAAGAGGAAAAATCTCTAATGTACATAAGGTATATTCACAAAGATATCAAAGTCAATCAGTAAGCCAAACATGAGAAAGAGGGAGGGGGGAAATGGAGTGAGTTTTGGAGAGTGATATGTGCACATGTTTCTCTGCCATCTTGTACCCCATTAAGATGTATGATTTCAATGCACCAATAAAAATTTTAAATGGAAAATTATTTCTCCTAGTATTTGCATTTTTTGGCATACTTTCTAGTTCTTTAATCAATTTTGAGTAACTTTTTGTGCAAGATGAGAAATATCAAACTAGTTTCATTTTTGTATATATGAAAATTTAGTTTCTCCAACACCACTTGTTGAAAAGAATGTCTTTTCTCCAACATATATATTTTGCCACCTTTGTAAAAACCACTATGAAAATCAGTATGGCACTTCCTCAAAAGACCAAGAATGGAACTACCATAAAACCCAGCTATGCCACTATTCAGTATCTTTCTAAAAAATTATAGTTAAAATATTATGGTGATACATGCATATTCATGCTTATAGCACTACAATTAACAGTAGCCAAATTATGGAGCCAACCTAGATGTCTGTCCACAGATCAATAAAGTAAATATGGCCTGTATACATAATGGAGTTTTATTTAGCCATAAATGAACAACAAAATTAGGTCATTTTCAGGAAAATGGATGAAACCAGGAAACATTATGCTAAGTGAAAAATGGATAGAACAAGAGAACATTATCCTCTCAGCCAGTCTCAAAAGGTCGAGGCCTATATGTCTACTACTCTCATATGTGGAAGCTAGAGAGAAAATAGGAAAGAGGAATTTGATAAAAACGAGTGTGACCAGTTGAACAATGGAAGGGATCCAGAGAGGGAAAAGGGGAGATGAAAAAGGCAGATGTAGGAAAGAAACAGACCAAATAATGTAGTACTTTTAATGATCATCTATTCTAGCTAATTAGACAAAACAGTCTTCAGTCAATGAGAAAGAATTTTATTCCCTAATAAAATGTAAAAAAATAAAGAGATAAGATTCTTACTTCATTACCCGAACTCTTCTTTCTTTCTTTGAATGACCCCATGCTACCAAGGTCAGGGGTTGAGTTTTGTATGACTTCATTAAGGATCTAGACACATTCCAGCAAATATCACCATATATAGTTATTTTTAAGTAAGAAAAATAAAACTGGTAAAAAAAAACTATACTGGTTTAATACAATATAAATTGAAATTTCTATTATCTATGGCCAAATACATTCCAACTGATAACACAAATATATTATTACGAGTAGACTTGTATCAGTACTGGGAATGAATAAATGGAAGATGAGTCACTTTTACAAGACAAACGCCAGAGTAAGCTAGAATACAGATTTCTGGGGACCTTGTTGAATTTTGCGCTAAACTGTGTGCTTATGTGCATGTTCCTGGAAATTATTTGATCAATATTCAAACGGGTATGGGTTGCCAGGTGTGGTAGTGCACACTTGTAATCTCAGCATTTGGGATTACAGGAGGATCTGGGTTCACGGACAGCCTCGACTACTTAGTGAGGCCTTTTGCAACTCAGTGAGACCCTGTTTCAAAATAAGGAATAAAAAATAGTACTGGGGGTATAGCTCAGAGGTAGAATGCCACTGGATTTCATTCCCCAGAGCTGCAAAAAAATATAGGTATGGGTTAATATTTTCTTCCATCTGCTGTGTTAACTCATAGTAGGCATTTATTAGGTATTTGATGACTAAATAAATAAACAATATCAACATAGAATATCACCATAGGACAGATTTGTATACAGATGCTATAGAATTCTAGAGACAGGGCCCTGACCCCAAAGAAAGGCATAGTATACTTATTACACTTCAGATTGTTGCAGAGGTAATGAGAAATCCACTCCGTAGAAATGACACCCCTGATTTTAATTTAACTCTGAAAAAGAATGTAATACACAGTGTTTGAGAGTGTTTCTCTAAATTAATGTATACCAGGAATCTCACAATATGGCCTTATTTGGAAATATAAGATATTTGCAGATGTAATTAGTAAAAATAAGGTCAGATTAGATTATTAGTGGTATTAATTTAAATAACTCATGTTTTTATACAAGAAGAGAGGAAACATGGAAAACTCACTCAGGGAAAATGCAATTAGAGTGGCAAGAATCTACTGCAGCTATAAGCCAAGCAGTGTCAGAGATTCCTGGCAGCCACCAGAAGCCTGGAGAGAAAATGGGCCAAATTTTACATTGGAACTTCCAGAGGGAATTGATCCTGCCAACACTGTGATTTCGAACTTGTACACTTCCACAATGGCAGAGAATAAATCTCTATTGCTTTTAGTCACCTAGTTTGTGTTAAGTTCTTATGGTGCCCCCTAGGAAACGAATACAAACACTGGCTCAATGGATGGGCTCAGGAAAGGGCTCATGAAAGAAGAAAAGTGTGAGCTCAATTTAAAGGGCAACTCAAGCTTCTATGTTTGGTTCATTCAAGTTTCAAACAAATAAACAAAAATAACACATATCTAAAAAGCATAATATACTCTAGACTTTTTGAGTAGTCAGGAGAAACCTATACCAGCGTTCCCAGCAAAATCACCTGCCAGAGACAGCTGATTTCTTAAACTATGAAGAAAGTTCCAATAGCCAGTGTTTCTATTCTTGCTATTGGTGTGGGAATCCAATACTCAAACTGACAAAACTACCAGAATCTTATTTAAAAGTAAATTTCTGCCTTTCCTTATTTTTAATTTAGTAAGCCTTAAAGCAAATCAATGACAAAAATAAGCTACCATGACCTGAAAACTCATGAAAAATAGTCTTCCCACTAAAGGACTAATAGATATTTCTACCCAAGAAAATTGTTTTCTATGTGCTTTTGCTATTAACAACTAAGAACATCTTATTTTAGTGACTCAGACAGTCACATTACATTTTATATAAAATTTATTTTTAATTTGGGGTGTGAAAAAATAATTTTTATATAGAGACTTTTATATATGACAAATAAAGATAAAACAAATATTAAGAAATAATTGTTCATCATTATATACTATGTAGATTATTTTTAGTAAAAAGCATCTAAATCATATATATGGAGAAACAGTTAAACACTGGTGTTTATACTTAACAATATATTTTTAAAAATATAAAATTAATTTAAGTCAATTGAAAAGTCTACAGGGTGATAACTCCAGGACTTTGGTAAGGTTTTTAGATATGTTTTCATATCTTCTCTCTGTACTATTTTATTCTCTTTCACAGAAAAATCCAAATAGCCATCACCCAAAAAATGTATCTGTATTTAATACCAACATATTAGAAAATTCTTTATATTAGTCAACTTTATGTCACTATAACAAAATGCCTAAGGAAATTAATTTTAAAAGGGTGAAGTTTTCTTTGGGCTCACAGTCCTGGAGATTCCAGCTCAAGATTATACAGCCCCATTGATCTAAGCTTCTACTGACAGCAGTACATAGGACAGCCAGGAAACAGAGTAAGGAAGACACTAGGGTTGCAAAAACACCTTTAAGAACATTCTTTTTTTTTTTGCAGAATTAAATTTTTTTAATTTATTTTTTTATTGGTGCACTGTATTCATACATCATAATGGCATAAACAACACTTTTTGTAGACATACATGCACACATCGCCCAATTAGCCCCTACCTGATCCCCATCCCGTTCCCTTCCCATAAATGTATGATAGTTTCACCAAAAAAAAAAGAAAAAAATATTCTCTGGTAAGAAAGAAAGCAAAAAGAAATATTGAAATGTTATCTTTAAGTCATCAAAAGCTTGGTATCAGACAAATGAAACTGTTCTGTGAGATTATCATTGTTAATTTTGGATAAATTGCTATAATACTAGATGTCAACCACTAAGAACATTCTTCCAGTCACCTAAGGACTTCCCACAAGGCCCTAGTTCTCAAAGTTCCACTCCCCAACAGTGCCATCCTAGAGACAATGCTTTAAATAAATAGGCTTGGTGGAGACATTCAAAAGTCACACTATAGTATCCTTATAGATAACATGCTTTGGGGTCAGTGAAAACTTAAAATATGTGCTTGAATAATTATTTTTATAATCAATGAGGAAATAAATATTATTAAGTGATCTAATCCTCAACTGAAGAGGATAGAGCATCAGAGGACCAATCTTCTGGATAAAGGGATGTACCTAGAAATTGGATGGGTAATGAATCTTTTAAGATTATCCAGGTCTGAGCTTTGAATGGGTCCTTTTATTCTTATCCCATGCCAATCATAATTTTATCTTCTTCCTGGTAAATGTGGAGTATAGATAAAATATCATCAAAGAGAAGGGCAATAGGGTGATAATCCCATGTTATCAACAATGTCAAGCACATGGTTACCAGTGTCAAGTCAGATAGATCTAATCCCCTGTGAAATATAGTATTGATTCTATCACTAGCTTATTACTCTTAACTCCTTGAGTTCATGTTTTATATCAACTACCATCTTGAAACCTTTAATTTTAGAATGCTATAAGATTATTAATACTCTAAGCATTATAATCACTGTTTCAATCTATATAGTGAAATAAATTGATAGTATACTGTTCTCCTGGTATGAGTAGCTTCAGTTATCCATGGTAAACCATACTCTGAAACTATTAAATAAAAAATTCCAGAAAGAAATAATCCATGTTTCAAGCTTCATGCTACTTTGATTGGTATAATGAAATCTAAGGCCAATCTTTTTATACCAGATAAGATTTGAACTTATACTAGCCACCCATTTTTACTTAGCAGTCATCATAGACATAAGATCAACTGTCGCAATATTACAGTACTTTCAGTCAAGTAACTCATAAAAGAATAGTGATGATGGCAATTCAGATATACCCAACAGTAAGCAAAAAGTGCTTCCCTAGAGTGAAGTGGTGAAAGTTATTGGCTTAATAAGAAAAAACATAATCAGATGCTGAAGATGCTCACATCCATAATCTGTTTTCCCTTGCTATAAAAGAATACCTGAGACTTGATAGTTTATAAGAAAAAAATAAATTTATTTTATTAAGTCCTGGAGTCTCAATGGTCAAGATCAAGAGATCTCAACTGGTAAAGACTTTCTTTCTTCCTACTGGAAACACTATAGACACCAAGTTCCCCCAGAGAATCACAGGGCAAGACAAAACAAGCTAGCCAAAGAGAACTCAAAACCACTTATGGCAAAACCATTTCCTTGATAACCACTTCCCTGATCAATCCATTTAAGAAGGCAGAACACTCATGACACAATAACTTCCCAAGGTTTCCACCTCCAAATTATGTTAACCAAAACATTTAGAGATTAATTTTTCAAATATTTAAAATCCAAACTATAGGACTTAGTAGTAGTGAATCTCTATCTGGAAAATTGTGAGGAAAGGCATCAAAATTTATGCTAGTTTTATTGTTACTTTTCCAACTGCAAAATTACAACTATCTCAGAAGTCACAGCTGTTGTGTTTACTTAGGCTGGAGAACACATTAAATTATAGAATTTGGTACTATCTCTGGATTCAGAAATTCTCTAGGAGGTCTTAGAATCTATCTGTCATGTTTACATAAAGAGTATTGTACTAGCATAGTTCCCAACGTTCTCCTTACCTTAGGAGAATTTGAATATATAAGTGGAGGGGATCTAGAATCATCCCACCATATAAGTTCATGATTATAACTTATGCGTGGTGGCGCATGCTTATAATCCCCGCTCTTGAAAGGCGGAGACAGGAGGATCATACAGGTTTGAAGACAGCCACGCTGGTTTAAGAGACCCTGTTTCCAAATAAAAAGCATAAAAATAGGTCTGGGAATGTAGCCCAGAGGTAGAAGGATTTCCAGGAACCCCAGTACGACCAAAATTAAATACATACATACATACATACATACATACATACATACATACAATAACAAATCAATATTCTCACAGTTCTGGAGAAACTGTGATGGAGCTAGCCTCATATGAAATGAAATTGATTTATGGAAGAAAAAAAATTTTATGTAAAATCCTGAAGGTTTATGCTTTCTGAAATCAAGATAAAATTTCATTTAAAGACAATAGTTGATGATGAAGATTATTAGTTAAAAGAAAGAAAAATCTCAACAGCTGCCAAACTTGGAGATGCAGAATATCAAATTCTGTACTTTACTGCAGGGGCAATCATCCATGTGACCATCCTCCTAGGTCCAAAGATAATGTCTATAGATGGACCTTCCAGAACATTGCCTTCTAGAATATTCTGCACATACACACACACACACACACACACACACACACACACACACACACACTGTAGTCTCAATTTATAATGTAGTTCAGACTGATAGTGACTTCCCCTGGTTGTTCCCCGACTCCTTCCTTTTCCTATACATAATATTGAGATTGACATTGGGAATTTCACATACAGGTCTAAGCAGGTTTAGTTTCTTCCAAGACCCACCCCTTGGTGTGTGGATGATGCCTCCTGGGTGTACCCCACATGGTAATTCTTTACTCTGTGCTATACTATGACTAACTTTTTTTTTTTTTTTTTTTTTGGTGGTACTGGGGTTCCTGGAAGCCCTTCTACCTCTGGGCTACACTCCCACGGGCTACACTCCCAGACCTATTTTTTTAACTTTATGTGGAAACAGGGTCTCTTAAGCCAGTGAGGCTGGCTCCGAACCAGCGTGATCCTCCTGTCTCTGCCTCCCAAGCGCGGGGATTACAAGCGTGCGCCACCATGCCCGGCTACTATGACTAACTTTAAGAAGTATTTCCCAAAGCTACAGTGAGGTATAAATAAAACTTTATATTTTGAATATAGATCAACATCTCCCAAGTTGTACTTTATGGAATATTAATGCTGTGAAAAAATTGTTAGGATGACATTTTAAAAATAAAAATTTCTTTCATTGTCAATCAGGTTTGGGAAATGTTGAGTTAGTCATTGAGAAAAAATCTGCAGGACTTTTCTGTGCCTTATATATGTTATCCTAAGTGGGAGATCAAAAAACTACATAGCTTATTTAGAAACAGAATTATTTTTTCTCTCTATTATTTTGAATAAACACTTTTTCTAAGGTCCATGTTGAACTCCTACAGGGATATCTACTGGGTTTTTGTTACTCCAAACACTTCAGTGACCAGAACTCACTCTATTGATGTTCCTGGCCAGGTCTAATCTAAGCCTCTATCTATCTACTTAACTAGGTATCCATTATCTACCATCTATCAATCTATTTATCTATCATCATCATCATCATTATCATAATTTTACTCTTCTAAGTTTTATGGAAAAGTAAGATGGAATAGCACCAGAGTGCCCGTGTGATTAAGGCGGAACTTTTTCAGCAGTTTCAGTGTTATCAGCATTAATGTCATTTTTCTTAGGACAGATAAGATCTGAGATGGTTATCCCATTTCAGAAAAAGAGAAATAAATGACCAAAGGAAGGTGTATGTTTATATCCAGTGTGATTTTCTTTAGCTTGTTCTCTTCAAAATGAGAAATTTAACTAGGTTAATTTATTATATATAGGGAAGTAAATATATTATTGAGGCAGTAGTTTATACTTGTTCTTGAAGGAGAAATAACTGTATTCCAAATAGGCTTGAAGCATGATTTATTGAAAAATATTTTCTTATGCATCAGACTAAGAATTTTGCACAAAAGAACACTCTACTGATGATAACTCTTCTGAGCACTGACTCTATCTTTTACTTCCTTTTCTCATATTCCACCTCAGTTTAGTTATTTCTTTATATTGCTGGAACATCACAGAATATGTGTCAGAATAGATACAAGGATTGGCATTAAGGTCACTTGAGGGATTCATGGTTCCCAAAGAACATAATTTAAAGAAGCATTTCCTCACCCAAAAAAGCAGCCAACAGAAGTGATATTTAAGGAAATGTTTTAAAATTAAAAATAATGTTAAAATCTAAGATTAAAAAGTCATTTTTAATAAAGACAGGATATTAATATTTTTTTTTTATTTTGTGTTGGGCTGTAACATGGCTAAGCATGGTCCTGGCAGAAATTTTTCTAACCATAATTTTCCTATGTTGTACTCTGGTAACCTTGCATTTGAGGACATTTAGTTTGCAGTAAGTCAATTCTTACATAAGCTCTATGAGGAAAAACATTAGAATACAGCTTAATTCAGTCACCTAATGTGTTATTATGTCAACATTATTTGAGTACTTTGTATATGAATCAAAGTGATATTTTTCTCTAAACTGGTTTTCTAATACACGTGTTACATGTTACAGATAAATGGAAACTATCAACACTGTTTATTAGTGTTGTTATGGAAACCTCAAAGGCAAAGGATGTAAACAAAAGGTCAAACAAAAGCTCCAAATTCTGAACACTTCTACACTGTCATTTTCTACTTAGGGATGCTAGCTTTTCTTCTTTTATAAATATGCTAGACCTATTTTGATAATTTTTCTGGGGTGTAGAATGAAGCATTTGGTGAGTTTTGCCTAAAGTATATTCTATGAACCATTATACTACTGCCCTTTATTTTTTAATAATGAATAATTATGTCCTTTAAAAGGATGAGAGAATAAATATATTGTGCAAAGTAGTTATATATTGAGAGATAGTAGTTATATATTGAGAGACAGATAGAGAGATGGATGGATAGATAGATGACAGATGATAGGTAGATAGATAATAGATTGATAGGTATCTGTGTTCTCTACTGTTATTGATAACTTAAAGTCTTCTATGAAATATTAAGTAGATATGGCTTTTCCTTGGAATTTCAAAGCCTATTAATTTTTTTTATTTTGATATCCATACCTCAGCTCACAATATAAAATAAATGCAACTTACCTTCACAAAAATATTATTATATATACTTTTAAAATTTTATATAATACTGAACGACATGAATAAAATAAGACTCTTCCAAATACTGTATTAAAAGATAAAGACTATTAACATTTAATACTACCTTTTCAGCATTCACTGTACATAATTTTAGTTAAAACAGTCGCTAACAAATACTCTTTAGTAAACTTTCATTTTAACTCAACGATATTGGCCTTTTCTTTTTACTTTACTTTTGTTAATATTTTAAAGAATTCAGTCACGTCTTCTCTGAATGTCCATGCTAATAGTAAAAAATTATCCCCAAACCTTGAAGAACTCTTGACAATTGAGCATGAAATATCCAAACAAAGCACATAACTGTCAACCTGGTTTCATAACAATAAATCAGAATAAAGAAAGATAGGTAGCAAATATTGTGGTGTCCACTTGTGCCGTGAGATGATTATGAAAGTTTCTTCCACCTTGTAAAAATGTGGACACAGAAGAGGCAAGATGGATATGTGTCATGTGAAGACACTAGAGCTAATGGGAAGTTGTACCACAAAAAGTACAGCTTGATTCTTATTAAGGACAGTGAAAAATGCTTTTGTTCATTATAACTCATGACCTTCCATAGTAGAGTAAGCATTTCATATTGTTTGGGGCAGTTGTAGATCAGAATGTAACATATGATAAACAATGAGAAATGTCAAGGAGAATGAGATAAAAGAGAACTAGAGGAGAAGAAAGAAAAACTGGATGAAGAAAGGAGGAATGAGAAGTGAAGGGGAAAAGGAGAAGAAACAAAGAATGAAGAGAAAGGAACAGTAGGAGAATCATTAAAAATACTGAGGAATACAAAATTCATATATTCAGATATGTGTTGGCATATTGTATAAAGAGCAAAGCTAATAAAAATGCCATGCATGCAAAAAAGGAAGCTATAAATTCAGTCTGAAGCATACCCAGGCAGACACTGAATGTTTTAGCAGGTGAATGATAGGATAAAAATAAAATTTGGCCTTTGGTGATATGTGCAGGTGCAAAATAAACAAATGTTGACATTAACTGATCAAGCTGAATGGTATTTGTAATAACACATTATTGCTAATGATAATCTTCCTGTAATTTTAATGTACAAGGAAGCATTCCCAATGTTCCCTAGCCTGCTCAATCTGCCTGTTATTCATTCATCTATTTATTCAAGGAACAAACATTCATTGCATATCTTATGTGTGAGGGGCATTGTTCCAAATGCAACAAGAAAATGAAGACTTTTTATTTATATGTCTACCTGTTCTTCCTTTTATTTCAAAAAGAATTTGAGGCAAAGAGGAGTGATTAATATATCATTGCTTCTTTAAGGTTATAATCCCAGTAGGGGAAGATACCCATGCATAATAAAACAAAGAAAACTTTAAAAATCCATAATTCAGAGGCATAAAGTCATTCTTTGTAAGCTCAGAGGAGGGTACAATAAATTTCAGAGTGCTATACTGAGAAAGTCTTCATGAAATATATAATTTAAGAATAAAGATAAGAAAGATGTACAAAATTCTAGTAGGCAGAAGAGAGAAGAAAGAGGCAGCATATAGATAGGGTGTTGTCATTTAAACTGGGACAGTTAGGTAAGATTATGGTGGTTTTGAGGCCAGAAAAACCTACAGAGTAGCTACAGTACAGGTAAACGCTACACACATAATAGTGTTAAATGATGTTTCAAACTTAGAGAGATTGATATTATTGAAGGTTTAGAAAAGCACACAAAGACTAGTTTTCCTTTTCTGTAGAACTAAAACATTTGTTTATATAGGGAGAACAAGCAGGTTTTATAAGATAATACAGGAGCACACACAAAAAAGTTTTAAATTAGCAGATGGGCATCAGAAGTATCAGAGAGAAAGCTACTCTAATGTTACAAACTGCTCATGATTAAGGCCTTAATTTAATGTTGTGATAGAAGAATGAAAATTTTAAAGATTCAACTACATTTAGTTCTTAATTTTACAAGAAAGAATGAGTAAAAAGAGATGATGAGATATGATAATGTTTTAACTTTAGTAACCAAGACATCTAATTTTAAAACAACTTTAGGTTTTAGGAAAACTACTAATTAAACTGTTTTGAGTATGGTGACATTTTTGCAATAGAGGCATATTCAAGAAGATTTGCTATATAGGAAACTGCAAATAGGAATACAAATATATTAGGACTGCTAGTAAAAAATGACAGTTGTCTTCAGCAGTGAGGAAAGGATTTTAGAGAAAAATATTGTATTGTAAAACATTTTCTGGGGAGAAACTTCTGACCTAGAAGAAATCAGGATAGAAGATACAACCTGGAAAAACACTCATCCTTTAACAGTAAGTAGAGGAGAAAAAAGCATGAAGAGAAAATAAAGTAGTGATGTTCAGGAGGTAAAATTATGATTTACTACTGATACATCCAGTTATTATTTTATTTATTTATTTATTTATTAGAAAGGCAGACTGCCACACGAAGTGCCTCATTTAGATGTGTCCGGAGTCTTGTAAGCTTGACTACTACCCTATATTCTCCTACAAATGGTCCTTGAGAACTTGTTTGGAGGTTCCAGCAGAGATGCGCAGCTACTCCTATAGCCTTGACTGAAGACTGGTCCTCCTCTATTTGGGGAAGGCCATTCTCTTCAACTGAGCTCACAGCTTTATGAGGGACACACATGGAGTGGTGAGGGAGGAAGGGGGTCACCTGCCTAGCCAGCCAGATCAGCCAAATCAACCTTGGCAATCAATGAAGTGACAGATGTTACAGCCAGATCACCCTCACATCCTACATCAGATTATTTTTAAAATATATTTTGTCATATTAGATAGATTTATTATATCATTCTACTAGGGATAGATGTGAACCTGAATAGCTCAGTCCTATCTGCAGACACTAATATAATATTTGCTCTTGGGAAGAAAAAATGATGAGAAATCATGGCTATGATTCTTGTAAATGTGTGAGATTTACAATATTATTTTAACTGTTAAATTATGATATTGGTCTTTATTTTGCTGCTATAACAGAGAATACATGATGTTGAAAAATTTATAAAGACATTTACTTAACTTGCAGTATTGGAGGCTGAAAGTATAGGTTCGGGTAGCTTATCTCTTTGGCCTCTCATGATGGTCCACATGGCTTACTTACATGTCACAAAAGCAGAAAGTGAAATGGCTGTGAGGCAATGCACATTATAACCATCCATCTCTCTCTCTCTCTCTCTCTCTCTCTCTCTCTCTCTCTCTCTCTCTCTCTCTCTCTCAAATTCAATTCTCCAAGAAATACATCAATTCCTTAAAAGGGAGGGATCTCATGACTCAATCATCTTACACAAGACTCTGCCTCTTTAAGGTCTCAGTATCTCAACACCACCCCACTGGTGACCAAGCTTCCAGTGCATGAATCTTTCGGGAAACTTGTTTAAGCCATTTCCAAGTGTTAGTAATTACCAACCAATAAAATTGATTGTCCAGTGGATAGTACTATGCATTGTAAACTATATGTTTGTGTAATTATCCCACAATCAAATCTCACATATTGATCCTCATTTTAATTTTTTGTGCCTTTGGGGGGTCTTAGTGAGGAAGTTTTTGCCCATGCCTATATGTTGAAGTATTTGTCCATGCCTTCTTCAAGTAACTGAAAAATGTCTGATCTAATTTTCAGGTCTTTGATTCATCTTGAATTGACTCTTGTGCAGGACAAGAAGGTGGTATCTATTTCCATTTTTCTACATATTAGTAACCAGTATTGTCAAAACCATTTGTTGAAAATGTCATTTTTCCAGCATATGTTTTTGGCCCCTTGGTCAAAAATCAATTAGCTCTATATGGTCTATGTGTCTGCTTATATTCAAAGACAATGCTGTTTTTATTACTATGGCTCTGTAGTATAGTTTGAAATCAGGTATTTTGATGCTTCCTACTGAGAACTATTTTGGCTATTCTGAATCTTTTGTGTGACATATAAAATTGAGAACTGATATTTATAGAACTGTGAATATTGACCATGGTATATTAATAAGGATTACATTGAATTTGTAGATCTCATTTGCTAGGATATCCATTTTGTGATATTCATTCTGGCTATCCAAGAACATGAAATATCATTCCATCTTCTAAGATCTTCTTCAATTTTTTTTATTTAGTGTTTTACAGTTTTTATTGTAGAGGTCTTTTAGTTTCTTGGTTAGATTTATTTATAAGTATTTTATTGTTCTTGTGGTGATTATAACTGAAATTGCTTTCTTGATTATTTTTCTTAGTAGATTCATGGTTATCATATAGAAAAAGCTTCTTTTTTTTTAAAGATTTATTCTATATCCAGACATTGCTGAATAACTTTAATGATATTCAATAGATGCTGAAAAGGCATTAGGCAAAACCCAAAACCTGTTCATGTTGAAAACATTGCAGAAAATCAGAATATAAAAAAATTACCTCAACAACATAAAAGCAGTATACAATAAATTCACAAGCAAAATCATATTGAATGGGGGAAAACTGTGAGAATTCCTTTTAAAATCAGGAAGAAGACAAGGATACCCACTATCATCACTGCTTTTCAGTATATCACGTGAGACTCTAGCCAGAGCAATAAGGTGAGAAAAGAAAGGAAAAGAAAAAAAAAAGAAGTACAAATAGTAAAAGAAGAATTGAAATCATCTCTAATTTGCAGAACCTACAATCCTATACTTATAAAACTCAATATTCAACAAAAAACTTTTATAACTTACTATCAATAGTTTTTTAAGCATTTTGTACCTTCAACAGCAGTGTATAAAAGTGCCAGTTGCTTTGCAGCCAAATGAATATCTGGTACTAGCTATCTGAACCATTCTAATTTTCATTTCCCTAATGGCTAATGATGTAAAAAACAAACAGACAAACAAAAAAACTTCCTTTTTCTTTTTTATCTTTTCATTGCTTATTTGCCAAGTATGTATACTTTTTGGCAAACTTAAGTATGAGGTTGTAGGGTATATATTTTAAAGTAACCCTAAACTTTATATTATTTCTATATCCTTACTTTTAGACTTATTTTAAATTTAGTGGATAAGATGGAGGGAAAAGAAGCATAATTACTCATGCGAGCTACATATTCCAAAAAATAAAATCTTTTTAAAATTTAAAGAGTAAGAAAAATAGCCAGGCGTGGCTTGTAATCCCTGCACTTGGGAGGCTAAGACAGGAGGATTGCACAGATTTGAAGCCAGCCTCAGCTACTTAGTGAAGCTCTCAGCACCTTAGTGAGAACCAGTTTCCAAATAAAACATAAAATAGGTCTGGGAGTATAACCCGGAGGTAGAAAGCCTCTGGGTTTTACCCTAGTACCACAGAAAAAAAAAGGTAAGGAAAATATAAAATTCTCTCCAGAACATTTTTAATGTACCTAATCAAATTTACAAGTATTTAGTCATTTGAAGAAAGTTTGGATTGAGGATTTGTCAGGAATAGAAAGGAACCTATTTAATTTTCTTCATAACTCCTGATGCATAAGAATATTTTGATAGGTATCAAAGACAGATTAAAATCTGGACTATTATAATCAATAAAATATACATTTATACCAAATCAAAGGCACTTGCTATTAATTCAAAGAGAATACGTGCTTTTTCTTTCTAGAACAGATTGGTATCTCATTGTATTAAGAAGAACTGAAAGCCTAAAAACAAAGGTGTCTTATAAATAAATACTGCTATTCCCCCAGGCTTTGAAGAGAAGTTCTGGAACATCACCCATAGCTTAATTAAAGAGTGTAGGCATTGCTGTCTAGCAGCTCTCCCCCGGAGCTGCAGAAGGAACTGTCCACCAAACAAATTTCTGAAAACCAGTGTGGCACTTACTCTGTAATTAGGTCAAATAAATTTATAATAATATGACAAACTTATGAATATGTCTCAATTTCACTCACATCACTGATAGGTCCTTGAAATGTACAATTTTCAAAAGAATGACAAATATTAAATGTCCAATATAAATTTGTTTTATTTCATCAGAATAACACCCTGTATCATAAAATCCTAGAAGTCAGATATTTTGATCTACTTTGTTATTATTATCTTCTACAGAGACAAGCAATAGCTCAAACAATTATGTAAGAATAAATGAGGGGAAATGAAATAAAAAATACAGGTCAGAGAACTGAACTGGAATCACAACATATTTCTGACTTAAATTTTTATTGTCTAAGTCTTTTATTGATAACTTAAGCAATACTTTTTATCACAAGTTTATTATATATTTATGTGGAGGGAGACTTTCAAGAAAAAAGTTACAATAAATATTTAAGACCTGAGGGAGTTCGGATAATAGGGACCAAAATGCAGTTAGATATAAGGTAAGTTCTGGGGTTCTGCAGCACAGAGAAATGACTATAGTTCACAGTACGCTATTACATATTTTATGAAAATATAGAAAATATTAATGACCTTGATTTTATCAGTGAACAAAGTATGCAAGAATTGAAATACCTCACTGAACCTCATGTATAGCTAGTAGATATTAATATGAAAACAAAATATAGTATAATAATTGTTCTTTCTTTTTTTATTGGTGCATTGTTATCATACATCGTAATGGGGAAGAAGATGGTAAAGGCATGCATGCACACATCAGTTATTTAGCCCTTCCCCAATTCTGACCACATTCTCTCCACCTTCTCTTCTTCTCATGTTTGGCTTAGTGATTGACTCTGATGTTTGTGAATGTAAGTCATGCATATTAGAGAATTGGTCTTTTCATAAAAATATTGCTATTGTTTTGCATTGCTCTTGTGTTTATTGTGGGAAAAATAAAACATTTCTTTGAACCTACTTGAGTTATCTTTATGCAAAGAGGCATTTCTGACAGCTTCATTAAGTTTTTATCAGTGCATTATAATTATACATCTTAATGGGGTGCAAGATGGTAGAGGCATACATGCACACATCACTTACTTACCCTTCCAATTCCCACCCCATTACTTCCCCCCTTTCTCATTCACATGTTTGGCTTACTAATTGATATGTTTATGAATGTACATCATGCACATTATGGAATTTCCTTCTTCCCCTCTCCCAATCCCCTTAGTTAGGTTCCTGTATTTGCTTGTCTGTTTTTTTCTTCCTTGTCTAGAGTTTCTCCCATGACCCTATTTTTCCTAGCTTCTAAATATTAGGGTGAGCATCTGAATTTTTACTTTTTGTTTGGTGGTACTGTGGTTCCTGGAAACCCTTCTACGTCTGGGTTATACTCCCAGACCTATTTTATATATTTTTTTTTAAATTTGGAAACAGGGTCTCTTAAGCCAGCAAGGCTGGCTTCAATCCAGCATAATCCTCCTGTCTTCACCTCCCAAGCACAGGGATTACAAGCCTGTGCCACCACATCTGGCTGAATTTTTACTTTTTGTGACTGATAAATCTCACTTAGCATAATGTTCTTCCATCCCATCTATTTCCACTTAAATGACATAATTTTGTTTTTTTTTTATGGCTGAGTAAAATTTTATGTTATACATATCGCATCGTTTTCTAGTGCATTCATCTGTTGATGGATATCTTGGCTGTTTTCTTGGTTTGACAGTTGTGAATTCTGCAGCTATGAACATATATATGCATGAATTAGTTTAGTAGTTTGGTTTCCATTTTTTTTGGGGGGGTAAATAGCCAGAAGTGGTATTGCTGGATCATATGGTAGGCTCAATCCCATTCTTCTGAGGATCCTCCATACTATTTTCCAAAATGAGTGCACTAATTTGCAATCCCACCTACAATGTATTAGAATTCTCTTTCTTGTTTTATTTATCTCTACAACACAACAGAAGAAACACAACAGGAATTTAAAAAGGGCTCATGTAATTTGACAGCTTTTAATGAGTTTTAATTCAGTCCCTATTAAGATATACATTTTAAAAATGCTTGCTGATAGAAAAAGGCGAGGAAATGGGTGGGGATTGGGTAAGGGCTAATTGGGTGATGTGTGGATGTATGTCTACACAAGTCTTTTATCTCATTAAGATGCATGACTACAATGCACCAATAAAATATTTTTAAAACGTTTTATATTTAATAACTCTAATATGACACCTTTATATTAATCAATATTTAAATCAAAATGCCATTTTACATTAATATCTTGCCTATGGCCAAAATTCCAATCTGCATTACTCCAGTTAGTATTTGCTTGAGATAATTAGGGAAATGATGAGGCATCATGTGGGCCTTCTTAAAATTCACTTTGCACTTGACAATAATGACTTCAGTGTTTCTCTAAGCACTGGAAAGCTCATGCCGTAATTATTCAGTCTTCTCCATTTCCTTGTGATGCTTCATCATTACAAAGAGGAAAGAAGAAAGAATACAAATTGAGCGAGAAATTAAGGATGTGAATACTAAAGACACAGAGAGAGGGGGGGAGAGAGGGAGAGGAGAGGAGAAAGAGGAGAGAGAGAAAGAAAGAGGAGAGAGAAGAGAGGAAAAAGAGAAGAGAGGAGAGAGAGAGGAAAGAGAGAGGAGAGAGAGGAAAAAGAGGAGAGAGAAAGAGAGAGAGGAGAGAGAGGAAAGAGAGAGGAGAGAGAGGAGAGGGAGGAGAGAGAGGAGAGAGAGAAGAGAGAGGGGAGAGAGAGAGAGAGAGATAGAGATAGAGATAGAGAGAGAAGAGAGAGAGAGAGAGAGAGAGAGAGAGAGAGAGAGAGAGAGAGAGAGAGAGAGAGAGTGTGTGTTCTGAGCTATTATGAAGAAAATCAAATGGGGTGAATGATCTCAGGGGCTATCATTGATGCCTGTAAATGTCAGAAGTCACTGAGCAAGCAGCATCACTTGGGAGTTGAAAAGAGCCAACCTGGTGTGCCTTGAATTCAGACAAAGATCTGACGCAGGGGCAGCATCTTCCTCTCCTTTTCTCAAGAATGTATGTATTTGTGTATAGATAGGTAATGATGATAGTTGATAGATAAATAGATTGATTAAAATTTACAATAATTAGCCGGGCGTGGTGGCGCACACTTGTAATCCCCGCGCTTGGGAGGCGGAGACAGGAAGATCGCACTGGTTCCAAGCCAGCTGTGCTGGCTTAAGAGACCCTGTTTCAAAAATATAAAATAAAATAAAAAGGTCTGGTAGTGTAGCCCGGAGGTAGAAGAGCTTCCAGGAACCCTAGTACCACCAAAAATTTAAATAAAATAAAATAAAATAAAATAAAATAAAAAATAAAAAGAGAGCCTGAAAATCAACAGCATCACCATCCCTTCAGTGAAATAAAGAATCCTAGGACTTATTCTGGACAGTTTACTTTGCCAATCTCTGCCTTTGGACAAAGTCTACATGTCAGATGATCCATAAACACAACAAGAATCATTAAAGTGAAAGAAAACTCTAACTACATGGTGAGGTATTTTGCTGGATATAGTTAAAATTTTATGTGCAAACTACCTGGAACAAGAACCTTAGATCCAATCTTAGAGTCTCAATGGAATTTAAACAATTATTTCCATGCAATCAGTCTAACCCTATAAGAAGCTAATAGGAACATTTTTTCTGCCATTTTCTGTTATTAACAACATAAAATAGTGGCCCATGACCATTCACTTTTTTCCTATTGAATCACTTACTATATTTTATAAGAAATCTCTATATGAAGTTTAATTCACTGATCCTTATATTTTTTTCTGGAATGTCTGGGCAATCATGATCCAGCTAGTTTGATAATTAAAGTTACATGTCCATTCATAATTAGACTGATGTGGTAAAAAAAAAAGATGATTCAATTAAATAATTTTAGTAGCTGAATGCTTCATCTAATTAAAAATTCTGATACTGTGATAACTTATTTTGATAAATCCTATTCTCATATAATGCAGAAAGACTAATTCTACTCAGAGATAGGAATATGTAAATTCTAGGGAGTCAATCTTTTCTAATTCTGAATGCATTTCTTATAATACTTAATTATTAATACAGAAAGTATCAATATAAGGCATAAAAATGAGAGAGAATTAAAAACTGAAAAATAACATATTAATAGTTCTACCTATGAGTGACTACTATAATATCCTATCCCTAAGCTAAGCACCATATATAATACATATTTAGACATTTAATAAGTAAAGCTTCCTATGAGATTTGTGTTAGAATCTTGAATAAAAATGACTCTGTCCTGTGAAGATGTATTATTTTGCAGGTCTCTGTTGGTCATAAATTTCCAAGTCTTGCTCAATATACCTTTCCCCCTGCTTACCAAAATGTCCCCATTGTCTTGCTTAAGACTTGCTTGACATGTCTGTTGCTTATAGAAATTAGTTATAACTACCCAACTAATTCTTCTTAACAACCTTAGTTGTTAATGGCTAGCCACCACTTCCCTTACCCTGTAGAATCTCCCCTTAAAAAAACTATATACACTTCTAGTCTGTAAGTGGACATGGCTCCATCTTTCATTGGAGACCCACCTCCATGAATTTTATACCAATAAATCCTGTATTTTCCCCCCAAATCTTTAAGTTTGGATTATATTATCCCTACTCTAATATTTTCAGGTGAAAACATTGAGATTGAAAAATCTCTGAGGTGGATGCACTAGGACTCAACAGTAGACCAAAAGTGTGTGGGGAGCTAGGCTGAGTGGCAAAATTTAAACTTAATAGTTTGACTCCAAAGAGTAATTTGAATTATGACATTTTGTAAACAATACTCTTTTTTGCACTTTTATTGGAATTTTGTTATATCTAAATGACCACTATTACATTATTTAGAAAAATAAGTTTATGTTATTTCCATGGTAAAATATATTTTTTCTTTTCACTTCTTTTCGATACTAGGGTTTGAACTCAGGGGCATTCTACCTGTGAGATATAACCCCAGCCATTTTTTTTTGAAACAGGGTCTTGCTAAATAGCTGAGGCTGGTGACAAGCTGTGATCCTCCTGTCTCAGCCTCCCAAGTAACTGGGATTACTCGTGTGCAACACGAGTAATCTGTATTTTTTTCTGTATTTTTTCAATTGATAACATATCAAAATCAGTCACTAAGACAAATATGGGAAGTAGGGAGGGGGAAGAGAATGGAGTGGAAAGTGGGGAAGAGCTAAATGAGTGATGTGTGCATCCATGCCTCTACCATCTTGTACCCCATTAAGATGTATGACTACAATGTACCAATAAAGTAAAAAAATTAAAAAATAAAAATAAATTTAAAAATACTATAGTTTAGTTATGCCTATACATTGTTGATTACCTGATACTGAGGACCAAATATTGGAAAGACCATTTTAAAAGATAAAAGTTACCTTGTGGTCAAAGGAGTTAGAGTAATAACCACCAACTGTTGTTTTCTCTTGAGGTTGTTATGGCTGAGATACAACTGAAAAAAAAAACAATAACTTTCTTGCCTTCAATGTCATTTAATGCCAATTCCACAAATCAATTGAGCCTACCACACTCTGAGCATTAATATATAACATCTTATATTCAACTTTTGGAGAAAAAAAGGCCTCTTTTTTAAGAAATTCCATGAAATATTTATTTTTTAACCATGTCAGCTAACAAAATAATTTTAAGAATACACACACACACATACACACACACACACACACACTCATATATATATATATATATATATATATATATATATATATATATATATATATACAGTATAATAGAGTGAAATGAGGCAGATATAGTCAGGTTAAATGATCCTTAATTTCGGGACCAACTTTCATAACCAATCACATTTGGGGGGCATAGTATTATATGGAAGTTAAGATTGAAAACCTGAGTTCAATCCTGGACTGGCATTTATTAATGAGATGGTCTTATTCATGTCACTTGTTTAAGCACAATATCCAAAGGATAACAAATGAAAACAATAAGTATTCATAACTGATCAAATTATGGGGAAATTTAAACGAGAGGTAGTAGGTGAGATTTAGTAAGGAATCTAGCACATGTTAGGTACCCAATAAATGTCACTATCATAATAATTATCATTGCTATTTGTAGAAAAATCAGCAATTGGAACACATGCTACGTATCACCTGCAAATTAAGATATAAAATAACAAGGACTTGTTTTTGTTGAAAAATTTTAATATGATTCCCATCAGAAAGTGTACTGTATGTAAATAGGTTATTTTTCTTACTGAAAAAAAAGTATGCTTTATTTCTGAAGTGAATTCAAACTCAAGTAAATTTCAATGATACTTGAGGATATTTGATTATTTCAGCAGAATCTGTGCTATTTTTTATTTTGGTTTCTAGTACACACCCTCAGAGTGCCTGTCACAGCCATCAGAGTGACACATTGCTTAAGGTGATTATCATTACAACATAGTTCAAATCTTGGCAGTCATATATTTAAAAATTACTCCCAATCTCTGGGGCCCACTCGACAAAAATAAAGAAGAGGTTTATTTTTATGAATCTCATTAATATACAAACAGTGAATTTTTCATCATTAATAGAATTATGTCTAAGAAGCCTGACCAACTTAGGACCATTCAAATGGGTCTTTCTTCACCCTGCCAACATATTCTGGTTATCTGTTTGTTATGCTGTGGTTGCTCATTTTAGGAATAATAAAATATTTTGTATCTTTTTAAGTTTTTTATTTTAATGTGAATCATACTGGAAAAGGCATACATTCCGACAATGCTTGGTGCCTTCCCCCTCTGCTTTCCCTCCTCCTAACAAAGACTGTCCACATTGACCATGCTACATTCACACTTATGCAAATATTCAAATGTAGCTCCTCCACTGATCGACTGGAGCCTTCCTCCTTTCCTGCCCTTCCTTTATAGCTTTGCTGAGGTTTCCCCTTCGTTATTTGAAGTCCCCTGAAATCCCTAATACTCTATAGTTTGGGCATATTAAAGAAAACATATGTCCCTTCTCTTTCTGTGCTTGACTGATCTCATTTAACATAATGTTCTCTCCATCTTCTTGAGAATGATGTGATTTTGTTCTTCCTTACTGCTGAATAGAATTCCATTTTGTGTATTTCCCATAATTCTGCAATCTATTCATCTGTTGATGGAGACATAGTTTGGTACCTTATTTGAAGTTCACTGAGATATTCTCCAAAATTGAAACATATTAAGATACCTTTGTATGGAGCTTATCTTTCTATGGGCTATTTACGAGGTAACGAATGCCTTTGTCTGGGCTATTCATTATTCCATACAACCCTTCAGCTTGGTAAATACCATTCTCAATCCCCACTACTAATAAAACTCTGAGATCTAAGTATCATCATATTGAGGTCAGCATTCACTTTTTTATGTCTAAATTATAAGTGAACTGAATTACATCATGTCATCTATGGTAAATATGTCATGAAAGTATAGATAAAAATGGCATAGTCCCTGGAAATAATTACAACACTGGATCTCATTTTCCCTTTTCTTCCACCAACTCTCCTTCACTGAGGTAATATTCTACTACCAAAGTCATCAATATATTTCTAAGATGCCTGCATATTTTTTAAATAATCTTCTCTAACACAAAATATTAAAAAATAGAAGCAGTGATGGAGGAATCACAAGAACTAGAGAAAATGAAAATATAATGATGACTAAAATCTGAGTTTTATATTTTATTTTTAATATTTTTATATGGCAGTTTCTATGCAAAGTGTTTTTTTTTTTTGTGTGTGTGTGTGTGTGCACCTTTGTTTAATCTTCCTCAAATCCTTTCAGGATAAGTACTATTTGTGTGTTCATTTTAAAAAATAAGAAAACTCATATTTAGAATTTTTAATTATCTATCCTAATGTATACCTTTTTAAGAAACAGACCTGGGATATAAATACAAATATGTCTAATGTGACAGTAAGTCGTATTAACTTTGCCAGTAGCAAATAACACCTAATGTATGAAAAAGTAGCATTCAGATAAAGATTTGGATTGATTTTAAAAGTTACATCATACATTAAATTAATATATTAGATTTAAAATAATATCAGTACTTATGTTCTATGTTACAACAAAGTTAATGGAAAATTATACTCATGATCCCAAATGCAAATTACACCTTGCCTAGTGATGTGGGGTTGAATGCAAATGAGCTTCACTTTGCAAAGTGCCTATTCAAGAATTCAGCATCAGCAGAACCAAAGAGGCTCATCATTGATTAGAAAAGATCTTAACATTTGCTTGGATTAAAAATAAACTGTGAACAAGAGATGAAGTCAGTTCTAGGAGGTAAGTTATTTTCTACCACTACAGTGAGAAGTCAAATTTATTTTAAAAGCTGACTAGCTTTCTTACTAGCTTATTATAGAAAATTCAGCATAAATTTCACATAGACTGACGAATAGGACCTATGGTAGGAAATAATATTTTATTACCCATGATTAAGAATTACTAGTACTTATAAATTGAAATGTTAGGTAGATTACCACAGGGTTATCACTATATCATAGAGTGGGATTTATTCAAATTCCAAACTGAAACTTGAAAATGTTTTAGTTGTGCCTGCTCAGTATTCATCTGCATATTTATATTAATTTACATGCACACGCATGTGTAAATGAATTTAAATATATAAATGTAAATATATATGTATATAGCTATATACAGGTGCATAATTTTGCAATTATTCAGCAACATTTTCGGTGTTAAAGTTACCAGGAGCAACTACTGACGAGCTGACACACACTTCTATTTATTTATTTATTTATTTATTTATTTATTTATTTATTTATTTGGTGCTCCTGGGGTTTCTGGAAGCCCTTCTACCTCCGGGCTACACTTCCAGACCTATTTCTTATGTTTTTATTTGGAAACAGGGTCTCTTAAGCCAGCGGGGCTGACTTAGAACCTGCGCGATCCTCCTGTCTCACCTCCCAAGTGGGGATGTCAAGTGTGTGCCACCACACCCGGCATGACACACACTGCCAATCCCAGTACTTTGGATCCTAAGAGCAGAAAAGCACAGGTTCAAAAGTAGCCTTAGCATTAGTGAGGTCCTGTTTCAAAACAAAATTAATAAATAAATAAAAAGAGCAAGAGATGTAGTTCAGAGGTAGAATGCCTGTGAGTTCAATCTCAAGTACCACAAAAAATAAAAAGAAAGGAGAGGAGGAAGGAAAAAAGAAAGGAAAGAAGGAAGGAAAGAAAGAAGAAAAGAAAGAAAAAGAGAAATAACTACTGATAAAATCTTAAAAGATTTACATATCAATCCTGCCAATCTTGGCTCTAGGCTTATCTGATTTTCTACTTATTTCTTATAAAGTATCTGAATAATGTTATCAAATATCTTCTGTTTTAAACTACTTTAAATTTAGAATTCAGTAGCTAGATTCTTAATCTCCTAATCATAGACTTGTTTTTAGCTACTTAATGGCTAGAAATCATTCGGAAAGACAACTGCACATCTTCTCGGGACCTCGTGCTTTGAGCATTCATCTTTGAGCATTCATCTGATCACAGTCTATGGCAGACTGAGTGGCAGGAACTTGTTACTTATCTTCAAAACTCTTTAAGGTCCAGATGGTCGCTATAGTCGTGATGGAGAAACTGAGGCAGAGAAATTCCTCCTAAAGACGGACTTTGTAATAACAGAAATATATTTACACTTTAAAAATTGTTCTTCATCTAAAATTAGAATGTATCCTATAATGTTTTTTTCTATTTCTGAAAACGGAATCAATTTTCATCTTATTCCAAAGCATCTGAATGACTGTCTTTTGCTAAGTTGGTTGTTTTTATATTTATTTACATTTTCTCATAATAGTTCACAAAATTTTTGTAAGGAAAACAATATTTTTCAAATACTACTTTTGATATAGACAGCAATATGGCTTTTTCCCCCAATGGCAAATGAGTATTATTCATAGCAGGTAATTTTTTCATGTTACTAATATTGGATTTGATGGTGTATGCTCTGTAAGTTTTGAATGAAATCCCAGCACTCTGCCTGGCAGAGTACTTGATGATTGTTTATTGATCTTATTTTTGTTAGTTTTATGATCATTATTATAGAAATTTTCTTGACTGTTTAAGATTATCTAGGCCATTTTGTATACAAAGATTTTTAGTTTCCCAAGAAAAAGTAGCTAAACTGATAAAATTTTGTCATATCAGAATAAGAAATGTGTAATATTTAACAATAAAGCAAGCAAAAATAAAATTTTGAACCAGAGAAAAATAGTAATATTTGGGGTGCTACCAGTAAGTATCTGACAAATTTTACTTGAATATTAGTGTTTGCGGGACCATAATAGAGGAAGAAAACAAAAATCTGTTTAATTTATTAAGATAACATTCACTGATAATAATGGCAGAAAATTTAAGTAACCCTTGTCTGATCTACATAATAAACAGTAAAACACTCCAGAAGAGTCTGAATCTCAGATTTATTTTTTTTCTACCCACGTGACCTCAGATAATTATCTCCTCTAAATATTGATTGGGTCTTCATCTTTCAAATAGGGATAATATTATAGCCTGTATTGTTGGGGGTTTGTGACTGTTAGATTAGATACATGTGTGAAGTGCCCAGAGCATTGTCCAGTAAATGCTAGTTACTGGTATTATCCAAGTTGCTTTCTCATTTCCATTCAAAATTCCTTGATGCTCTTTGGCAAATAATTTGAGAGATTAACTCTGATGTGAATGAAGCCGATTCAGTTGTAAGTTCTGCCAAAATAACTTGTTGATTATAGATTTAAATTAAGTTGCTATATCTTAATATTTGGTCCCAGTCAGACCAGATTAATTAGGTTTTCTGATAGCTGTCCTACTGGGCTTTTTAGGATTAATGGATTAATGGTTTTATTTCCACCTTAACATCCTCCTTCAGGAGAACTAATTCTTATAAGAAACCTCCATGCCACTGTGCAAAATAAAACTGATCTTTGCAAAATCTATCAAATAAAGCCTAGTATAATTAGTGTTTCTATGGCTACTCTACTCTTTGTGTCTTGTCTCTATCTGGGTTTCAGTTTTAATGTGTCTCTAGATGACAACTATTCACAAAGCTTGAGGCCACCAGCACAGATCATTAATGCTTCCTTACAGCTGGATTTTAAAACCTTGTTCTACTCTCAAGCCTTGTTCATCTACCCACAATTATTAAAAACTGTCAGACATAACAATGAAGCGATTTAAGTTATTATTCTCTGCAAGGAGGCTATACCAGCTTTTGAGTGATAAACAAGCAAGAAACAAAAACTGAATCCAGAATTCAACTCATGTGGCCTCCTTTCTGACTATTTCAGGGAAGTGGGAGTCAAAATTTATTTTCATACTAAGAATTGTCCCTTTCTGAGGGGCATGGTGGTGCATGCTTGAAATCCCTGCTCTTGGGAGGTGGAGACAGGAGGATTGTGCAAGTTCAAAGCCAGCCTCGATGGCTTAGGAGACCCTATTTCCAAATAAAAATATAAAAATAGGTCTGATTCATTCCATGGAGGAGTTACATATGAATATGTGTAATAGCATAGATACAACATGGTTAACCTGGACACTCTCTATTGGGAGGGGGGAAGGAAAATGGAGGGGGAAGGGCATGAAGCACAATGTAAATGTATACCACTCTCAATATGTTCCACCATTCCCAATGCCTCAAAAACAGCAGTCTACAAAGCCAGAAAATACTATCAGTAAAGGAAAAAAAATGATAAATACAAAGGACAGAGAAAAAGATTAGAAGACTGACCAGAAATCAGAAAAGAAACTCACCCTCAAAAACAGCATTCTACAAAGCCAAAAATACTATTAAGAGAGGAATAAAAACGATAAATACAAGAGACAGAGAAAAAGATTAGAATATCAACCAGAAAGCAGAAAAGAAACCTGTCCACCTTGCAGAGGCAGGCACCATGGCATGGCACCATCTTGCCTCATAGCACTGAACTCCAGAGACAGAAAGGGATACAAGAACCTGAAGTGAGCAGCTGCAAATCAACAGGGTTGTTAGCCATCAGTTTTTCCTGTGTAAACAATGGCTACAACTTCCAGTGGCCAAGCTCACCACACCCTCAGGAATCCAGAGCTGAGCTCAACACCAGAAAAGATACCCACCTGCCTCACAGCCAAGGGTGTTATGGCAGTACCATCTTGCCAGTATCAGCCAAGCTCACCATACCTCCAGAGATCCAAACCAGCATGCACCAAAAATCATAATTGAAATTTCAATCTGTACAGGAGAACTCCCAGTGCTGTGCCCCCAGAGACTTGCATAACTGTGATAAACTTCATTGGCCTGAGACTTTGTGGTTCAACCTGGAGAAGGTGGGAGTGGAGTCTGCTGTTTGACATAGCAGAGGCTCAGACAGACTCAGGCACTGATCAGTGAAAAGTATGGAGGGAGATGTACACTTAACACTAGACAAAATTAGTAGTATCTTTGGTCTCTCCACAGACCTCCCAATAATGGTGAATTGGGAGAAGTCAAACCAATCCAGCCCTACACTGAAGAACAGAGACTCTTACATTGAGTTTTGGTCATTAGACTGATCATTTAGATAAGCAGTCAGTAAAGATGCCTCTAACATAAAGAACACCATTAATCAATGGACTTGTTAGACACATATACAATATTCCACCAAACTATAGCAGAGTTCACATTTTTCTCAGAGGCTCACAAAATTTTCTCCAAAATAAATCACATCCGGGGCCACAAAGTATACACTAGCATATTCAAGAAATGTGACATAATTCCCTGTGTCTTTTCAGACCATAATGGAATAAAGCTAGAAATTAACTATAAGAAGACCCAGAGAAACCACATAAACACACAAACATGTGGAGACTGAACATCACACTGATGAATGAAAAATGGGTCATAGATGAAGTAATCCAGAAATTCATAGAAAGAAATTAAAATAGTGATATAACATATCAAAACCTCTGGGACACTTTGAGGGCAGTATTAAGAGGAAAATTCGTAGTACTGAGTGCTCACATAAGAAAAACAGAAAATCATCAAATAAATAATCTAATGAAACACTGAAAGCCCCTGAAAAAACAGAAACAATTTAACCCCAGAGCCAGTAGAAGACAAAAATTATTAAAATCAGGGCAGAAATCAATGAAGTAGAGAATTAAAAAAATACAGGATAGCAATAAGGAGGCCAAGACCAGAGGATTGTGGTTCACAGACAGCCCTAGCTACTTAGTGAGGCCCTCTGCAACTCAGTGAGATCCAGTTTCAAAATAAAGAATAGCCGGGCGTGGTGGCGCACGCTTGTAATCCCCGCGCTTGGGAGGCAGAGACAGGAGGATCGCGCAGGTTCGAAGCCAGCCACGCGCGCTGGCTTAGGAGACCCTGTTTCCAGATAAAAATATAAAATAGGTCTGGGAGTGTAGCCCGCAGGTAGAAGGGCTTCCAGGAACCCCAGGACCACCAAAAAAAATCCCATCTTCAAAATAAAGAATAAAAAAATAGGACAGGAGGTGTAGATCGGAAGTCAAATGACCCTGGGTTCCACCTCCAGACCTGCAATATATATATGAATGGAATCAATAAAATCAAAAGCTGATTTCTCAAAAAATTAATAAGATAGATAAACCACTAACAAACCTTTCCAAAGAAAGAGAGAGAGAGAGAGAATCAACCCAAATTATGAAGAGATGAAAAAGGAGATATCACTACAGACAGTGTTGAAATACAGAGGATTATCAGAAACTACTTTGTGAAAATATACCTTGACAAATTAGAAAATATGGAGGAAATTGACAACTTTCTAGATAAATACAACCTGCCTTAACTGAGTCAAGAAGATATCAAAAATTTAAACCAACCAATAGCAACCAAAGAGATTGAAACAGCAATAAAGAGCTTACCATCAAATAAAAGCCCAGGACCAGATGGTTTCCCAAGTGAATTTGATAAAACCTTTAAAGAAGATATAATTGTGACACTCCTCAGTCTATTCTGTGAAATAGAAAAGAAAAAAAAAACAAGACTCTACAAAATACATTCTATGAAACCAACATCACATTAATATCAAAACCAAATAAAGAGAGTTCAAGGAAGAAAAACTACAAGAATATATCTTTGATGAACTTGGATGCAAAACTGCTAAACAAAATACTAGCAACCCACATTCATAACCACATCAAGAAAATCATACACCATGACCAGGTACAGTTCATACCAGGGATGCAAGCCTGGTTCAATATACAAAAATAAGTTCAAACTGGAACCAGCCAAGATATCCATCAACAGATGAATTACAAAACTATAGTATATGTACACAATGGAATTCTACTCAGCCATAAAGAAAACACAATTACATCATTTACAGGGAAATGAATGGAACTGAAGGACATTATGCTAAGTGAGATTAGTCAGTCACAAAAAAAAAAATAAGAAATTGGTTGCTTTCCCTAATATGCGAAAGATAATGAGAAATGGGTAACAGGAGGAACTCTAGATGAAGAAGGAAATTCTATAGATGAGCAATTAAGGTGACCTAACTGAGGGGACTGGAAAGGGGAAGAGGAAAATTTTCTAAAGCACATGATATATTTAAACATATCAAAGTCAATCACTAAGCCAAGCATGAGAAGGAGGAAGGGGAAAGAATGGGGTGAGAATTGAGTAAGGGCTAATTGGGGCGTGTATGCATATATGATTCCACCATCTTTTATGGTGTTAAGATATATGATTACAATGCACGAATAAAAAATTAGAAATAAATAAATAAATAAATAAAATACTATCATTTTAAAAAATCATAAATGTGTCAATCTCTAGTTTCTTTGTAAAGGAATTCTTAAGTGGAATGTTACTTTTTTTTTTTTTTTTTTTTGGTGGTACTGGGGTTCCTGGAAGCCCTTCTACCTTCGGGCTACACTCCCAGACCTATTTTATACTTTTATTTGGAAACAGAGTCTCTTAAGCCAGCATGGCTGGCTCCAAACCTGCGTGATCCTCCTGTCTCCGCCTTCCAAGCTCGGGGATTACAAGCGTCTGCCACCATGCCCGGCTGGATATTTACATTTTATTGCTTACCATGTTAACTTTTTTAGCAATATATTTAAACAAATAATAATTTATAATGTATTTCTAATTATTAGAAGGTGGCTTTTAACAGAAAAGACATAAAAAAGATTTGTTTTCTTCCAAATCTTATAAATAAGTGAAGTTTCTCTTCCACATTTTCTGGTATGGTAAGCAATGTTTGACACGTTACAACTTCATTCATTTTGTACAAAGTCATTGCATTACAGAAGAAATAATATTAGATGAAAAAAATATAAACTGCAATGTGAAATTTCTTGTCTTAAAAGAAGTAGATAGTACAATATATTAAGATCTTTTTGCTGTTGTCTGAGCAATAGCAATTTAAAGAGGAAACTATTGTCAAAAAGAATGGAAAATTATCAAGGATTCACAGAAGAAAGATGAAAAAAATATTTGAAACATTAGATATATACATTCCACCAAGATCCTGAGAGAAAAAAAATAAGAATAAGAATTTTCCAGAATATTTAAGGGGATGTTTGTTTAAAACTCAAAAATAAGAAAGCCAAAAACACAGAAGTTTTGATCACAGTGTTACCTTTCCCATTAAAAGTGTGATGCATATTAGACTCAGTTTCCATAAAATGTTCCACTTACCACCCTCACATAACTACAGGGATAAATAGAAATATATCCATCTGTATTCTCACCAGACCCAGCTTAGGAGAGTCAGAGAAAGAACATAGGAATACTGGCTTCTCCAAGTCATTGAGATTTTGAGAAAAAAAATTAAAGATAACATGTACAGTGACTGCCTCAACTGGGTTTTATCATAGAACTGGGTCAAATACATGGTCAAATCATAAGGGTATATTTTCTCATTTTCTTGTCTCTTTTACTTGTCATTGTCTCAGAAATACACTTGAGAAAGTGAGAATATACCTGGATGAGAATCATATGGACACCACCTATGCCATCACTCCTAAATCCATTACAATACATTTGCTTATTAAATTTTAATGTCTCAATATGTAGACTAGCACTTTAAGAACAATGTTCTGGATTAGGTATGTTTTAGTTTCTATGTTAATAAAACTATGTTAGTGTCTACTGTTATATGTGATATTTGCATTTGATTTAATATAAAAATAACAAGAATTTTTAAAACTCTTTCTGGTCTTGGTTTATTATATTTTTTAAGAATTTGTATATTTAAATTCTCACTAAAGACATTTAGCAACACTCAAAACAATATCATTCTGTTTTCTTTACTGATGTGATTCAGCACACAGTCAAACCTATTCTATATATTGGGATAAAGTGAATCATCCCATGGAATTGCTTATTATATTGTTATGTATAATTGTTTTAATACTGGAGATTGAACTCAGAGGAATTCTACCACTCAGATATACTCATTTCCCTGTTTTCGTTTTTATTTTTGAAACAGGGTCTCACTAAGTTGCTGAGGGCCTCACAAAATTGCTGAAGCTAGATTGGAACCTGCCTCAGTCTACAAGTACTGGTATTACAGGTGTGTTATATAAGTTTGGAAAATAACTTAACCAGTAAATTTATATCTACATTCCAATGTATAAATCTATATCTATATTCTATAATTTTATGTCTCAATGTCATCTTTTATATTGCTGATTGTACTTTATTTTCCTCTTCTACTGTTTATTTCCTTATGTAGATAATGTCCTTTCATGAAAATCTAAGGGCGTTTTAGAACAAGAGGAGAAAAATTGTAATAAAAGTATTAGTTAAGAAGTGAAATGCTTAGTCAGGCATGGTGGCATATGATTGTAATCCCAGTTCTTGGGAGGGTGAGACAGAAGGATCAAAGGTTCAAAGCCAACCTTGGCAATGTAGCAAGGTTCTCAGAAACCTAGTACGACTCTATTTCCAAATAAGGAAATAAAAGAAATAAAATTGGATTGAGGACCTGGCTTGGAGGTATAGTGCCTCTAGCTAGGTTCAATCCCCAGTACCAAAAAAGAGTGAAATGGTAATACAGAAAAAAAAAAATCACTGAAAATAACAAATGTGAACATAAAAATGCATAAAAATATTTTACTCTATCTAGATTAATAAGTTATCCATTATGTCACACAGTCTGATAATGTGTCTTTTTATGTCAATGTAATATCATTATAAAAATGAATGAGTGAAATAAGCTTAATAAGTTAGGGCAGGAAAAAATTAAACTCATTTTTATTTCTGCAATCATTGCTTGTCACGTTAGTACATAGCTCCAAATATTTGAGTGCCCTTTTCATGAAACTTAAAGGGAAAAGTATATCTCATGTGAATTTTTTATCCTCAATATGTGCACATAATTACTTTAACTGTCTAGACATGTTCATCCTAACATTAATGGAAAGAACTTGCAGAATAGCTGATTTTTAAAACTTTGGCACTTACTCAAATATCATGCTGTCCTAGAGAAAGTGATAATTAAGGAAGAAATAAAAATTCTATTTCAAGATCATAACTTCCATTAAAAACTGACAAAGCATCTTATAAAAATTAATTATTTAAACCTCCCTGCACCTCAGTCATGAGAAAATCATTTCCAGTTTAAATAACAGTGGTCTATTTCCTCTCAATTATAGTCAAAGATTATACTGTGGCTTACAATGCAAAAGTTTTATTTATTTAACCAAATATTTAATAAATATTTATTTAAATAAATATTTATTTAAAATAAATACATATAATGCAATGAAATCTATTTAATAAGAGCACCAATAAATAAAAAGCAACTCATTAAACATGTTAGGAGTGATGTCTATAATGGAGAAAGAAATGGGAATATAGTATAAAGATGAAAGATAAAGAAATTTTATAAAATTTTCTGGGAATTCTAACAAGAGTCGAGAAAGAAGCTCTACTTTAGACCTCTCCACTACCAATACCTTCTTTCTTCTGAAATCTGTTTTCCCATTACCTCTGAAGTATTGTCTCAAATATCCACAGAGCAAAAGGGAATACAGATAAAGGAGGAAATTTAGTGGAGCAAAGGAGCTGTGGAAAGGGGGAGGGAGAAGAAAGAGACTAGATGAATGAAATACTTCAATAATATTGCATACATATATTAAAATATCAATGCCAGTTTCAATAACACATACAGCAAGGGAAAGGAGTGGGGTGGGATCTGACGGGAGGATCAACAAATGTGTGAATGTATGTTGCTATCATTCTGATCCTCATATGATGTATAATTACAATACATCAATAAAATTATATTAAAAACAATATTCACAGTCTTCTGATTTGTTGACATTACTCCATTATTTTCTAGTTTCCTTCCCCAACCAATTGAGACTTAAAGTCCACCACTTTGGTTACTGCCTTGCAAAATCCCCCAAATCACTTGCTTCACCACTTTCCCTAATATTTCTGGATTCTTTTTGTGTATCTGTACCATCAGCTGGAGCTCATTCTACAGTATGATTCCTGCCATTGTATCCTGTATTTTATTCATTATAGCTCTCTTCTTCTGAAGCACTTCCATCATCTAACAAATATTATGTGATAATTCTGAATTCAATAACCATCTCTATTCTTCATTCCTATTTAGTTAGTATCATTTTACCTACTGCTTTTTATAGCCTATCTTTTGTAAAGCCATCTTTATTGATTTTTTCCTTCAACCTCTTCTTAAACCACTGTAATCACCAAATCCATTTTGTCAAGGTTAGTAATGACCTCTGAATGAAGAAATCTAATGACCAATAAATAGTCTATATTATTCAACAGATTAATTAGCATTTTATATGGCTGATTCCTTTTTCTTCTAGAATACCCTCATTTGTTTTATAAAATACCATATTTTTTTCCCTCCGATGTCACTCACACCTTCTACTCAGTGTCTCGTTTGCTGAATCCTATTTTTTTCTCAATTTATATACGATCAGGAGAACAAGGATCTATCCTTGAATATTTCTTAACCTATCTGCACTCAGTACTTAAGTGACCTTGAATTCCTCACTGTTTATATGTCATCTTTATACTGATGACTAGTGATGTAAGTCTCATAAGAGCCAAGATATGAAAAAAATCCAAATATCCATCAACAAAAAGATAAATGGATACAGCAAATGTGGTATTCACACACAATGGAATGTAATCTACCCTTCTATTTCCTTTTGAGTCCTCTCATTTTTTACAGCTCAATACATAAGCAAAGTGTGCTGCTACTTCCTTCAGAATATATCCTAACCACATGTCACCTAAACCACTGCTCCAGTTACTGGTACTGCCACCAGTGGGCTTTCATGCTGTTCCTCTCCATACAAATATGATGTAAAGGTTTTACTTGGTTCCCCAAGTAGCTCCTCTCCTTTAATTTTATATTGCAGATTTTTCAGGATTAGTGATATGATCTTTGTACTGTCCTTTAAACATATCTGTATTAGCCAGGTTTCTGTTGCTCTAACAAAATACCTGGGTAATCAATTTTTAAAAAGGAATTCTTTATTTTGGCTTACAGGTTTGGAGGTTTCTCTGCATGGTCAGCTGGACACACTACTTCTAGATCTATGGCAGGGAAATAATATGTGTTGGAGCAAAGTTGGTCATTTTATGGTGGGAAAACCAGAGGAGATCAGCATCCTATAATCCCTTTGAAGGGCATGCCCCTAATAACTGAAAGACCCCCCAGGAGACCCGCCACCTCTTAAAGATTCCACCACCTTGCTATAGCACTGAGCTGGGAATGAAACCTTTAACATAGAGTTCTTGGGGGACATCCTAGATTCAAATTACAGTGATGCCAAAGAAAATGCACCTCAGAGAGTCTTGCATATGCTTTTCCTTCTGCCCAGAAGGCTCTTCTCCCAGATAGTTCAACCACTGGCTCCTTTACTTGATAGCTCTATTGAAACAAGACCTCATCATCTATGCTTTCTCTGACCACCATTTTTAAAAGAAAACTTATTAGGCCTGGATGTAAGCATGCTTGAGTAACATGCGCAATGCCCTGGGTTCAATCCCCAGCCCTAAAAAAAATACACTTTCTATAACTTTATCCTCTCCATATATTAAATGATTTATGTTTTATTTGTGCAGAAAGACCTGAGGTGGGCCAGAATGGACACTTTTGGGGAAATGCCTTGAAGTTTACCTTGAATCAGGAGGTTAAGAAAAAGCCTCTGCAAAACTAGAGAAAAATAGTTTATTTCAGAAAACTAAATTATACATATTAAGTTATTGTATTGATATAAAGCTACTGTACTAAAAGAAAGGTTTGAGCTGAGCATGGTGGTGTGTGCCTGTAATCTCAGTTCTTGGGATACAGAGATGGGTGGGTTGCAGGTTTGAGGCCAGCCTCAACAATTTAGCAAGGCCCTCAGCAACTTAGAACTAAAATAACAAACAACTGGGGTGTAGCTCAGAAGAAGAATGTTCCTGGACTCAATCTTTAGTACTACAAAAATAAATAAATAAAAATGTAAATGCTATGCAACTAATTGAAGAAAAATGTTAAATACCAAATAATTACTCTATAAATAAATGAACCCTTGCCGGGCGTGGTAGTGCACGCTTGTAATCCCAGCATTCGGGAGGCTGAGACCGGAGGATCGCGGTTCGCGGACAGCCTCAGCTACTTAGTGAGGCCCTCTGTAACTCAGTGAGACCTGGTTTCAAAATAAAGAATAAAAAATAGGGCAAGAGGTATAGCTTGGAGGTCGAATGCCCCTGGGTTTCACCCCCAGACCCACAAAACAATTTTTAAAAAATTAATACAATTGCAATAAAGAGATATTAATGTTCAGTATTCTAATGTCCTAGGTCTATGATAAGATTTCATTTTAACACAACTCTGACCTTTGCTTTCAAATAGCTGCCTTGCTTATTTTACATGGGTTAAACTATTCCACTCATATACTAACTAGGGTCACGAGTTACAGAATATAAAATATGCAGACCGAGGAGGCTCTTCTGATACAGGTGTATAGACAACCTGATGTGATATTTTTTAAAATACCACAGCTGCAACAATCAGAAAAACACAAACTCCAGTTCCATCTCTGCCAGCAGGTCAGAGAGAAGCTTGCCATTAGTTGCTGCAATTTTTCTACCTTAGTTTCTAAATTTGCAAAATAATGAAGTTGACTCTATTGCTGGTTGGCAAATTGTATACTGTGTATCTGACATAATAATTCTCTGGGGAAAACGCTAACCAGAGCAAGTAGGTCTGGGGAGACAAAACTCTGCTGAGCCCAGCAGAGCACTGAATTGTTACCCATATTTGAAACAGGGGGTCTCATGTAAGATTTATCTTTAAAATGGGTTTCCTTGGATAGGTTGAGAGCTATCTGATAAAGGATGCATACTTGAAATTTTAATGAAATGACTTCATAAGCATTCCCTGCCCCCCTGAATAGCACACTTGTTTCTGGTCATACTTTATACTTTCCTGCCAGATATTCAAATAAAAGTAGGTAGAACTATGTTGGGAAAACATAAATTTTTATAAAATTATTTTGCTGTTTAGGTCAGCCAGGGCTCCTCTTAGGGACTTCACAGTTAGGAACTTTTTGAGGCTTTCTATGAGTTGTGCCATCAGCCAGGATGGGTCATGGTCTTGCTGACCATATGGACACCCTTGAAACACTGAGTACAGTCTATTCTGCAGTGACCCTCCTTTTTACAGAACATGCCCTGGCAGCTCTTAGTCTCTGGGGTTTTTGCAATCTGACTGATTGAGAGGTTGGGCAATTTACCAGAATTGTGAAGCCCTTAGAGAAGTCCCATCCCTTGGGTCCTATTTAACCTTGGATGGCAATGGCCCAAACACTGGGTGTTCGCTCCTTCGCTCTTTTATTTTTTGACTGTTCTCCAACCTCAGTTGTTGTATACCCCGAAGGTCAGTTCCACCAATACTTTTTAATAAACAGGAGTCAGTATCATAGTTCATCTGTTTTGTAGTTGATGGCTATCATTTCAAAACACTTTTTGGTTTTTCTCCTAGAAGTTATAGTTCTTTATAATGTCAACAAACAACAATTACAAAGGTTTTCAAGAAAAAAATACAAAATAAAATGCTTAGGGACAATTTCAGTTTGTATAATAGTTCTGATAATATTTGGTATTATGAATAAATCCCCACTTAAATTTGAAAAAGACGTAATGTCAGATTCCAGGTTCCAGGAATATGGCAATAAAAGTATTTCAAGGTTTCGCTGGGTGTGGTGGCGCATGCTTATAATCCCTGCACTTGGGAGGCAGAGACAGGAAGATCCTGCAGGTTCGAAGCCAGCCGTGCTGGCTTAAGAGTGCCTGTTTCCAAATAATAAACTATATAAAATAGGTCTGGGAGTGTAGCCCGGAGGTAGAAGGGTTTCCAGGAACCCTAGTACCACCAAAAACAAAAACAAAAACAAACAAACAAACAAAAAACATATTGCAAGGCTTCTCTATATTTGATCACTTTTAAAATAAAATGCTGTAAAAAAAGGGTTTCTCTAAAAATATAAAGTTGTAAAGCCATGTGATGTACTTAAGATAAGCTTTTTCTAGTATTTGTGTCTTATAAATCAATGAGGTTTATAAGCTAGCCTTTAAGGAGGAGGTTTTTACCATAATATTAATGTATGAATATTTAGATGGTTACCAAGAATCTACATAATCTTGTAGACAATTGTATGTAGCTTTGTGGTAGAGGTTCTCTTCTTTCTTTCTATTACCAGATATTAGTACAGGGACACCTAAAAAGAGGCTCATAAATTTGTGTGTGTTATTTTTAATGAAAGTATAAAAGCGGTATAACTTGTTTGATAATCATATTTTGCTAAATAATATGAATTTGTGTTACTATACATATTAATGTCCTAAAATTCTCAGATCCTCAAAATCATTTTATATATTGGAGTTCAGAAGGTACATTTTGTCCCTTCTTTTGTGTCTACTTTAAAAATACAATAAAGGAAAAATAATGAAAATCTTTAGGAGGCTTAACAGATTCTAGAAATTGGAAGATTTTTACTAGCTACTCCTTTGATAGAGGACTAATATTAGACTATGCAAAGAGCTTGAGCTGAAAAATTAACATTAAAAAACAAATAGACCTAGTTTTCACATACTAGAGTAACAGGAGGAACACAAGATGAAGAAGTAGATCCTATACAGGAACAAATAAGGTGACCTAACTGAGGGGATGGGAGAGGGGAGGAGGGAAACTCTCTAAAGCACAGGATGTACTTAAACATATCAAAGCCAATCACTAAGCCAAGCATGGGAGGGAGGGGCGGGGAGGAACTGGGGTGAGAACTGGATAAGGGCTAATTGGGTGATATCTGCATGTACGTCTCCACCATTTTTTATCCCATTAAGATATATGACTACAATGTACCAATAAAAATTTTAAAAATAACCCATTCCAAAATGGTCAATTGAACTGAATAGAATCTTCTCAAAAGAAGAAATACAAATGGCCAATAAGTAGATGAAAAAAACGTTCAACATTTTAGTAATCAGGGACATGAAAATCAAACTACACAAGACTCCATTTAACTCCAGTTACCATGGCAATCATCAAGAAGTCAAACAATCAATGGTAGCTAGTCTGTGGGGAAACCAGAACTCTTATAGGCTGTTGGTACATCTGCACACTAGAACAGCTGCTATGGAGATGATGGTGGAGGTTTCTCATATTATTTGGAATAGTACCAACACGACCCAGGGATACCATACCTGGGCATTCTTTCCAAAGGAATTGAAGTCAGAATATATAGTGATACATGCACACTCATGTTTACAACAGCACAAGTCACAATAAGCAAATTATTTAAATAGCCTAGCTATCTATCAGCAGATAAATAGATCCCCAAACTGTGGTATATATACACAATGAAATTTTACTCAGCCATAAAGAGGAACAAACTTATGTCATTTTCAGGAAAATAGATGGAACTTGAGAACATTATGTAAAGATTCGCCAATCTCAAAAAAGTATATTGTCATATGTTTTTCCCCAAATGTAAAAATTAGAAATTGAGAAACAATGGAAAACTCAGAAGAGCAGAGACTTTAATGGAGAGATAGAGGGAATTAGGGGAAGGAGAATGTGGGAAGAAGACGTAAATAGGGAATGTGTTTCAATAACGCTATCTGTGTTTGTAAAATTGCCATTGCCAATCTCAATGACACATACAGGATGGTGAGGGAGGAGGTGGGATTGAAGGGAACTGTGTCAGGTATTGTGCACAGGTATATTCCTATCACCCTATACCTCAGCATGATGTGTAATTACAATACACCAATATAATATGAAAAATAAAATGAAAACATAAACAATGAGAACCAGTCTGAGTTCAGTTAATTAGTTACCATAAGATAATCTGTGGTCCTTTGTTTGTTGGTTGGTTTGCATACCTGGGTCTTGAACCCATGGCTGTGCATATGTGAGGCAAGCTCTCCTCACTAAGTAATATATCCAGCCTCTGTGTTCTCTGCTGCCATCACTGCAGCACAGTACACACACTAATTGCTGTCTTAATGTTCCAACACTTTGCAAGGATAAGTAACTCCTTCTCTCCATCATGCCCAGTGGACAGGGACAGGATTTGTTTTCTTCCCTTCTGCAAAACATTATGAGATTCCATTTAATTCCAGAATGTCAGTTTTTGAAGGTTGGAGATAGATTTAAGGTTACCTAGTTTTGAACCTTTGCGACAAACACTAATTTCTCTATGCCTACTTGGCACAGAAAAGGGGTATTAACCCTGTATAGCTTTTCCCTTGTAATATCTTAGCAAAGCCATTTAGTACAATATTATCAAAACAGAACAATCAATACATGAAAATCGGATGTTCTAGTTTTTATATTTAAAAAATCAACAAAATATACAAAAGATTCTTGTGCTGGCTCACAGGTTGTAAGACCAAGCACTGGGATACTTCAATTAAAGTTAACTACATCATTTTGTAAGGCCGACAGCGGGAGGTTACAAGCAGTTTCATTTGCGATCTGCTGACACATTAGCAAGGAAAGTATTTCTTCCCAAATGTCTTCTGCTAAGCAAGTAAACATGAAGATAATTCCACTTTTGATCAAATGAAATTTTTCTCCCTACAGTTTAATGAATTTTAAATGGTCTGTGTTCATTTTACTTGTTAATTACAGTCGCATGCACGGTGAAGCTGATGAAAATCTAATTCGATCGCATTGGGAACCAGAGTTGAATTTCCAAATGCCTTTGCTAATGAGATGGCTGTCCACCAACATAGGAAATAAGTCAGGGCTTCAAGCCGCCCACAGAGAAAAGGCTGCAGCCTGAACCACAGTGGTTTAGAAGTCATGACCTAGCGTGTTCCATGAAGAATGCCTGACTGAAAGCTTATTTGTACCAAGAACCAAAATTCATGTTTCAATTGCATTGTCTCATAACTCTAATTTTTTTGTCTTTTGAAAGACATACTTTTTTATTCAAAGATGAGGAAACTAAGGACTGGAGAAGTAAATTGACCCAAATCTCACAGCTGGTCATTAAATGAAGATGGGATTCAGCAATTTATGTTTGATTCTGCGGCCCAAATATTGAACCACTGCACTTGATGGCCCCATTCAATCGCATCTCACTGTATCCCCACACCCTGGCGGGACTGAAGCAAAGTAATTTTCACTCAGGCCTCTTTTGTTTACATAACTGTTCTTGTCTGTGAATATAGAATATCAAGGTGCCAATTCACATAGACATATCTTCCCTGAATTCTCTTCTCAGCATGGTGAAAGTGAAAATTGAACTTTAAATTAAAAAGTCAAATAAAACCTTCTAGAACTTTGCAGAGCATATATTTTGGCATAGATGCATATATATATATATATATATATATATATATATATATATAGTTCAAGTGTGCAAACATGTAATTAACAACAGAAACAAAGGATAGAAAATTAAATACAATTGAACAATATTTTCCCAATAAAGCAAGGATATAACAATATCTTGCCAATGCTTTTTTAAAAATGTATAATCTTTAAAGGTGAACTGTGTTTTAGATTATCATGAGTAGTATTAATAATCAACTTATCTGCTATTTAATATTATTTTATATATTAAATAATTTTTTTTGTGTGTGGTACTGGGGTTCCTAGAAACCCTTCTACCTCCAGGCTACACTCCCAGACCTATTTTATACTTTTTTAAATTTGGAAACAGGGTCTCTTAAGCCAACGAGGCTGGCTTTGAACCTGCATCCTCCTCCTGTCTCCGTCTCCCAAGTGCGGAGATTACAAGCGTGCGCCACCATGCCAGGCCTATATTAAATAATTTGTATAAAAATTCTATAAGTATGTCTCTTAAGAAATTATGCTTTAGAAATTATGTATTTCTCCTCTTTGCCCTAAATATACACATCATTTTACTTAAAATTGATGTGGTGACACCAAAGTTTGAATCATTCAGTGTACCATTATCCTTCTCACAAACAAGATCTTGATTTTGTATTACTATATTTTCATGCTTATTTTTTATGTTTAAAAGGGTCTGAGAATAGCTCAGGCATTGAGGGTGAACCACATAGTAAGTCTCTCATGGGTACAATGTGGCCAAATGACCTGAAGCAGAAGAATGAGCTCAAACCTATGACTTGTTTTTTAGAGGGAGGAGACAGGAAGGGGGGCATTGGGTTTGGAAAAAAAAGTTTGATCCAGCAATACCACTTCTGGGTATCTACTCAAAAGATAGGAAACCAAACTACCAAATAAATTCATGTGTATCTATGTTCATAGCTGCATAATTCACCATAGACAAACTAGGGAACCAGCCAAGATGTCCATCAACAGATGAATGGATTACAAAACTGTGGGATATGTACACAATGGAATTTTACTCAGCCATTAAAAAAACTCAATTACATCATTTTCAGAGAAATGGATGGAACTGGAGGACATTATGCTAAGTGAGATTAGTCAGGCACAAAAAATAAGAAATCAGATGCTTTCCCTAATATGTGAAAACCAAGGAGGAATGGGTCATAGGAAGACCTCTAGATGAAAAAGGAAATCCTAATGAGGGGGTGGGAGGGGGGAAGAAGGAAATTCTCTAAAACACACAATGTACTTAAAAATATCTAAATCAGCCGGGCGTGGTGGCGCACGCTTGTAATCCCCGCGCTTAGGAGGCAGAGACAAGAGGATCGCGCAGGTTCAAAGCTAGCCGCGTGCACTGGCTTAGGAGACCCTGTTTCCAAATAAAAATGTAAAAATAGGTCTGGGAGTGTAGCCCGGAGGTAGAAGGGCTTCCAGGAACCCCAGTACGACCAAAAAATAAATAAATAAATAAAAATATCAACCATTAAGCCAAGCAAGGGAAGGAGAGATGGGGAGGAAATAAAAAAAAAGAAAGACACTGATAAATTAATGTAATATATCACATTAACAAAATAAAACTTCATGATCATATCCATTGATACAAAAAATTGTTGGTAAATTTAATACCTCTTTATTATTAAAACTCTCAACAACTAGCTTCATTTACTAGTAAAAGGCTGAGAGCTTTTCTTCCAGATCAGAAATTCACTCTCAAGGATTTTAACTCTAACCGCTACTATGGGATATAATACTAGATGCCTCAGCTAGAGCAGTTAGTGATTAAAAGATAAAGATAACAATAAAGAATTAGAAATTAAAAATGAATAAGCAAAATCGACTTTGTAGAGATGAAATGATATTACATATGGAAAACTGTAAATAATACCATCAAATAAAACTTCCAAAGCTTCTAATCCCAGCATTTGGGAGGCTGAGACAGGAGGACCGCAGTTCATGGTCAGCCTCAGCTATTTAGTGAGGCTCTTCACAAGTCAGTGATACCCTATTTCAAAATAAAGAATAAAATATAGGGCTGGGGATGTCACTCGGAGGTAGAATTTGCCCCTGGGTTCAATCCCCAGTACTGAAAAAAAAAAAAAAAAAACTCTGAAAACTAATAAACAGATTTAGCAAAACTGTAGGGTACAAAATGAAGAAGCAAAAATCAGAAACATCTGTATGTCTGTATGCACAAACAACAGACTGTCTGAAATATAAATTAAGAAAATAATGCATTTGTAATAGCATTCAAAAATACTTGAAAATAAATTTAAGCAAGGAGGCAAAAACATATTCACTGAAAACTAAAACATTGGTGAAAGAAATTGAAGAATACACAAATAAGTGAAAACTATATAATACTTATTTATTAAAATGAATCAATATTGACAATATACTCTATGCAAACTACAGATTCAATGTCACCGCTATTAAAAATGAAATGATACTTTTTATAAAAATAAAAAATACAAGCCCGAGCCGGGCGTGGTGGCGCACGCTTGTAATCACCGCGCTTGGGAGGCAGAGACAGGAGGATTGCGCAGGTTGGAAGCCAGCTGTGCTCGCTGGCTTAAGAGACCCTGTTTCCAAATAAAAATATAAAAATAGGTCTGGGAGTGTAGCCCGGAGGTAGAAGGGCTTCCAGGAACCCCAGTACCATAAAAAAAAGAAAAAAAAAAATACAAGCCCGGCGTGGTGGTGCACGCTTGTAATCCCTGCGCTTGGGAGGCTGAGACAAGAGGATCATCTAGTTTCGAAGCCAGCCTTAAGAGACCCTGTCTCCAAATAAAATATAAAATAGGTCTGGGAGTGTAGCCTGGAGGTAGAATGCCCCTGGGTTCCATCCCCAGTACCACAAAAAAGAAGAAAAAAAGAAATAAAAATACAATTTTAAGCCGGGCGTGGTGACGCACGCTTGTAATCTTGGGGGGCAGAGACAGGTGGATTGCGCAGGTGCGAAGCCAGCCTCACTGGTTTAAGAGACCCTGTTTCCAAATAAAAACATAAAAATACATCTGGGAGTGTAGCTTGGAGGTAGCAGGGTTTCCAGGAACCCCAGTACCACCAAAAAATAAACAAAAAACAAAACAAAAAAAAATTTTAATTTCATATAAAGTCACAAAAGACCCCAAAGAGCTAAAGGAATCTTGAATAAAGCTGGAGTCAATACTCTTCCTGCTTTCAAATTATATTACAAACATATAGAAATTAAAATACTATGGTACTCACATAAAAAGACACAGAGACCGACAGAACAGAATAGAAAGGCTAGAAGATAAAAACATACAAACAAGTGAATTAATCACAAATGAATTAATCTTTGGCAAAGGTATCACAGATACACAATGGAGAAGGAAGAGTCTCTTCAATTAATGGTAGAGGAAAAACTGAATATTCATATACAAAAAAATAAAATTGTATTGTTATGTTGTACACAAAAATCAACCCAAAATGATGATACTTAAGTGACAAACCAGAAACCAAAAATAACTCCTCAGAAAAAAATATTGAATAAAATCTTGATGATACTGGTCTAGGCAATTTTTTAATATGAACCCGAAAGTACAGGCAAGAAAAATAAAAATAGACAAATGGAAGTATGTCAAAATAAAAAGATTTTATGTAGAAAATAAAAGAATCAGCAATATAAAAAGCCAACTTATAGAATGGGAGAAAATAAATATCTGATAAGAGATTAATTTCCAAAATATATAAGGAACACAAATAACTAAAGAGAAATAAAATAAAATTAATAACCCAGTTAAAAAGCGGGCAAAAGGCCTGAGTTGACATTTTTACAAAGAAGACATACAAAGGGCCGAAAAGATTAACATTTACAAAACAAGCTTCCTATCATTAATCATTAGGAAATAAAATAAAATAACAATGTTCTATTGCCTAATACTAATTAGGATGTTTAATAACAAAATGATGTTCACAAGTCTTGACAAGGATGAACAGAAAAGAAAACCTTATACATTGTTGATGGGAATATAAATTGGTTCAGAAATTATTAAAATCAGTATTGAAGTTCCTCAAAAGATTCAAAAGAGGATGGGGTCGTATTTCAATGGCACAACACTTTTCAGAATTCGTAAAGTCCTGTGTTTGATCCCTAGCACTACAACAAAGAAACAAGCACATAAATGAAATATGATCAAACAATTTCACTTCTAAGAATATATCCAGAGGAAATAAAATCATTGTTCAAGCATGTATCTGTATTCTCATTTTAACTGCACCATCAATCACTTTAGCTAAGTTCTAGAAAGAATCTCATTTCTCAAAAGAATAAGGAAAGCCGGGCACAGTTGCACACACTTGTAATCCCAGTACTTGGGAGGCTGAGAAAGGAGAATTCAAGTTCTCAGTCAGCCTCAGCTACTTAGGGAGGCCCTCTGCAACTTAGTGAGACCCTGTTTCAAAAGAATAAATATTCAGGCTGAGAGTGTAGCTTGGAGGTAGAATGCCTCTGGGTTCAATCCACACCACCAAAATAATAATAATAATAGTAATAATAATAATAATAATTAATAATAAAGAAAAAAGCATATACTATATATACATATTATAATTTTTACCCATTCATTTTGATATTTAGATTATATATCATGTATCATGCCATATATTATTATATATGAATATGGCATAACACAAATATATTTTATGTATATATTATGTTATACTGTATATATATATAAAACACAAATATATATAACACATAACACAAATATATTTTATGTATATATTATATGTTATATTGTGTGTATATATATATATATTTATATCTGTAACATAGTATAAATATACATACAGAATATAATATTATTCAGCCTTAACAAGGAAGAAAATCCCACCATTTGCAAGAACATGGGTGAAATGAGAGACATATATGGTAAGTTAAATAAGAAGAGACAAGAAGACAAATATTGTATGGTCTCACTCATGTGTAGACTAAAAAGTTGAACTCATAGAAACTGACAGTATCAGGATGATTATTGGGGGCTGAATGTTGAATAAAATGGACAGACATGTTTGTCAAAATAAACAATCTTCTAGCTGTCAAATAAACAAATTCTAGAGACATATCGTGCAGTGCAATGACTGTAGATACTTTTAATGTCTTTCATATATTTCAAATAGTCCTTATCTGAATCCTTGGGGATAGAGATGTTTCTATTTCAGATATTTCTTTTTGAATTTTAAAGTATTTCCACATACATAATGAGATATCTTAGGGAGGGGACCCATGTCTAAACACAAAATTCATTGTTTCATATATGCCTTAAACACATAATCTGAAGTTAATTTTATATAATAGTTTAGTGCACCTACATTTTGATTGCAATTTATCATATGAGGTCAGGTGTAAAATATTCTGTTTGTAGCACTGTATTGGTGCTCCACTTTGGGTTTCTAAGCACTTGAAATTTTGAATTTTCGGGTTAGGAATGCTTAACCTGCACTTGAAATTTGCTAAGAGAATAGATCCTTAATATTCACACACCCCCAAATGGTAACCTTGTGAGGTGAAATACTTTTAATTAGCTCATTTATATACCCATTCCACAATGTATTCATACTTCAAAATATCATGTTGAATATGATCAATATATACAGCTTTTATTTCTCAAAATGAGTGATCACTCAAAAAGAAAAAATGTAAATGTGTTATTATGTGGGTGGAATGTGAGCCTAGATTGGTTGATGCCTACCTTCTGGGAAAGCAAAAAGCCAACCCATAGGATAGCAGAGTCAAGAAAATTAAAATATGATTCCTAAGTCATTCGTTCAGCACCTGTATCCAATTGCATAAGAAACTTGGATCTTTCTAGGTAGATTTTGATGTCCTGAATCTAAAAATTTCCTATTGTGTATAAGCTGTATCAGCCAAGTTTCTAGGACTTGTACCAGAAAGTCTTCATAATATATTTTAGCCCAAAGGAAGAAAGTATTTATGAAGGTGTCATACATATGCAACATTGAGAGTTCCCTATTTCAGATTAAAAATAGCCCTCATATGGAAATCCTTTCTGTGTGAGGAGGCAATTAGGAAAACAAAAGATGGTCAGTCCTATGAAACATATTTCTAGATTTAGGCCCCAAATCACTACACACCCCCAGCATAATATATGTAAGCATCTTTTAAATTCTGCAATTGGCTTCAAAAATGTCATAGATCATTTTCATCGTGAAAGTAGAGCACTATTGACTGAAAATATATAGCTTCCTTATAAGGCAAAGAGCAACTGTAAAACTAGAGATAATATACTACAGTGAAGTTAGCAGTCAGTAGACCTAAACCTAAATCCCTTTCAATTTTTTATTATCTGCTTGTCAATATTCTCTTGTATAAAATGCAGATAATAAAATAATCCCTATGTGCCACTTAAATGCATTGATAAATAATACAAAAATGTTTATGTGCTACCAGTTAGGAGCTAATCCACAAAACCCACAAAACTTTATTGATTGCATAAGTTTAATCACTAGAATCTATTTCACAACTGAATGTTGATTTTAACTCATAAGCATCATATTAACCTTACTAACAGGAATAATTTTTGGAAAATTAAAATATGTTTTTGGCTTTTTGTTTGTTTATACATGTCATGCTTCCCTAGTTTGCCATCCATTTTGGATATGAGAAAAGGGAAAAAATTCTGAAAATGTACCTTCTCTGTGTTAGAAACAATGCTACCTCTGAGTTGCTAGAAACTGATGGTGCAAATCTCAAATACAAAGTTATTGATATTGTTCCTACTTGAAAGGGGTTCTGAAATATTCCCTACCCTAATCACATAGTTACAGGCTGTCCTCTGCAAATTTCATTAGTAGGTCACCGCCCTGCTCTGCTAGGTGTGGCTTCCTTCTGTAGGCTTCCTGATGTGCTCACTTCTTTTGTGTGTCTCTTGCAGCACTTAAAAAAGTTACTGCTCTTCATCACCAAGTGACTCCTTTACTATTTCCTGCAGCCTGAGGACCAGCAGCCACATGTGACCTATCCATCTTCAGAAGATCTCTGCAAGAGGTTTTCAGAAGACCATCAAGAAATATTTTTGCTTTTACTGCTACACAAAACTCACCCTTCTTCTCACTCCTACCTGTAACTGAAGAGGATGTGATCAAAAATGATTATAATTAATTACAAAATTAATCGTCCTTAATTTTCTCCAAATTATTTAATTCCCCCAAAATCATTGCATAAACTATGCTGTGAATGATTCCTGTCTAAAAGTGAACAGATGTGGATATTTTGAGTCATATTTAGTCATCACATGTCAAAAATCCATATAGCCAATATGTATATGTAGATCGTGTAGTTAAATACTAATAAATCATTAATGTTTCTAAGTTTGCATTAATTTCCAAAGACAGTTTGAAGTTCATGTTTGACTTTGGCACTCAGTATTGCTTTACAATTTTTTTAATTGAGTCATGTCCTATGAATTGCTTTTAGTTATGCTAAAAAATAAGTCCCTTTTCTACAAATAATAGTATTCCCCCTACCTCCCTCTTTCCTTATCTCCTTCTCTATTTACCTTCTTGTTTTCTTATTTAATTAATCAAAATATATTGAGACTTTTTATTTTGCGGTACTAGGGATGGAACCCAGGGGCATTCAACCTCTCAGCTACACCCCCAATCCCATGTTTTGTTCTTTATTTTGAAACAGGGTCTCACTGAGTTGCAAAGAGCCTCACTAAGTAGCTGAGGCTGTCTGCAAACTGAGATCCTCCTGTTTCTGCCTCCCAAATGCTGGGATTACAAGTGTGTGCTACCATGCCCGGCTATATTGAGACCTTTGTATGTCTTACTAGTATTTAGAGCATATACCAATGAGAATACAAAAGGTCACCAGGCATGGTGGTGCAGGCTTGTAATCCCTGCACTTGGGAGGTGGAGACAGGAGGATCGTGCAGGTTCGAAGACAGCCGCGCTGGCTTAAGAGACCCTGTTTCCAAATAAAAAGTATAAAATAGGTCTGGGAGTGTATCCCGGAACTAGAAGGGCTTCCAGGAACCCCAGTACCACCAAAAAAAATAAATAAATACAAAAGGTCTATTTCATTCAAGGACATTGAATAAGGGATAGAAACACATATGAGCATATATGTGATTACTAAAATATAGCAAAATGTTAATTGTGAAATCTAGGTGATGAGTAAATACAAATGTTCAATCTATCATTCTTTCAACTTTTTTGTATGTTTCAAAATTTTACAGCAAAATTATAAAGTTTAGTAGAAGAAATAATAGTGAACAATTCCTTAAAATGTAATAATTGTCATTTTGAGAAACTGCAAAATTCTATGGGAACTAACCTCATCTTAGGGGGCAGGCAAAGAAAGAGTATTATATCTCAGTTATGCATTGAGAGTCTAGAAAGCATACACATTCTGAAGTTTCCAATGATCATTAAGATTGTCACTCCCACGTTTATTATGTGAGAACCATGTAGCATACGGAGTGGACTTAACCAGTTCTCTTCCCTATTCTTTTCTTTAACCTGGACCTAAGCCAGTCAGCTCCTATACTTTTCATCAGCTAAGCTTCAGTAAAATATGCTCGTGTGACTTGAGTGGAGCCAAAGCTCTACGAATGGATATATTTCAAGGACATAGGGGAATGATTTTCTTTGCTTGCTTTAAAAAAAAAAAAAACCTACCAGAACTCATTTCTGACTTTATGTTTTGGATCACATAAGGTTCACTTTACAACTAGGATTGCTGTATTCATTTTTCTTATTTATCATGACAAAGACAAGCCTTGAAATGTGGCTGACAACTCAGAGGGTCCTTGATAACATCGTAAAGGCAATGTCAAAACCACCTTTAAAACTATATTTATTCCTAGACTTTTAAATGATAATAGCCAATAAGTTACTTTTATTTTTAAATTTATTTTAACTTACATTGTTTTCGATTGCTGCATCACAGAATCCTGGCTTATTTATGGGAATATTTGTGTTAATATTTTTGTTCGTAAATTAGATTCTCAATTCTCAATGACAAGACTCTTCAGTGTTTTGCAATCTTTGATAGGCAGCCTCCGAGGTTAGGTCAAAAGTCAATATGATTTTCTTCCTGTGTGTGTACATGCACAGGTGTACGTGGGTAAGGAGTGGGTGGAATCCATAGAGAATCACATCAAGTGCTGTGAGCTTGTATGTTTGCACCACACCGAGCCTCACTATGATATATAATTACAGTGCAACAAAAGAAGTGCATTAATAAAAGACACTAAGAATGATATTTGATTTTTATCCTAATCCTACATCTAGCCCAAGGAACAGGTGATAATCAAACAAGTATACTTTGATACTTTCTCTCTCCAACTTACTAAATTGTTGTCAGTCCAAGTACCCTAGAATTTTCTAAATCTGATTCTTCCCCCACCATCCGAAATTTTCATTTTGGTTGTATATTAATGTGACAACAAACTTTTAATGGTGTGGCGATCATTGCCTCAGAAGTCATTATCTTTTTATCACAGGTAATGAAAACAAATGTCTACTTGGAAAAATCAGTCCATCTGTTGGTATTTTGTTGCTGTTTTTATTTATTTATTTATTTGTTTGTTTGTTTGTTTGTTTTGGTGGTACTGGGGTTCCTGGAAGCTCTTCTAGTTCCGAGCTAAACTCCCAGACCTATTCATATATATATATATATATATATATATATATATATATATATATATATATTTTTTTTTTTTTTTTTTTTTGAAACAGGGTCTCTTAAGCCAGCATGGCTGGCTTCGAACCTGCGCGACCCTCCTGTCTCCGCCTCCCAAGCACGGGAATTACAAGCGTGAGCCACCACGCCCAGCTTGTTGCTGTTTTTAAACCAAAACCTTCTTAAGTATTTGTAATCAGATAAGGACAAACAAAAACAAATACTGACATTGTTTTATAAACAACTCAGTGTTTAAGAAATTAATTTTTCTCATATAAATCAAGAGTACCTATTAGTGGCTTATGTTTATGGTGCCTGGATATTCATTGCAAATAAAATTCTGAAAAGAACTTTGTGTTTAAAGGGGAAGGTCTATGGACTAAGGAAGCATATCTAGGTCACCATGTTGCTCAGAAATTTCAAATTATCCTCTGTTCTATTATTGTTTAGAGAAACAGAGTAAGGATCTTATCTTCTGATATAAAACCTTATCAATTTAATTTTATAACAGAAAAAATATATTTAGGATGAGAACCCTTCAAGAGCAAGAAAGGCAAATCGATTGTGTCTTTAAAAGAATTCAAAATGCATATATTTTATTTTTTCACTTTTTATTGGTGCATTGTAGTCATACATCTTAATGGAGTACAAGATGATGGAGCCATACATCCATACATTACCCAATTAGCCTTTACCCAATTCCTGCCCATTCCCTTCCCCTCCCTCCTTCTCATGTTTGGTTTAGTAATTGATTGTGATATGTATGTTAATGTACATCATAAACATTAGAGGATTGTCTTCTTCTCCCCTCCCATCCCTTCAGGTTACCTTATTTGCTCATCTAGAGTATCTGCTTCTTCATCTAGAGTTCCTTCTTTGGCCCATTTTCTCCCTAGCTTTTGCATATTAGGAAGGGCATCATTTCAAACTCCCTTTTCTCTTCTTTCCAAATTCTACTTTCTCTCCCTCAATTCTCATAGCCAAGACAATTGGTGCTAGTAAGTTTTCTCTCCACATTTCCCCTTTTTAAAACTAAGGACAGTTTTTACTCCACATTTCAGTCATGTCTTCTCTCCTTTCATTAATTGTATACCACTAGAAAAAAATTACCAAATCTTAGTGTCTTCAGAAAGCAAATTTACTATAGTACAGTTCTGTATGTAGGAAGCATGGACATTCCTTGGTCAGTTAATTTTCTATTCCAGGTTTTGCAAGGCCAGAATCCACATGTGATAGTCCTTTTCTTACTCACTGGATCTTCTAGGAACAAATTCATTTCTGAACTTATTCAGGTGACCCAGTTTAATTCTTTGCAAGAGTCCATGTTCTAACTTCTGCCATGGGGATGGCTTTTCTTTCACTGATGCTTTCCTCCTCCATCTTCAAAATCAGCAAGCCTTAAAGTCCAGGGCTTGAAAGTTCTCAGATCTCCTTGTTAGCTCATTCCCTCTGTCTTTTTTCTCCCTCGTCTCTCTAACATTTTCTCTTCTGCTATTAATGGCTCCTCTGATAGCACTGGGCCCATCAGGGATATTGCATGCTAAGATCAGTGGGTTAGAACCAAAATTCTTTCTGCAAAATCCTTTCTAGTTACAACGGTGACTAGATTAGTATTTGAAAATCCAGAAAGTGGTGATGATATGGTGAATCTTTAGACATATGCCTACCACATCCTCTGTCCTTCAAAATATAATATGCCTAAATTCCATTCTGTCAGTCAGAGAATATGGCTTAAATTGTACTATAGATAATGGTGATAGAAACTTAATCAGACCTTCTTACAAACCTGTACCTAATAATATATACCTCTAATGTACTTAATTAATGAGAAATACTGATGGGAAAATTTTTTCTGAGGTTCTTTTGAAACATCCTTTAAAACACGCTTTCCTTATAGTAGACTTTGTCTCTTCCTGTTAATTCACAACAGACGAGAATTTTTTTAATTTTTTAGAACACTGAACTTATTTTCTAGGTCTGGTAGTGTACCACCTAATGAATGTCCAATTTCCACTTCAAGAACTGAAAAGTACAAGATACTTACCTAGGCTTCAATAATGTGACACGGCAAGTTAAAAACTTCAGCATATTAAGTGCAAAAAGCTAGTGGGTGTAGCAGCGAGTGTGGAGAGGTGGTATCGCTTTACCTTTAGAGCTATGGCAGCAGTTCAAGACAAGAAGAGGTCCAAACAAGCTACCACTTTAATAAATAAACAAGTTTTAATTCAGTTTGGACATAGATTCTAGTTATATAACATTTATTCTTGTTTTCAACACCTTCATAATTCTTCAAACCCCTAATATACTCAATAAACTAGTAGTTCATTTAATCAGCCTAAGTCTGCTTTGGGTATTTGCACCCAAAAGCACATAATAAAAAAGCTAATATCTAATTTGATAAAAGAAAATTTGAAAGAGCCAATGGAACATTCCAAGTAACCCATTTTTTCTTCAATCCATGGGTTAAATTCTGAGACAGTGGGATATGATCTTGCTCAGATGGATTTTGGCCATTCATCCAAGTATTTTTAATTAAAGAACTCTACTTTTGTAAATTGCCAATTATTTCCTACTTTGTTTTTGTTTCAATATCAAATTACTCTTTTTTTCATTTACATGGCTAAATGTTCAATTAGTTATATGCAAAATAAAAATTGTCAGTTTTGACACATTTGCATAAGAAATCAGCGTAATGATTTTAAATTGCATTCCAGTAAAATAAACACATAGTCACAATAATTCAGGTAGAAAATCATACATATATTTTCCTCTCATGAAATATGGAGTTTCTCAATTAGAAGATTAAACTCTTTATGCTCTGAGGCAAGGCTTGAAATTAGTTTCAAATAAAACTAACAAAAACAATGAAAAGCAAAATATAAATATTGAAATTAATCCAAATCAATCATTTGCTAAACAATATATTTTTTATCCTCCATTTTCTTACTTGGAGTGAGCCCAAATATTTAATTGTGGTACCTTCTCCAAAACTTTAGTGTGATAGGTAAAATTTTAGATAGACTTCTCTTAGAACTAAATTCCAATAAAAATATATGATTACATTAAAAATAGAAATGTATTTTTTCTAGCTATGGAAGCTGGATAATCCAAGATTTAGGCACCAGCACTTTTAATGTTTGATGAGGGTTCAAAGCTGTTACTAGCTTTATCAAACTTTTTAAAATTTTTTTTATCAGTGCATTGTAGTCACACATCTTAATGGGGTTCAAGATGGTAGAGGCATACATGCACATTTCACTCATTTAGCCCTTCCCCAAATTCCAATCCATGACCTTCCTCTTCCCTCCTTCTCATGTTTGGCTTAGTTATTAACTATAATATGTTTGTGAATGTACATTATTACATTATGAAATTTCCCTCTTCCCCTCTCCCATCACTCCCAGTTAGGTCTCCTTATTTGTTCATCTATGATTTCTCCTCCTTTATCTAGAGTTCCGCCTATGACCTTTTTTCTCCCTAGCTTCCACAGAGTAGACAGAGCATCCAATTTTTTACTTTTTGTGACTAATTTCACTTAGCATATTGTTTCACATAAAAAAAATCACACACTATTACCAAGTAATGTTCATCCCAGAGATGCAATACTGGTTCAACATACAAAAAACAATCCATGTATGCCAGGCGTGGTGGCACACGCTTGTAATCCCCGTGCTTGGGAGGCGGATCGCACAGGTTTGAAGCCAGCCTCACTGGTTTAAGAGATCCTGTTTCCAAATAAAAATATAAAATAGGTCTGGGAGTGTAGCCCAGAGAAGGCTTCTATCCCCAGTACCACACACACACACACACACACACACACACACACACACACACACACAAAATCCATGTAATTTATCACATAAACAGAACCAAAGGCAAAAGTCACATGATTATTTCAATAGATACTAAAAGACATTTGGCAAAATTCAACACCCAATTATGCTAAAAGCACTGCAGAGAATCAGAATAGAAGAAACATACCTCAACATCATAAAGGCAATATACAACAGGCCCACAGCAAACATATTAAACAGGGAAAAACTGCAAGAATTTCTTCTAAAAACAGAAACAATACAAGGATGTCCATTACCACTACTTTTTTCAGATGGCACTTGAGACTCTAGCCAGAGCAATAAGGCAAGAGAAGGAAAACAAAGAAGTATGAATAGAAAAATATGAACTAAAACTATTCCTACTTGTAGATGACATAGTACTATCCTTAGAATACCCAACAAAATCAACCAAAAAGCTTATAAACTGATTTTTAAAATTCAGCAATGTGTCTGGATATAAAATGAACCTTAAAAAATTAGAAGTTCAGATGGGCATGGTGGTGCACGCTTGTAATCCCCGTGCTTGGGAGGCGGAGACAGGAGGATCGCACAGGTTCGAAGCCAGTGGTGCTGGCTTAAGAGACCCTGTTTCCAAATAAAAATATAAAATAGGTCTGGGAGTGTAGCCTGGAGGTAGAAGGGCTTCCAGGAATCCCAGTACCACCAAAAAAAAAAAATTAGAAGTTCTTTTGTATACCAACCACAAATCCACTGAAAAAGAAATCCAGAAAACATGTTCACGCAGGATAGCCCATAAAAGAATAAAATACTTAGGAATAAACTTAACCAAGGAGGCAAAATAATTCTACAAAGAAAATTATAAAACTCTGAAAAAAAATCAAAGAAGTCCTTATGAGATAGAATGATTTTTCATGTTCTTCAATAGGCAGAATAAATACTATCAAAATGGCCATTCCTCCCAAAGGGATCTACAGGTTCAATGCAATACTCATAAAATTACAAAACTCATCCTTCACAGACATAGGAAAATCACCTCTTAAATTCCTTTGGAATAAAAAACAAAACATCTATTCAGCAAAGGACACCACTATCAAGAACCTCAACAGAGAGCCAACAGAATGGGAGAAAAATTTTAACAAACTTTTATTAGCAAGTATTGCAGCTGTCTATATTTCTACATTAGATACGTTTGGTTAACTCCCTTTAATGGAATAAAAATTTTAAAAGCATTTTCCAAGCACTAAATAGTGTATACATGTATTCATCTAGAATATGCTGTCCTTCCCTTCTCATGAGCTATGAGTAGAAATTCTTCATGGCAAATATAATTGGTGCAATGCTATACTTTGTATCTTTACAGGGAAGACTTCTCTTTCCACTTTGATGATAGTCATATACAAGTACATGGAAAAGATCACCAATCCCTAGCTGCCATGTCTACTGTTATTGACTTAATTATGCAGCAAACAGGAAAAGTAGCTGCCTTCTTAACCATGGCATTGAGCAACCTGCTTACGAGCTTCAGGTAAAATCTTGTCTACCTTCCTGACTTCCACCCCACATACATTGCAAGTCTGCTTCTTCAGCCTTTGTTCTCTGATTCCTAAGTGTTTTTTATTATATTTGTTTTTTTCTTTCAAGGTATCTAGATATTGCTTTACTTCCTTGGAATAAACTAAAAATTCAAGAGCTTTGACTGACACATTATATGGTTACAGGATAATATAGACCACTCCTAACAGTACCAGATATTTGTACAAGGTAATTATACATATGGAGAAAGGAAATAAAAAAGAATATTTCTAGACTTATAAAAATCAATTTATTTTCTGAACCCCACATGCCTTTCTATATCCTTTTAAAATACTATTAAAAAGATTCTAAGTAAATAAAACAGTATCCTCTTTTCCAAGTAAAACCACCCATTTTTTTTTTAAGGTTAAAATGGCAGGAATAAAACTGAGATTTTGTTCTATAAAAGAAAATGAAAATGACTGAACAGAAATATTTATAAAATCAACTTTGACTGCCATGAATATTACAGACAAAATTTTAGAAAGCTGGTTATGTTTGCATTCCTCAACCTTTTTCAATTGAGTTTATACACTTTCACTGCTTAAATTTTATTTGACATAAGGGAGAAGCTAAGTAAGTAAAAGCAGCTTTAAAATGATCTGCAACCAGCATTATTGTATTAGAGTTGCAGACAACCAACTCAGGCTCATGAGCTTGCCTTCAGATTTAATTCTAGATGCCCTTTCTCTCTTGCACATGTGAATAAATAGGAAAATGATTTCCGTTCGCTAGATCTCTGGTTTAGGCAGAAATGCAATCATCATGCTTCCTAAGTGTTGTGTGTACACTCTCTAACTCAATTTTCTCAGCATTATTTAGACACCCTCGCTGCTCGAACCTGATAGGAAGCCTTCCCGCCCATACCAATTAATCTAACCCTGCAATTTTGATTTACCCAGTCGTCCTTGAAACCTCCCTTGTTCTCCTCTATGTTGCCTGTTTGAATTGGTTTGAATTCTTTCCCAGAAAATGTTTGCAATCAAAACATTGTCTTAATCTCTTTGGTTCAATTTTTTTTTTCCTGCTCTTTCATTTCCTCAACAGACCCAAGTGGGTTTCCAAACTTTTCCACACATCACATGGAATGCTATTTTTGAAGTACAATTTTCTTTTTGTGTTTTGCCCCTGGGGACTGGCACTCTCAAAACAGCAGTCATTGGGCAAACCACAATAAAGAGATTCTCTCCCTTCTACTGTCACTTGGTTTCTAGGGGATTCTCCCTATAGGATCTGTGAGCAAAAAGACAAAAGACAAGTCCTTCTTAGCTGCCAAATTAATATTACTGTGAGCAGGAAAAGCCTTGAAAAATATAAATCAGTAAAGAGTTGTGTAATCAACTGTGCACTTAAAATGGTGAATTCAGTGGGTACTAAGATTAGGCTTATTTGAGTAAATGAAGCTTAAAGAAACCTACTGGGTCAAAAAATTATTTACAAACCTGACTAACTTGGGTTCATAAAAACAAGTTATGATCATTGATGGGGATGAGTATGTTCTCTGAAAATGTTTCATTTAAAACAATTTTTACTCATATTATTATCTTCAGGTCTTCAGTGATAATTGAATTACAATGTGAATTTAAACATTTAATTAACTTATTGTCTTATTTGAATGCATAAGTTCATGGTTTATCTATAAAATATTGACAAATATTTATTTAATTTTCATGTGTTCACATTTTATTTAGGTAGAATTTTTTATGTTGATAATCTCCATCCAATAAGCAAACTGATTCCGTTAATATTATGTTGTAAGAGATTGCTTGGCTCCAATAACAAAGATATTTCTTAAAAGCCAATAGCAAAAGAAAATATAAAGTATGATGATATCATTTTTCTTTGATACCTTACTGATTTTTAAGTGGTATATTTATTTTGTTTTTGTTGTTGTTGTTATTGTTGTTGGTGGTGGTGGTGGTACTGGGGTTCCTGGAAGCCCTTCTACCTCCAGGCTACACTCCCAAACCTATTTTATACTTTTTTTATTTTTGGAAACAGGGTCTCTTAAGCCAGCATGGCTGGCTTCGAACCTGCAGGATCCTCCAGTCTTCTGCCTCCCAAGCAAGGGGATTACAAGCGTGCACCACCACGCCCGGCTTAAGTGGCATATTTATAGTGTTAAATGTAGTGAAGAACAATGTAAATTGAAAAAGCAATAAAGAGCTTACCATCAAAGAAAAGCCCAGGACCAGATGGTTTTCCAACTAAATTTTATAAAAACTTTATAGAAGAGATAATCCCAATACTCCTCAATCTATTTCATGAATAGAAAAAAAAAAAAGGAACTCTCCCAAATACATTCTATGAAACCAACATCACATTAATAACAAAACCAAATGAAGACAGTTCAAGTAAGGAAAACTGCAGACCTATATCATTGATAAACTTGGATACAAAAGTGCTAAACAAAATACTAGTAACAGGCACTCAAAACCATATCAAGAAAATCATACACCATGACCAGGTAGGCTTCATCCCATGGATGCAAGGCTGGTTCAACATAAGAAAATCAATCTATATAATTCATCATATAAACAAAACCAAAGGAAAAAATCACATGATCATTTCAATAGATCCTGAAAAAGAATTTGACAAAATCCAACATCCATTTATGCTAAAAGAACTGCAGAGAATTGGAATAGAAGGAACATACCTCAACATCATAAAGGCAATCTACAATAGGCGCACAGCCAACATCATATTAAATGGGGAAAAACCTTGAGAATTTCCCTTACAAACAGGAACAAGAGAAGGATGTCCATTATCACCACTTCTCTTCCATATAGTACTTGAGACTCTAGCCAGAGCAATAAGGTAAGAAAAGGAAATCAAAGGAGTATAAATAGGAAAAGAAGTACTCAAACTTTCACTATTTGCAGATGACATGAACAATGTAATTTGAATAAAGAAAATTTCCAGAACTCTTTACTTCCATCTTTCCAAATAAAATCCCTTCAATTTTTTTGTCTAGTAAAAAAAAATAATGGATCTAATACTAGTAACATATGATAGACTCTGATTTAGCAGCTTTTCAGTTTGTCTCAAAAATAGTCTGTGATTTATACACCCACATTATCTTCATTTAATAAAGGAAGTAAAGGAGGAGAGCCTTGTTCCTTGCCCAGAATGGTATGACCAGAATTTGACAGACAGAAGTTGATTCCAGGTCCACGTGCCTACAGAGTTCAATTATATAAACACATCTCCTCTCTGTGGAAAGCCACCAATGTTCATCTCACAAATGTAAATCATGCAAAATCAAAACTTCCACTTCATTTACATCTATACCTGTTAGGAACAACTATAGTTGTATCATTTATTTTCGGCAATGGAAGAGGACACCGCACACAACCAAAAATTTTTTCTATATGTACAATAATTATTTGCTTTTCTCTTTGGAAATTTTCCCAAAGGGCATTATGTGAAGATCAATTCACGCAGAGCCATTGAGTAACCAGCAATTATTAGAATCTCTCTGTAAAAAACTCCAACAATAACCCCAACATAAAGAGTTTAAACTTTAACATAATGATTTACCCTTTTTTGTGGGATTATATAATAGTCAGACTAAAACATTTCCCAAATATAAATTAGAGTGGAGTGATTTGCATGGCTTATTTTAGTATTCATGTGTGTATGTTTTTGTTTGTGTCAGACAGAAAAAGAATATTCAATACTATCTAGTTTCAAAGAATTATTTTATTTTAAGATAAAAAAAAATTAAACAGGAGATAGGGCTCTCTTAATTTGTTACTCAAAGAACGTCATGTATCCTAGAATCATGTATATGTTGAGGGTTTTTTTTTAATATTGGGTTGTTTTCCTCCACTAAAAGCATGTAATCAAAATTGCATACTATGAAATTGTTTATCTTGAGTTTTATTTATAGATCTGCTGTTTGCTAAATATAACTATATCAAAAAAGCTAAAGTAAATAGCTAACCATATTTTACACACACACACACACACACACACACACACAATGCACACACATGCACACACTTATATGCTTTCAATTTTCAGATTAAATGCAATTTATAAAATGACTGGGGGAAATCACATCAAGACCTGTGCCCATGGTTTTTTGTATGACATTGAACCCCACTAAGATGGATAGTTATAATCACAAATAAAAGTATAAAATAAAATAAAGTAGCTGTTTTGTCTCAGGGTAAACATTTTATTAGTATAATTTTATTTATGACCTTATATATTTTAAATTATTTTATTTACCTTTTTGTGGTACTGAGAATTAATCCCAGGGGTATTCTATCTCTGGACTAAACTTGTGTCTTATTTCTAAATTTTATTTTTGGACCAGGGTCTCATTAAGTTTCTCATGGCCTCACCAAATTGCTGAGACTGGCCTCAGATCTCGAATACCCCTGTATCAGTCTCCTAAATACTGGCATTACAGGCATAATACCATTTTCAGGATTATTTCCCTTATTTAAAAAAAAATTTCAGGGCTGGAAATTGAACCCAGATCCTTGTGTATATTAGACAAGTGCTCTACCATTGAGCTATATCCCCAACCCCTGGAATAAGAATCTTAAAACCTAAGCCTGAAACATTGGCACATACCTGTAATCCCAGTACTTGGGAGACTGAGGCAGGAAGATCACAGGTTTCAGGCCAACATGGTAACTTAATGACTCAGTCTCAAAATATAACATAAAATAGAGCTGAGGTGTATCTCAGAGGTAAATTATCCCTAAACCTCCAGTTCTACAAAAAATTAAAATGAATAAAATCAAATGTGTGTGTGTGTGTGTGTGTGTGTGTGTGTGTGTGTGTGTGTGTGTAATATATCATAGGTCACAAAATTATAAACCATAGTACTAACCACAGAAATATGTTACTTGAACATAAATTTGAGCCACTGTTTAAACCTATAAAAATAGATTCTGGATTTCTTTTTTTTTTTTTTTTTTTTTTGGTGGTACTGGGAATGGAACCCAGGGGCCTTCTACCTCCGGGCTACACTACCAGACCTATTTTATATTTTATTTGGAAACAGGGTCTCTTAAACCAGCTGAGGCTGGGTTTGAACCTGCACGATCCTCCTGTCTCAGCCTCCCAAGTGCTGGGATTACAAGCATGCACCACCACGCCTGGCTAGATTCTGGATTTCAATCACTCTCTTATATGAAATGCAATACCTGGACCAGATAATCACTGAGCTCTTCTGGTTTGAAACAGTCTATTGTGCTGAAAAGTCCTGTGCCAAATGCTGAGCATTGCTATTAGCTATTTAAAAATAAAAGGAGTACTGAAGGAATACCCTGAAATGGTAGAGACAGAGAACCGGTAAATAGGTGAATAGGGGTAAATATTGAGGTTGTTTGCAACTGTCCAAGACTGTTCTTTTTAATTACTTGGAACTTGAGAAAATGCAGGGTTTTTTTTTCTTTATAGAACCAAATATTCTGACCTAGTGAGTTTGGAGTGGGGACTTAAATATTTGCATTTCTAACAAAGGTTGTAGATGATACAGATACATGCCCAGAATGGGTATTATAACTTTAAACTACACTCTCAGCACTATTATTTTTTTATTTTGAAATAGGGGCTTACTAGGTTGGTAAAAGTCTCATTACTTACTCAGGCTGTCCTTAAACCTGTGATCCTCTTGTCTCAGCCTGCCAAGTATTGGTATACAGGCATGCACTGCCATGTCTGGCCATGATTTGAAGAACACAGACTGACCTCAAAAAGAATCTTAGCCATTCAAATGGCAGCAGACATATATTTTATTTTTAAAAAGTTCAAAATGTAATAAAAAACTGAATGTAGAAGCTATAATAAAAGTATATATCTTAGGATATATAAAATAGTTATAAACTTGAGAAGAAAATATATGCATAAATCTTCATGACCCTGAATTAAACAATGGTTTAGATGACACAAATAATACAGGCAACAACAAAAATGAATAAACATCATCTAAATTAAAAAACATATTTACTTCAGACGGGCATGGTGACACACATTTGTAATCCCTGCACTTGGGAGGCTGAGACAGGAGAATCATGCAGATTCGAAGCCAGCCTTAGCTGGCTTACAAGACCCTGTTTCCAAATAAAATATAAAATAGGTCTGGGAGTGTAGCCCGGAGGTAGAAGGCCCCTGGGTTCCATTCCCAGTACCATCAAAAAATAAAAAATAAAAAAATAAAAACATATTTGCTTCAAAAGACATCAGTGAGGAAGTAAAAAGATGATTTAATAAGTAGAGGAGAATTTTTATGAACCATATATTTAATAAAGGATTTTCACCAATTTATATAGTGTACTCTTATAGCTAAAAAAATAAAAAGACAGTAATTTAGTATAAAAATCTCTGAATAGTCTCCAAAACAAGATACAATAAGAAATGGACAAAAGGCTCATGATAAAATGCTCAACTTCATTAGATACTAAGGAATTTTTGAACCAAAACCACTATGAGACACCACTTATACACACTAGAATGGCTATAATAAAAATAAAGAAAAATGGGAAGCATTGGTGAGGATATAGAGAAACAAGAACCATCACATATTGGTGGTGAGAATATAAAATAGTGTAGTCCATTTGAAAACTACTCTGACAGTCCCTCAAAATATGTATCATAGTGTTGCCATATGCTCTAACAATTCCACTTCCAGGAATATATGAATGCATATGTCCACCAAACCCCCATAAATATTTATAGCAGTATTTCTTATGATAGCCCAACATCTATAAACTCATATATCCATCAACTTATGAGTGACAAAGAAATTATATTTCATCCATTAATGGAATACTATTTTTCAATAAAAAGAAAAGAAGTAATGATACTTGGGACAACATGGATGAACTTTGGAAAGGTTATGCTAATTAGAAGAATCAAGCCACAAAATAAAACTATCCACTGCAGGAGTCTACTTTATAAAAGGTCAACAGTAAGCAAATGTATCGAAACAGAACGTATAGTAGTGATTACCTACTTCTGAAGGGGTTGGAGGCTGGGAATATTTTCAGATTTGATAGCTGGGGAGTGTGAAGTTTAAGTGGAAAGATAATAAAAATGTTCTATAAATAATGTGTTCATGAAGAGACAACACTATAAATACTTCAAAACCATTGAACCATATACTATCAACATGTGAGTTGCATGTTATGTGCATTATACCTCACTAGAAGTGCATTTAAAAAGGTATGTGAGGTTTATTGAGAAACTACTGTACATTGAGCAGAGCCTTTGCTTTCCTTTGACTTTAAAAGTATCAGATTAATAGCAAGAACTCCAGAAATTTTTATAATCTTCATCATTCCCAATGATTTAGCACTTTGACTAAGCATGCTTTCTATACACTTCTACCTCCCATCTCCCCTCCAGAGAATGTAGTCACATTTTAATATGCTAGATCACTTAATATTTTGTCACCTTTCTCAAATGATAAGTCCTATTGTTCACGAGTGTCTTGTCTGCTGTATTATCCCCATAACTTAATACAGTCTTTGTAGGTATTTAATGCATTTTCTAGACTTTATTAATGATGAACTTATGGTCTTATAGGGCTATTAACCTTCTTGTTTTAATCTCATAATCCTCCAGTATCATAAGATGAAGAGAGAAAGCCAAACACTTTTTATTCACAGTCATGGTAGAGACAAAGTGACTTTTATTACCCTCCAAGAAGGCTCTGATGGAATAGTTTTAAAAAGAAACATCGGATTGCAATAAGAAGACATTAAAACCCTCATCACATTTGCTTATTTTAGCTGTGCAGACACAAGAAACTTGCTTCACCCAGCAAAATTTCAGATTCTTCGTCACTGAAATGCTGATAATGGAATGCTTTCTTCTCTGGGTGGTTATGAAGAATGAATGAGATAGCATGGGTGCTAACTCCTTGTAAAAATGTGAAATATACAAGTAAAATTTGCTAATCATGTGGCCTATCAGTAAAGAACTAAGGCTACGGCACTTTAAAAAAGAAATTTATTTAGACCCAATCCCTAAAACAGACTTTCTTAATTGCCTACACAACAGCCATTTCCTTTTTCTCCTTTGCTAACTGAATACCAATTTTGTTTGAGCAGCCATGAGCCCAGCCCTGGGAAATGAATTTAAGATTGGTCTAAGCACATCATTAAAATTGTATTTTCTTTATCTGTAATTGGCTTTAGGATAAACAAGAGATTCCGTTCTAGCCAATGAAAAGTAAGGTAGATCTTTAGCATGTACCAAGGAAAGATTTTTCCTCTGTGAAATACATAGGAAGAAACCCCTTTTACATGCAGCTATCTAAATTCCTGTGTAAGCAATTTTCCCTCAAGGAACTGAAGCAGAACAGGGTTGCCATTCATTTCCAGTTATGAAGGAACAGACACAAGAATTCAAGATACTGCACCAGCTCTTGAGTCAAGAGAAGTATCACCTATCACCTGCCTTCTCAACACATGAGGAAAAACCTCTCTTAATATCGAAGCTATTGTGTACATATTCCAGAGTTTTGTAACCCATTCATTTGTTGATGGACAGACATCTTGGCTGATTCCATAGTTTGGCAGTTGTTAGTTGTGTGGCTATGAACATAGATATGCATGCATTAGTTTGATAGTTTGGCTTCCATTTTATTTTTTGAGTAGATGAAATTTTACCCAGCCATAAAAAAGAACACAATTATGTCATTTACAGGGAAATGGATAGAACTGGAGAACATTATGCTAAGTGAGATTAGTCAGTCACAAAAATATAAGAAATCAGATGTTCTCCCTAATATGTAGAAGCTAGGGAGAAAATGGGTCATAGGAGGAACTCTAGATGAAGAAGGAGATACTATAAATGAACAAATAAGGTGACCAAACTGAGGGGATAGAAAGGGGGAAGAGGGAAATTCACTAATGTGCATGATATACATTCATAAACATATCAAAGTCAATTACTAAGGTAAACATAATAGGAGGGAGGGAGAGGAAATGGGTAGGATTGGGGAAGGGCTAAATGAGTGATGTGTCCATATACGCTTCTATCATCTTGTACTCCATTAAGATATATAACTGCAATGCACCAATAAAAAATTCAAAAATATAGAAGCTATTGTGGGCAGGCTTTTGAAATGACTGTTTTTGAAAGTGTTCTGACTCATACTCGGGTCTTGAGTGAAATGCTGTGGCTCAGTGACTAGAGGAAGCCTAAGAATCTATCAAATGCCTTTTTCTGCTGCATAAAGTTGCAGTACTTCACTGTCCCCATGGGTTCTACCACTACAGAGCAGTAACAATAGGCAATTAATTTTTTAAAAATTAGGAAACTTGCTATTGAAATTAGGCAGATTAATTGAAAAGATAAAAGGTATTTTTAAATGTGTCTAAGCACTTGTGCTGGTAATTTCAATAAAAGAAGCAGAGACAAAGCATAAGAGAAAATAGGGTGAGTTTTTCAACCCCTGAGGGTTTGCTGATTTCTCATGTAGATTCCTATGGGTCATGATGCCTCTTTCCATAATATATACATGAAGATTAATTATGCAATTGGAAGAGTGGCTTTTGTAGCCTTGCTGTTTCAGCCAGCAAGAGTCCTGACTTTATTATTATAAAAACCATTTTAATGCAAGCATTAGGCCCAGGAATGCATTATCAGGGTCACATCTAACAATTATTGATGAAATTCCTCCATTACCTCATCAAAGACAATAAGAAATATCTCTACCTGAGCTTCTTTGTGGGAGGAGTGCTTATTGAAGACAATGGATCCAGACAATGGATCTAAATGCTTCTTAACCTTGCTGAAAAAGAATGAGTACTGGTATGCCTTTTTCAATGGATTTATTCCATTTTTTTTTCAGAGATAAACCCAGGACAGTCTCAATCTTGGTAAGCATGGAAAAAGAGGAATGATTCTAAGATATAATAATGACAGTCATTACCTTATTAATTTTTTTTCTGAAAGGGATCACTCTAAGCTCATTGCTAATAAAAGCCCTTTGCCTCATTTTTCTTTGTGTTGTTAATGCTGAGCAAAGTTCAGAACTCAGAGCAGGGGCTCAATAAATTTTTGTGGGATAAATGTTTGAATGAAGAAAACAATGAATAAATCAATGATTATCCAAAATTTTCTTTTTCTATATTATAGACTCTGCAGTTCTGTCAAAATATCTTCTAATCCATGTTTATTATGAGCTTTTTAAACCATGAAGTTGCATTTCACTTTACATAACTACTTGTACTCAGCATGAGCTAGGGAGAACTGATTTCTTTTAGTTTAGTATGGTATGCAGATATAAAGAAGGAATAATATGTGATCTCCATTGTGTATCTGATTTTTTAAAGATTTAGTTTTTATCCAGACACTTTTCTAATTTTTTTAACAGTTCTATAAGCTTTTTGGTTGAGTTTGTTGGGTCTTCTAACCAAAGACAAAAATCACAAGATCATTTCAACAGATGCTGAAAAGGCATTTGACAAAATCCAACACCCAGTTATGCTAAAAGAACTACAAAGAACAAAAATAAAAGGAACATACCTCAACATCATAAAGGCAATATACAATAAGCCCACAGCCAACATCATATTAAAAGGGGAAAAGCTGCAAGAATGATCCCTTAAAACAAGAACAAGATAAAGATGTTCATTATCACCACTTCTTTTCAATACAGTGCTTGAGACTCTAGCCAGAGCAATAAGGCAAGCAAAGAAAATCCAAGGAGTACAAATAGGAAAAGAAGAACTAAAACCATCACTATTTACAGATGATATGATACTATACTTAGAGGATCCATTGTGTATCTGGAACATTGAAAATAATACACAGACCCTCTGCTCCTTCACCAGTCTACTGCATGTGTGGAGAATTTAAGCTGAGTGTCACTGGTTAGCTCTGACTGTCGTGAAGAATTTATTTTGAAAAATATGGTAATCTTGTATTTTTAAAAGTTATCCAAAACTTGTAGCTTCAGATCAGACTCCAATGAAGAAATAGAAAAATAACCATTTAGAAAACTGGAATAGCTCACTCTCACTCATTTCTGGGATCAGAAATGTTATAGGCAGATTGCCTTCAAATCTCATCTTCCTTTGTTCAGAGTAAAAAAAAAATATCTAAATAAATTTTCATATGAGCTCTCAGATTTTGTCTGTGACTTCCCAGGTATTGCCACTTTATTTAACAATGTCCTTGATATAAACCTTACTCATTTTCATTTTGTTTCCAATTTTCTAGGCAATAATAAATTCAAAAGTTTCTTTAGAAAATCTTTAGTACTCATTGTACTAACCCTTTTATTAAAATTTATGCATTCAGTCCATTTTTATAGTAAAACTTTTCTTCTCTAAATTTCCAAATCACGTGTAGCCCTCCTCATATTTTTTTTTTTTTTTTTTTTTGGTGGTACTGGGGTTCCTGGAAGCCCTTCTACCTCCGGGCTACACTCCCAAACCTATTTTTGCATTTTTATTTGGAAACAGGGTCTCCTAAGCCAGCGCGCGGGGCAGGCTTCGAACCTGTGCGATCCTCCTGTCTCTGCCTCCCAAGCGCAGGGATTACAAGCGTGCGCCACCACGCCCGGCTACCCTCCTCATATTTTAACATGAATGATATATCCTATGTTTGTATGACTTTGAATCTCACCATGATGTATAATTACAATGTGCCAATAAATTAAGAAAAGAAATAAAAGTGTACCTCCTTGAGGACCAGATAAAGTATGTATCACTTAGCTTTCTTAGTCTCTTTTTTATTTTTTAATTTAATTTTATTTTATTTTTTATTGGTACACTGTATTCATACATCATAGTGGGATACAAACTTTTGTAGACATACATGCACACATCACCCAGTCAGCCCCCACACGATCCCCACCCCATTCTCTCACCATCCCTCCCTCCCATGCTTGGCTTAGTGATTGACATCTAGTATTATAGCAATTTATCCAAAATTAAAAATGATAATCTCACATAACAGTTTCATTTATCTGATACCAAGCTTTTGATGACTTAAAAATAACATTTCAATATTTCTTTTTACTTTCTTTCTTACCAGAGAATATTTTTTTCCATTATTTTAGGTGAAACTATCATATATTTATATATTTATTTTTCAGAAAAAAAAATCTATCCTAATATGGAAAATGGACTCTAGATACCCAAAATGATCATGAAAAAGAACAAGCTAGAAGATATATATTTTCTGATTTCAAACCATATAAAGCTACAATAATTGAAACAGTGTAGTACTATTCTAAAGGCAGATATATAAACCATTGGAGTTAAATAAAAGCCTAGAGCTCAATTCTTCCCTATATTGTCAAATTATTTTTGACAAGGTTTCCACGAACATTTTGTGATAGAAATAATAATATTTTAACTAAATATTGTTGAAACATAATAATTACATAGAAAAGAATAAAGTTGGACCCTTACCTAATCCCATATACAAATATTAACTCAAAATAGATAAAAAACCTAAATATAAATCTTAAGACTATAAACTTTTAGGAGAAAATCTGGGTCATAAAACCTCACAACATTGAAACTGGCAGTAATTTCTTGGATATGATTTCAATGGCACAGGCAACAGAAGAGTATACAAACTCCCAAAAAAAAAATATTGTATATCCAAAGACAATGTAAACAGAGTTAACAGTTATTAATAGAATGGGATAAAATATTTCCAAATGCTATATCTGAAGGTATATTAATATTCCAACTAGAAATCCTAAAAATTAACAACAATAAAGGCAAACAATACCATTTATAGATAGGTAAAAGACTAACATAAATAATGAATCTCCACAGATAACCAATCTTAGTTGTCTGTTGGATGGAAACTCTTGTTTCTCTGGTTCTGGTGTGTGTTACCTATTTCTTCTTTGTAGTTAATCTCTTTGAGTATTTTCTCTAGTGCTGGTTTTGAAGACATAAATTCCTTCAGTTTCTGTTTGTCATGGAAGCTTCTTATTTCTCCATCTAATTTGATAGAAAGTTTTGCTGGGTAGGAAATTTTTGGCTGGAAGTTGTTTTCTTTCAGAGTTTGGAATATGTTACTCCAAGCCCTTCTGGCTCTCATGACTTGGTTTGGGAAGTCTGGAGTGATTCTAATTGGCTTGCCTCTGAATGTCACTTGGCCCTTTGTTTTTGTTGCCTTTAAGATTCTCTGCTTGGCTTCCACATTGGTCATTTTGACAATTATGTGGCGTGGGGATCCTCTTCTCTGATCCTGTCTAAAGGGAGTTTCCTGGACCTGTGTATCAACCTCTTGCTCTATGTTTGGAAAATTTTCTGCTATTACTTCCTTGAAGAGATTGTTGATCCCTTTGGTTTCACTTTCTTTTCCCTCCTCTACTCCAATTATTCTTAGGTGAGCTCTCATAACATGGGCCCATATTTCTTCAATATCAGATTCCCGCTGTCGGATATTTTTTTCTAGATTAGAAACTATGCGTTCATTTTTGGATTGCTCATCTTCTAAGAGCGAGATTCTGTTCTCCATGTGGTCTAATCGGTTGTTTGTGCTTTGAATTGAGGCCTTTACTTCATTAATTGCATCCTTTATCTCTTTCTGGCTCTCTCTGAGTTCTTTTCAAAGCACCTCTATTATTTCTACAGTTATTTTCCTGATTTGCTCTTCTAGAAATCTCTGATTTTCTGTTTTATCGGGTTCTGATGTTGTGGGGTTGTGGGCATTCATTGCTCCAGTGTTATTCCTCTTTCCCATGATTTCGGAAGTTTGTGTCTTCTCTGGGTTCTTCCCTTGGGTCACTATGACTTCACTTAAGGTGTTCTGGATCTCGAGTCAGTAGTATCTCAGACCCCACTACTCCTTTACTGGGTTGTATCACAGAGTCTCCGACCCAGAGAGTCGATAGAGGCTGCTTTAGACTGTGGGGGGTGCCAGGTTGCACGTTCTCCTATGGTGTGATATCTCTGCCACCGCCCCTCCCCATGGGGTCAAGTCCCATGGAGTACAGTACTGGGATTTCTCCTCTGTGGCCCGCAATTTGACTCACTGTTCTTGAGTACGCAGATGTAGCTGTACTGGGTTCGGTGAATTCTCTGCTGCTGCTGCAGGTGGCAATATGGCGCCGCTGCTACGCCCTCGGCCGTGAGGCTGGCGTATTTCTTCTTGGTTTTGATTTCCACTCTGAATCCCTGCAGCGTGTGCTGAGCTCAGCCACTGGGAGCTTTAGATTTTACCTGCGGCAAGAAATCCTGCCTGGCTTTTCCGCAGTGGCTCACCTCGGCTTGCTGTTGCCGTCCGGTGAAGTCGCCACTGCCGCCGGCAGTATGGCGCTGCTGCCGCGGCCTCGGGCATGAGGCCGGTGTATCTCCTCTGTGGCTCTGAGCTCTGTTCTCAGTCCGCTTTCTCTCTGGAGCCTGGTGTTTTTTTTGTTTCTCTGGTGATGGTGTTTTCTGGCTATGAAAGGCGTTGATTTTGTGGTACTGGAGATTGGTTGTTAGCGGGGCTCTTAAGCCCCGCTTTTCTCAGTCACCATCTTCCCGGAAGTCCTTATTCTCTTTTTTAGATCATGCATGGAGTCTGTGTTTTTATAAAATCATGATTTGAGAAAAGGACAGATGGAAACAGAGTAAGAAAGAGTGGAGGATTGGAGTAGAAAGGACAGCTTTCATAATTGTCCTGAAGAATGAATAACACACCATATAAAGACAGTCTAATATTCTTATAGTCCTTATCAAATGTATGTTTCTAAACTAATGGTGTCCAAGTTCAGGAATTATAATGTAGTTCTTCCTATTTGCTCAGAAAGAAGAGATGTTGGTCCATTTGACATCTGGAAGAATTTTATTAAAACAATTTTTATGTCTATATATCTCAGGAGTTTACCTCTAAGAAACTAGAATGGTCCTCAATGTGCCCTAAGGGTATGAATTGAAGGGTATAATAATTGTCCTATTAGTTACCCAAAAGAGTTTAAAAACTACCCATCATTTTATTCCTCTCTCAAAGACATAAAGTGCTAGTTTAGGAAGTTTTTTAAGTTTGTCTACTACAGAGCTTGTGACATTGTTAATCATTACAGAATTGATTATTTTTGCCACCTAATTAGTGAAACAAACCTCCACTTAACACCCCGAGCTGAAAACGTGGCAGTACTTCATTACACAGACCTTGGAAACTGTGCCTGGTTGCTATGGTGACAGCTAGCTTCCATAGAGAGTTTTGTGTTTAGCTGACATATCTAGATCAAACAGAATGCGATTAAAAGAAAAAAAAATCTAACTTAAAGCATTTGGGGGCTGAAAACACAGCAAAATTTCATCTTTGAAATAGACAATTTTAAATGGAATGATTGCATAAGTCTCCATAAAAGTCATGAAACTTCTTTGTATCGTATTATCCTCTGATCCGCATTCTTTTTACTCCGAAGATTAAAATCATCATTGTAGAAACATTCAGAACATAAACCCCATTGTTTCAAGATTTTATTGATTATGGACATGCATAAATCATGTTAGCAGTCACAGAGTGAAGCCAAAGGGAGGAATATAAAAGATGCATGGCCTTAACAAATAAATAAAAACAGAGATTTTTTTATGTTAATATGATTCTGTGACAGTAATTGACAGGAAAGCATGTTAAACAGGCAATTTGTTAAAAGTTATAGCTTTTTTGGTTGCATGCCAAATTATTTTTTCCTGTGCACTCTTTTTTCCTGCCTCTGAATTTATTTGCAATATTTAATTTGTATCATTTAGACTGTATATAATTGAGCTCTTGCATCATACTTAAATTTAAAAAAATATTTCATTCAGCAAATAATTATTGAGCTCTTACTCAGAACTAAAATAAATGTAGCACTGTATAATGCATTTTATTTTACTCCTACTTTTAAATTTGAGTTGTTATAAAGTAATGTAATACCTTATTTGCATAAAACCCATCCATACCTGAACAAGAACTAGCACTACTCTGGCTGAAGCAACAAGTTAATCAGCCTCTGTCAAGGCTAAGGTGTCATAGGTGACCAAACCAGGGAGGTCCAAGACACTGGGAGATGTATAGGGCAAGAGTATAGGGTCAGAGGGACCCAAGAGCAGGTAATGCTAGCAAACTTGCACACAGAGAGAACTCACTTTGGCAGCTGCTGGAGTCCCAAATGATCACTGCACACAAAAGCTCTTAGCAGCACACAGAATCTGACAGACACAGTGAAGATCTCAACCTTGGAAGAAGCAGAGTATTTGGACAGGAAAAACCAAGGCCTTAACAGACATGCAACCTAGTTTGGAAAAGTATTTATAAAAGTATCTAATTTCTGCTGACACCAAATAACAGAAGCCAACAAATCACTATTGAACTTCCATATAACAAAGAGTAGTTTCTCCTCCTTCTTCTTCTAGAGTTTCTCCTATGAGCAAATAAGGTGACCAAACTGAGAGGGATGAGAAGAGGGAAGAGTGAAATTCCCTAATGTACATGATGTAAACTCACAAACATACCAAAGTCAATCACTAAGCCAAAGAGGATACTGAGGGAAGAAGGAGGGAATTGGGAAAGGGCTAAATGAGTGATGTGTGCATGTATGCCTCTACCATCTTGTACCCCATTAAGATATATGACTACAATTGACCAATATTTTTTTTAATATTAGCACATGGGGGAAAAAAAGAATAGTTCACTCTGCTACTAGCCACACAAATTTGGAATAGAAATGATAACTTTTGAGAGTCATACCATATAATACGGAAAATAAATTGATGAGCAATAACAATGTCAGTAACTGCCTCCTCTAAGTCCAAAAGGTAACAAAGTTTTTTTATGGTCCACAATTATAAATGTTACAAAAAAGTTTTATATAAATGCATTGTTCTTTAGTCTAAAAGAATTCCATGGAAGCCATTTATAGTTCTCATTCTCAACCACAGAAAATATGCCATAGCATGGAGGAGGTTGAATGTTCAGGTTTGTGAGTTATTATTTATTCTCTATTAAGCTAACTGTATTTCAAGCCTAGGAAATCAAAGTTCATTTGCTTGTTTAATTATAATTATATATTTTTTCTGCTTTAAGAAAAGACTGAAGTCAGCTTATCAGAAAGAAGAAAAACATTCCCTAAATATAATAAAGCCTCTAAATAAAAGTAGAAATAATAATTCCTGGAAAAAGGAGAAAATGTGAACAAGGCAAAAAAAAAATCTCAGCTTGTGTGGTTTGTTTAGGGAGTGGGTTGTCATTTATATTAGCTTAAAAGTATTTTATTTTCCAACAAGGCAAATGAGGAAGAAAAATATAAATTATTATTTCGAGTTAATGTTTTTCATTGAAGCAAAGATGAAAAGAAATGGTTTAAAAAATAAAAAATTAAGTGTTTAATTTTGACAGGATTTGTGTTAGATATGTACATATATTATTATAAAATCTATTAATCAATCTTGATAATTCTTTGAGATATAAATATTATTCTTATATCTAATATGTGACATCATGAAATCATTGTTAAAAACACTGAATATCCCAAAAGATTAATAATTTTCCAAAAGTTTCTATCACTGGAAAATGGTATACTCAGAATTAAATTTTAGTCTTACACACCAAATAGCTTTAATATACCATAAGAGTTTTGCTATTGTTACTATTTTGTTTTTGTGTGTTTAATGGGGATTGAACCCAGAGGGATTCTACCTCCAAGCTATCCTGTTTTGACACAGGATCTTGCTATGTTGCTGAGAATCTGGCTAAGTTACTGAGGCTGATTTTGATTCTGTGATCCTCCTGTCTCAGCCTCCAGAGTACCTGGATTACAGAAATGTGCCACCACATGAAGAAAGTAATAGATTTAATAAATGAAAAAATACAATTTCAAAAGTATATTCATACAACCATGCATGCATCTAGTAAAACTACATACATCATGTATAATGTGAAAGAGCTTTTCTCTGGGTTCAGACCCTGAGAAAGGAATGATACCTATCTTCATCTTCAGTCTGAAAGTAATCTCTCTTATTAGCTATTAAAGGACAGGTTAGGAAAGATTATAATATGGTAGGGTAAAAGCCTTTTATTTTTTTAATCAAGATATTTCTGACCCAGAAAACAATATCAAATCATCAAGTCAAAAATATGAAGTGACATCTACACAAATGATAAACAATGTACACTTTTTAAATCAATATGATCACTACTTGGAGGTAAAGAAGAGGGCTAGAGAGTTTCTTCTGGCTCCAACCTAATCCTATTAAAATAGAAGTTCCATTTAAAAACATTTATATATTGGTACTTGCATTAGCTAGTCATTGTTGTATAACAAACTACCCCTAAACTTAACCACTCAAAATATTTATGTTCCTAAACTTTTTTGAGAATCAGTGATCTGGTAGCATCTTGGTTTTGTGGAAATGGGTCAGGGTCATTCATGAGGTTGTAATGGCTTTTAGCTAGAAGCATCATTTCCTTATCGTGAGATCTTTTCTAAATGGCTGCCTGATAATCTTTACAAGAGGTTACTGAGATACTCCCAGAATGAGCAAACAAAAAGCAAAGTCCAATGTTCATTTTTATATAGTTACCCACTATCATTATTATTGACATATTATATTCTCTAGAAGAAATTCAGTAAGCATAGTAGGCATAGTTTTGAAGAATTGGTAGACATCATTTAAAATAATAAAAATTATAGAACAATGAAGGCATTATAAGATGAAAAGACCTCTCATCTTCAAGAATGGGCAAAATAATTATGTTTTAGGTATACAATAATAAATCAGCATAATACATATACATACATAATACATACATGTAATCACATATGCATCTAGTATAATTATATACAATATAAATAATAATGTTAAAATAGCCATTTTACCAAAAGCAATGTATGGATTCAATGTAATCCCTATTAAAATACCAATGTCATTCTTCCACAGACTAGAAAAAATGTTCTAAAATTTATATGCAAGAATGAAAGACCCAGAATAGCCAAATCAAGAACTTTGCTTAGAGATATCACAATACCTAATTTCAAATCATACTAGAGAGCTATAGTAACAAAACCACTATGATTTTGGCATAAAAATAGACTGATAGGCCCATTGAATAGAAGATACAGAAACAAATCTATACAGATATAGCCATATCATTTTTATAAAGGTTATATGTCTATATGTCTATATGTATATATACATATATATTAAAATACTAGAGAAATATATATATATTACTATATATATTACTATATATTACATATTACTATATATTATATATATTATATATATATATATATATTAGAGAAGATACAGCCTTTTGACAAATTATTATGGGAAAACTTGATATCCAGATGTAAAAAACTGAAACCAATCTGCTATCTTTCACCATGAATAAAGTCAATTTAAAATTCATCAAAGACCTACAAATGGGTGTATTCATTTCCAGTCATCCCCCCATGCCATTTTGGCATGGGGCTGTATTTCTATTTCCTGTATTTCTATCTTTCTCATAAACTTCTTTAAATCTTCTAATAAACTTCTTTAAATCTTCTTTAAATTTTCAAAAAAAAAAGACCTACAAATTAGATCAGGAACTTTAAATTACTAAAACAAAACATAGAACCAACACTAGAACATATAGTCCAAGGTAGAGACTTTCTTGATATAAGATCTCTAAAGTTCAGCAAATAAAATCAAGAATCAATAAAGAGGATGGCATCAAATTTAAAAGCTTTGGCCTAGCATGGATACAATCGAAAGAGTGAAGAAAGAACCTAAAAAATGATAGAAATTCTTTGCTAGGTATTCCTATGATTAAAACACTAATATCTAAAATATATGAAGAACTCAAAAAAATGTTAACACCTATAAAAATGTAATAAAACTAATAACCCAATCACCAAATCGGCAATTGAACTGAATAGAAACTTCTCAAAAGAAGATACATGAACATAAAAAAGTTCAATATTATGGCAACTAGGGGAATTAAAATCAAAACTACAGTAACATTTTGTCTAACCAGATATATATCGTTTTATTATGAATATAAGCAAAGGTAGGAGCTGGACACAGTTGCAGAGAAAGGATTGGTAGATATTGCTTAAAACAATAAAAATTATAGAACACTGAAGAAACAAATTATAGAAATCTGCAATCCCAGACAGGAGGATTTCAGATTTCAGGCCAGTCTCAGCAATTTAGCAAGATCCTGTTTCAAAATAAAAAAGCTCTGAGGTCTAGATCAGAGGTAGGATGCCTCTAGAATCTCCAGTATCAATGACAACAACAATAACAAAATCTTCTAAAACTGTGGTGAAAATTATATAAGTTTGTAGATATACCATAAAATTTATTGCATTGTACATTTTATTTTTTTAAATTTAACTTTTTTTTAAATAACTGGAACATATTGAGAGTGGTGTACATTTACATTGTGCCTCATGCCATTCCCCCTTCCTTTCCCTCCCTCCCCCAATAGAGAGTGTCCAGGTTAATCATGTTGTATTTATTGCATTGTACATTTTAAATGGGAATTTTATATTATATGAGTTATATTTCAAAAAGCTGTATTTTAAAAATGCCAACTGCTGACATATTAGGTTTCTACTTCTTGATAATATAATATTGAGCACTATCCAAAAATACTCACTAAAATAGAATAAATAATGAATATTTTTAATATAATCCCTAAAATATGCTTTTATTCTTTAAAATTATCATTATAATAATGGCTCAACAGTTTCAATTAGAGGTAAGACATTGAACCCTTCTGGCTCTCAGAAAAATTTTCTACATGACCATGATAATTAACACTTTCTCTGATGTAGTATATAATTTTAAAAAGTACCATTCACAAGATGATACAATGAATAGCATCCCTTAAAGTTGTGTCGTATAGTACATAAATAGCAAAATAGAAGGACTCCGATTTAAGCCACTACTCAAAAACATGGAAGAGGTATGTGATTATTAATTTGAACGCCTAAAAGTTATAAACACCCTGGTATATTTACTGGGATTTGCCATGTCCCTTTTGTTTTTTTATACTTTCCCAGGACCAAGAAATCAACATTAGGAAAAGCAAGGTATTTATTTACTGGCACCTATAAGTTTCTTCTCCAAAAGAAACCACTGAGGTCAGGGACTGCTTTCTATGTGAACAAGCTTGTCTCAGTGATTTTTACACTGTAGTAACACCAGGCAACCTTCAAAATAAAACTCAAACCATTTTAGTTTTGAAGGAATGTAAAAAAAAAAAAATCAACATAGGATAGCATTTGATAATATAATTTGTTTCTCTTAATTTAATTTTCTCATGCCAAAGGCACAGGCTAAAGAAGTATTAAAATGCAGGGAACAATTTTATAGAATTATCCTTGCTCCCTGTAAGAGGTTATAAGGGTGACATTGCTGAGCATTTCCCTGAACCAGTAAATTTTAATGCATGGTAAATCAAGGCATTTTAAGATGACATGAGTAAAAGGGGCTGATTCCTTGTGATCTCATTTTGTATACCAATCACCAAGGCACATCTCTCATATTTCCCTGAGGTCTTTATGTTGTCTGGTTAAAAGGAAGCATAGCATACAAGTTAAATGCTGAAATTATGTCAGTGGTTGTGGAAACAGTGAATATTTTTCTATAAACCCTGATTTTTCTTCAAATGCTCCAGTGAATTAATGAAGAAATCAACATAATTTAATAATATAATAAAATGGTATATTTAAGAGATAATCTGAAAAAATCAGACACATCAATATTTCCTCAACAATAGTTATTAAAAAGTTAGCTACCTTTAGTTTTCATTAAAAAGTCATTTTTCTATTTTTTGCAAAAAATATCTTTTAAATGGCAGAAGAAAGGAAAACAGCACGTTTGGCTTGCTCTGAGACTCAGAACTTAACCAGCGGAAGACCCCTTATTGGCAAGAAAAGAAAACTCAACAGAATTTCTGTTCAGAACTCAACAGAAGAAACAGTCAAAATGTAGTGGAATCAGGTGCGGCATAGAACAGTGGACTTAAAAGATCTCCACACATCTTATCTGGTGAGCAGAGAGTGGAAGTGGGTGCCATTTGGGTCAGCCTGCAATGGGACCTGGCAGCTGTTGGGACCCTGTAGCTCTCGAAGACCAATTCCAGCAAAGAAGCTGACTCTTGTCCAATTGGTGATAGCAGAATTTCATCATTAAAAGCATTTGCATTCTTCTCTCCATGCTCAAATATCTCAAGATGGTGACTTCCCAGACCACCCAACCAAATTGACCAGTGAATTCCTGTGGCTGTGACTAAATTTGTCTGTATCTGCAGAGAATAGAGCTAAATTTGTCAAGACTGAGATTACCAACCTTCCCAGAGGAAGCTTGCAGGACTACAGGAACTTGTATGGCAATGAATAGATCTACTGGGTCCATGAGTTTGCAAATCATCACTGCGGAGGGGAGGGCAGAAGCTATAGTATGACACAGCAGAAAGATGAATTAGCAAACATTCCCTAAAGACACACATTGGGGGGACTTGGGGTCAGCAGTTCTTTGAGTTTCTACAGGATCTTCTGCAATCATCACAGAGTTCAGCAGTCATATCTGTGGGGTAAAATAACTCAGCAAACCTGCTGCAGGCTCAGAGGGCCATAAATGTATTTCCTGTGAGGCCACAAGCACCAGGGTCATAGGACAACTAGATTGCATGTGGTCTCGGATGCCTAGAGCAGCTACAGTTTCCCTGGGGCTAAAAATCTGAGTTATCTATGCCCCAGCCTCAGAACTTTATATAATCAGAGTTTGGGCCCTGAAGGGATAGAAGCAAAAAGTCAGCATGGATTTATGGGATTGCAGGCTGGGAATCCAGCGCTCTTTTTTAGCACAGTTTGTGCCTGAAGATCATACATGCCAGTGAGTACTATCACTCTATGTGATCACAGCCAGCAGATAAACAGTGGTGTCCCTGGGCCAACAAAGTTTAGCCAGCCAGGCTACAAGCTTGGAATATAGTAGTTTCTGGCCCCACTAAGCTTAGGACCAGTAAAAACAGAGACCAGAGGTCATTACTCTGCAGGTTTTTCATGGGTTCTCAAGCTGCTGAGTAGCGTTAAACTCCAACCAGAAAGCTATGTGCTCTGAAGGGAACATTACAGTCTCTGACCTTGCTGAGTTTGGGCGTGAAGAGCATGGTGGCCTACAGCTAATGAGAGACTCTTCTTTGCCTATACTGACTAAGAACTACATCTTGTTAAAAAGATTCTAGGGGACAAACTAAGTCTGTTTGTAAGTCTGATTACATGAAACAGATTCTCTGATGTAAATATGTACACCTAGGATAGGCCCTATCATAAAGTGAGAACAAATACACATAGGACTTTTACACAAAGAGGAATAGGATGCCAGGACAACAGAATTGCAAACCTGAGGATTCTGAAAAAATAAGAATGAAGACCAACAATGGAGTCATAAATTCCCACAACTCAACAACAAGGGATGCTGAAAAAAATCTGACAAAATCCAACACTCATTCATGTTAAAAATTGCCACAGAGAATCTGAATAGAAGAAACATATCTCAACATCATTAAAGAAATATACAATGAACCCAAAGCCAACATTATATTTAATGAGAAAAATCTGTGGGAATTCCCTTTAAAATCAAGAACAAAACAAGGATGCCTACTCTAACCAATCCTTTTCAATACAGTTCTCAAGATTTTGCCAAATAAATAAGTCAAGAAAAGGATATCAAAGAAATTTAAACAGTAACATAAGAATTAAAATTATTCATATTTGCAGATGACATGATATTTATTTATTTATTTATTTATTTATTTATTTTGGTGGTACTGAGGTTCCTGGAAATCCTTCTACCTCCAGGCTACACTCTCAGACCCATTTTATATTTTTTAATTAGAAACAGGGTCTCTTAAACCGGCAAGGCTGCCTTTGAACCAGCACAATCATCCTGTCTCCGCCTCCCAAGCATGGGGATTACAAGCATGTACCACCACGCCTGGCATGATCTTGTATTTAGAAGACCCACAGAAATTCAACCAAAAGACTTCTAGAGCTTATTAATAAATTCAGCAATGTAATGGGATACAAAATCAATCTAAAAAAAAAACACAATGGCTTTTTCTATATGCCAACCATAAATGCACAGAAAAAGAAATCTGAAAAAATTTCCATTCACAATAATCTCAAAACAATTAAATGCCTAGGAGTAAATCTAACCAATAAAATACCTCTACAATATGAACTATAAAACACTAAAGAAAAAAATAAGGAAATATTAAAAGATGGAAATATCTTTCATTCTCTTGAGTAGGCATAATAAATATCATCAAAATGGCCCTTCTACCAAAAGCGATTTATAAAGCCAATACAATTCCTGTCAAAATATGAAGGTCATTCATCACAGATCTAGGGAAATCAGCCCAAAACGTTATGGATAAATAAAAGACCCAGAATAGCCACAACAATTATCAGCAATAAGAACTATGAAGAAAAAGTATCACAATTCCAGACTTTAAACTATATTATGGAACTATAGTAATAAAAACAGCATGATATTCGCACAAAAAATATACATAAACCAATGGAACAGAATAGAAGATACAGAAACAAATCTACACAGGTATAGCCAATTGATTTTCGACAAAGGTGTCAGACACATATTTTGGAGCAAAGACAGACTTTTCAACAAATAGTGTTAAATATGGTATTCATTTGTAGAAAAATAAAATTAAATTCCTACCTTTCATGCCATACATAAATAAACTCAAGATGAATCAAATACCTGGAAATTAAACCAGAGACTGAAATTACTAGAGAAGGGCATCGGTCTAAAACTCCAACATATAGGCACAGATAGAACCTTCCCCAATAAGACCCTCAAAGCGCAGGAAATTAAAACAAGTAATAATAAATGGGATGGCATTAAACTAAAAAGTTTCTGCTCATCAAAGTAACCCTAAAGAGCCTACAGAATGGGAGAGAATTTTTGCTAGCTTTTCCTCTGATAAAGGACAATTTTCTAGAATATAAAATGTACTTAACAAACTTAACACTAAAAATAAAACCCAGTCAAGAAATGGGCAGTTGAACTAAATAGACACTTCATAAAAGAAAAAATATACAATTTGTCAATAAATACATGAAATATTTTAACATTATTAACAATAAAGGAGATGCAAATCAAAACTACACTGAGATTTTATCTAACCCCAGTCAGAATGACATTCCTTAAGAAGTTAAACAATAACTGCTGGCAAACATGTAAGGTGGGATTGCAACTTAGCACAGCCATTTTGGAGATCACTGAGAAAAAAATTGGGAATGGATTCATGGTATGATCCAGCTATACCACTCCTGGGTATCTTTCAAAGGGACTAAAATAAAAATATTATAATAATGTATTTCACATCCATGTTTATGGTAGCACAATTCACAATAGCCAAATTATAGAATAAACTCAAGTGTCCATCAAGAGATGAATGGATTATAAATTCATGGGATATATACACTATGAAATTCTACTCATCAATAAAGAAGAACAAGATTATGTCATTTGTAGAAAATGGATAGACCTGGAGAATATTAAATGAGATTAGCCAGTCACAGAAAGAAGAATCATATGTCTTCTCTCATATACAGGAGCGAGGGCATAATTGGGATACCTGAAGAACTTCAGATAATGACAGAGAAACTTCAATGAAGCCGGGGAGGTGGTCTAGGGAAAGGTGTGTGGGAAGAAGTTGAATCAATAAAGGAGTCATTTCCATTGACATTATATACATACGTGAGAATACCAATGTCAATCTCTATATTCTGCATGGGAATAGAGGTGAGTGGGAAAGGGGCCGGGGGCAAGCCCACCAAGTGCTATGTACATGTATATCACCATCACTATAAATACTGGCCTGGAAAGTGACAACCAGAAATGAGGTTGTGGGTCCTTCTCAACATAAGTTACTGAAGTCATCAGAGATGCTGACGGATACAGGTGGGACTCTGGAATGCATGGTAGAGGATAGACAGTTGGGACCCCAAAGCCAGAGGCAGGGGCTGTGGTTTCTCCCTACTAATTCTTCTCATATAAGTTTGCCACAAGAAGAGGGGCTGATGGGAGTCTGGGAGGAGCCACTCGGCATGTGTTTAAAGCAGCAAATCTGGGTGTAATCATTCTGAGCATTGGATTGTAGTAGTCACAATGATCCAGGGTTCAGATGGTAGGAGTGATGTGAGCCAACAGTTGGGTTGTCAGAGCATTAAGGAATGCCTCAGCCGCAGAAAGCACACATTCAAAGACTAACTTGCAACGGGAAGTGGAAGACTAAGCCATGTCAGCCCGTAATGAGTCATTTTAACTCAGTGGATCAGCATGAGCTGTCATCAGATCAGAACCTCGGCTCCACATCCTCTATTGCCACATCCTTCTCTTCCCTTCCAAAGATTTTGTTCTCTTCTAGTAATAAGCATTCCATAGGCTACAACTTGTCTCCGAGTCGGCTTGCCAGGGGTACATTCTGTTGTGACATGGATTTGATTCCTCGTACTGCCTGAAACATGTCACTTCCTTAAATTATAGACACCAGAGTCCTCTGCTCTTTCTTCTACTTCATGAGTCACTACTTTTATTCCTTGTCATCTCTCTTATTTATATATCCTAACATTCACAATCTAGTCCTTGTTTCTTTTCCATCTCTCCATCATTTTGCTGAAATATATTAGCTAGTCTTATTGCTTTAAATGCAAGCAAACTGTTTGCAAGACAGCAGGCAAAAGAGTCATGTTAAAACACGAAGTCATTTCACTCCTTCTCTGAAAACTATTCCACAACTCACCTCAGTCAGAATAAAACCCAATTGTAGGCTTTGTTTTGTTACAGCAGTCTGCCAGGCCTGACCCCAGTGGTTTTTAGCCCTGGATGTTCCTTAGATCCACCTGGGGAGCTTTTCAAACTACTTACAATTTGATTCTCAGCTCAGTAATATCAATTTTGTATTTCTGACTACCAAAACAAACTCAATAACAATGAGTTTGTATTTTTCCCTGCCCAAACAAACTAATAATAATGTCTGGAGAAGAAATATCATCATTATTAACTTTATAGCTCTTAATCAAAGCATCCAATATGCTTCTGGAGCTGAGAAAAACTGCCTTTGAAATCTCTTTGTTCTCTTATCTCTCCTGGCACTCTAGCTCAGTTTCACTGATCATCAGTTTTTCTTTGTTTGTTTCTTAACTTTTTATTGGTGCATTGTAGTCATACATCTTAATGGAGTACAAGATTGTGAGAGGCATACATGCACACATTACCCAATTAGTGATCATCATTTTTATTGGACCAATTTCAGTTCTGCGAACACACTAAGCCAAACTACCAATTCAAGGACTCAAGCTATTCTTTTCTGCACTTGGCAAGCCTCCTCCTGTACCTTCCCTGTCTCACTTCTTCATCAACCTCGGGATTTTGCCAAACTTCTTGGTTTAATTGAGTCACTGCCTGAACTAATTGTTTGAAAGTGTTTCCCCTCTCCAAATACTGCCTGTACATCTCCAACATCTTTGCTTATTTCAAAGCCTTATCACATGTTATTCTATATATTTTTCTTATTTGCAATTTTTCAGCATCTTATTCTATTTTTCTATTGCGATTACAGCAAATTTTGGAAAACTTGGATCATTAAAACAACTCAGATTTATTAGCTTCGAGCTATGATGGTCAGAAATCCAAAATGGGTATCACTGAGTTGAGAATCAAGTTGTCAGCAGGCTTTGTTCCTTCATTCGGCCCTAGGAGAAAATCTTTTCCCTTGCCTTCTCTAAGTTCCATAGACTGCTTGGCATTCCTTGGCTCCTGGCCTCCTCCTACATCATCAAAGCACTCTGACTTTTGCTTCCATAGATATATCTCCTTCTCTGACTCTAACTCTGACTTTACTGCCATCCTTTTTTTTTATTATCAGATAAGGACCCTTGTTATTTTATTTTACCCAGTTAAATGACCCAGGAAAATTTCTCTGTATAGGTCTTAACTTAGTCACATCTGCAGTTTCTCTGCCAAGTAAAGTAATATATTCTACAGAAATTAGGATGTGAACATCTTTTGAAGCTATTAATGACTACTGCACTTTCTCATTTCAAATGCATCCTCTTTGAGGGAGGAATTTCTGTGAATTTGGATGCTACCCAAAACAGTATCTTTTGTTGTTGTTGTTGTTGTTGTTGTTGTTGTTGTTGAATAACAACTTGGCTAATTATTCATTTTCTCAGTGACTCATGACTCTTCCAAAGCTGAGATAACCAAAAAGGCTGGGAGTATCTTAAGGATTTTATCATTTTAACATGTTATTTTCTTCAGTTACATATGATATGCTAGAAGGAAATTTGTTTTTATATAGCATTTTTATTAGCCAAAGTATACTACCTTAAAATATTTTATGAATATTTGCTACCAAGCCCATGAGAAATAATCTCAGCAGAATCAGAGCCAGATTTACTTGGTTTAGAGAACAAATTAGACAATTGGAATAAATTTAGGTGGAGGAAAATGCTCTAAAGATTCTAGGCCTCTTAGACTACAAACATATTGGGAAGAAATATGTAAAAGTCATATGATATATTGTCCTATCTTCATCAAGGATAAAAATTTCACAGACCTAAGCTTATTACTGTTTTTAAATTTATACTTAATTTTTGAGCTTCTTGAAATAATGATTTATATTTTAATTTTGTATCTCCAGTGCCTAGTCCTCTGTAAACATTCAATATATGCTATTCAATAAATACATAAAACATGAAATTATTCATACCCCAAATGCTGAAGATAGAGCTAAAAACCAGATTTAGAAAAAGTTAAGTACTTCATCTTTATGCACTAAAAATAATTTTATCAAAGTTTGTCATCATGTAACTAAGTGAATTTTTGGTAATGATTAAAGCAATAACAACTATTGTTTATATACCTTTGTATACTATTAAAGTGAAATTAACACATATATAAATAGCCTTTCAATTTATTCTCCCAGCCAGGCAGAGTGGTGCATGCCTGTAATCCCAGTACTTGGGAGGCTGAGATGTGTGGATCAGAAGTTTGAGACCAGCCTCAGCCAACATAGTGAGTGAAACTCTGTTTAAAAAAAAAAAAAAATATATATATATATATATATATATATATATATTATATACATTATAATATATAAAATTATATATTATATATTATAATATATAAAAATATATATTAAAGTATATAGTGTGTGTGTGTGTGTGTGTGTGTGTGTGTGTGTGTGTGTGTTTCATCAGTAGAATGCCCCAGGATTCAACTCCAAGTACTGGAAAATTTTTAAATCATTCTCTCAATTACAGAAACCAAAAGTTGAATGGTTTTCAGTTTTCTATTTTTTATCTTATTCTTATATTTCACCTATTAGCAAGTCAATGGCTCTGTTTTTCAAAATACATCTCTTACAAGAAACTGCTACTGTTCAATGCACATCCTTTCCTTTCTTCACCTGTTTCAATCCCTGTGCAGTTAAGTTGGAACCATGGACCTAATTCAAGCCAAATACATTTAAATGGCCATACGATTATCTCACCCATTCCTTGGCAGACAGGAGCTGGCATGCCTCCTCTATCTCACTCTTCCTCTGCTGCGGTGACCTTGACCGTCACATGTTCCAGATGGCATAGCCAGAAACTTGAAGATCCTTAGGTTCTTGAGTCAAAATTTGGAGGAGTGCCGCTTCGAAGTGTTTCCCAGGCCGCATTAGAATGTGAAGTGAGAAATAATACTTCATTAGGTCACACCACTGAGATTTTGAGATTTGAGTCTAATAGCAGTGAGCATTCATTATTTTTTTAAAAAATTACAAGGTTGGTAGTAGGCACGAACAGTTAACAAAAGTGAATAGAAAAAGATGTGGCATCTGTTCAGTGGTCAAGTGTCAGGGCAGTGAGGAAAGTGATATCAGAAGTAGAAAATATATTCGTCTCCACATGCATAGAGAAACATGTGATTATGCTGTTATCTACAGTACGTTATGATCACATAATTACTGAGCTAGCAAATCTAGGGGAAATTTAGAACATGGGAAATTAGTAGTGTTAGCGGCCTGGTACAGACTTAAAATGTCACCTCTGTACAGAGGTCTTTACTCATCCTGCTTCCTCCAATTTAACTCTATTCTGCTCATAATTCTGATCATTTTTTAAATTATAGTGTATCTTTGTTTTCTTGTTTTGTGTGGTAATAGAGATGGAACCTAGGGGCATTCTACCTCCAAGCTACACCCAGCCCTATTTTTTATTCTTTATTTTGAAACAGGGTCTCACTGACTGGTAAAGGGCCTCACTAAGTTGCTGAGGCTGGCCTTGAGCCAAGATCCTCCTTTCTTTTTTTTTTTTTTTTTTTTTTTTGTGGGTTTGGGGATGGAACCCAGGGCCATTTGACCTCCAAGCTACACCTCCTGCCCTATTTTTTATTATTTATTTTGAAACCGGGTCTCACTAAGTTGCAGAGGGCCTCACTAAGTAGCTGAGGCTGTCCGTGAACCGCAATCCTCCAGGTCTCAGCCTCCCGAATGCTAGGATTACAAGCGTGCGCCACCACGCTCAGCTCTTAGTTTTCTTATTGATGATCTGCTTCACTAGAATAAAATCTCCATGAACAAAAGAACTTAAGAGTCCATGCTTTCCACGTTATTATCAGGATTACTAACACTGCCTGACACAATAGCAAAAACATGTGTTAAACAAATGAGGAAAAGAACGGCTCTACTCTGAGATGGAGCTTCCTCAACCAAAGGCACTGGGGGATGTCTTTGCCTCTCCCTCTCTCTTTTCATTCTCCACCTTCGTGTTTCCTGCATAGTCTTCCTCTTCTCTTTGTCCTTTCAACATCTACTTTGTTCTTGTCTCCCGAAAGACTCAATTCTCAGCTTCTGTGTTCACAGCAGTCCCGCAGCTTTTAGCTTAATACGTTCTCTCACCGTGTTGTAGTAACAGGGCATCTTGAGAAATTATCTGATAGAGTCATTTATAACTGATTATTTATGACCATCTAGGGGCAGGAGATATTTACACGATTGTCCATTTTCACAGAAGAAATGTCAAAAGGAATCTACTACAACTATTCTTTATAATAGAATTATAAAAAGCTGATTAATAAGCATTCAAATAACAATCCTATTTTTCTCTGTTAAATTATCAGGATATCAAGAATTTAAAAAGTAATATAAAGGCCCTAAAATTAATTCTAAAAAGAAAACCAATAGTGATGTAATACAACTGAGCATTTTTAAGATCCATAAAATAATAAATGTTTATATCAAATTGTACATAAAACAATATTATGATTACATGTTTGAAAACTGGAAATGACTGTTTTTCTTATTAATTTTCTAACTTTAATGTTATAAAACTAGTAAACTACTAAGATTTCTTGCTTACCAGATATTCTTATTTGGAGAAATATGGAAAATACAAGCAATGGAAACCCAATATCATTGCTAAGTAAGTTGTGCTGTTTTTTTTTTATATACTCATATTTTTCTCCCTTCAGCTTTTAAGATAGGTATGTTTAGGGAAAGGCAGGAAGGCTCACCATGTGCAGTGGGCATGTGTGTCAGTATCACCATGAGCTACATTATGACAGGAAACCACAATGCACCAATAAAGGTATAAAAAGATACATATGCTCCTTAATGACTCCGCACCTTTGGAGTATGTTCCCTTTATTTAGATTTTTCTTCTCTTTCTGTACTTTATAGCTTATGATTTATCCATCTTTAATTTTGAGATCATATGATAAGAGCTTTGGCTTTCTACCTCACAGATTTATGTCCCAGAAGAATTGAACACTTCTTAAATTTGGCAATTGCCCTCATGTTTTCTGTGCGGAAATACCACGAAATCTTTGAAGAAAGAGACTATATCCGCTTCAACTCTGAAATAACTCTCCCCCAATCCATCACTGTTTCTGTGAAATGATTGACCAATATTTAGAAGTAAGCAGGAGAAAATCCACAACGCTGAACCCCAGACGATCACTCCTCTTCCCACAGTACTATCTCCCTTAACATCTAGATTGGTATAACAAGGAAGCTTGGACTTGTACTTTAACCTTTACATAATTCTGGGAATTCTATGTCTTAAAAAGATATTAAGAGATCATCTAATTTTAAAAAGATCATCTAATTTGCTTTATGCAGCATTACCAGAGAGTGGATAACCAATTATTCCCTATTCTTAGGAGTAACTGACAAGATACGGTTTGAAAAAGGGAAGAATTATTCTTGCAAAGTCCCATTCATTGCTTGGACAACGTAGATTTTATTGAAAGAGATGCAGAGGAGCAGTAAGGAGCAAAGTCTTTTGCAAAAGGAAATGGAGAAAACAGCTGCAGGGGACAAGAACATACATTTTTAAATGTGGAGCCATGAAGGAATAAGGCAGCACTGAAGACATATACTGTCAGCAGCAAAGCCACAAAAGACTGTTCACCCAGACAAACACTGAGTACACAAATGGCTCATCTCAGATCCCGACACATAAACAATAAAAGTGTAAAGTACAGCTAAAAGAAAACTTGTGTTTACCATAGGGAAATCATTTATTAATATTTTTCCTCTATTATCCAAAATATAGAAGAAAATCCTCATTGTAGTTTCATATCCAAACAAATTTTGTTACTTCTTATATCTTATTATATAAAACATTTTTCTTTTATGAAAGTAAATTGCAATTGCACAGCATTCCTTCTTTATGTGCTAGTTGTCAGAAAACTCAGACCAAATTTATAATCCTCTTAAAGTAAATAAATATTCTGATCTTATAGAGTGCAATGTGGCTATAGCTGCCATCTTTAGATTTATTATATTTTATTGTTTTATCAAGATATCCTTTATATAACTAAAATATATATTCTATGTATTTTATAAATGAGTTTTTATGAGCATAAATGAGGAATGAATAAATAGATGAATGAAAGATACAAAAACTAATGATTTCTATCCTTCTCAATTTAAAAAATGCATCACAAATACAAACCCTATAGTTCTCATATAGGACTATATGAAGTTGAGTACTAAAACAATAGTTATCAATTTAAAATTTTGATGTTGGAATTCTCCCAGCAGATATTTTCAGTACCAGAAAGTTAAAGTTTTACTGGCTTTAATTTCACTCTCTAAACTCATTTTATATCCAAACAAGGTTTTTATTCAATAAATATTTATAAAGTTCCCTCCTGACACAAATTCAAAGTTGTTCTGTCAGAGAGAAAAGGTTAGCAAAGCTCAATTAGACCAAATGGAACGCTTGAGAGAACAGAACTGTCTTTGGCATTTTTTGAGCATTAATAGTGAGTGAGTCGATGCTATGTCCTTGGACAAGGAATTCTGTAGCTCTGGGCTGCAATTGACAAACCTGTCAATAGCACTTGCCCGTGCCAATCTCCATATGAGGATGGGTGATAAGCCATCACATCAACATTACACATGATTGTTGAGAGGGAAAAAAATGTTTTCAGGTAAGCATTTCCTAGCTATATTATGTCCTTAAATGAAAGCTACACTGTTGCTTTGAGACTGATAAGCAGATGCTTTATTCCACCTTAGAGGAAGGTATCATTAATATAGAAATATCTGCAGAAGAGATATGTAAGTAAAATACTTAGAGAATTCTCTGGGTAAAAATATGATGTTAATCTATAAGTCACTGAGATTCTATTTTCTCATCTTCTAACTTTGCCTCTTAAGTAAAAGTAAAAATGGGCAGGAATTATTAGCTTTGTCACCAGATAGTACTCATTTAAACACTGGATATCAATAGCCAGAGTTAAGTCTCAACCTAAGCAAACGTTCAGTTTAGAAAGACAATTGCATGTGAAAGCAATCAATTTAGGAAGAAGCATGTAGAAATGAAAGCTATGGTTTTATAAGGTAAAGCAAAAAAAAATGTAGATATCTTTGTGCTGCATAACTGATTTGTATAATTTAACTGAAAAGACTTCTATGAATAAGTAAGAAATTATACAAAACCACAAAGAAATTTTGGGTAAAAATAAAGTAAAAAGACAAAACGACTTTAAAAACAATTTTTTCATTTCTTATTCCAACAATTTGTTACCAACAGAACTTGCCATGTAAATGAAATTCTAAGTTACTGGCCAATGTTAGATATTTTCTCACCAAATAAAAAATATATCAGTTCTGATATCTAACTTTGCTACCCACCTATTATTTGACTTTAGGCAAATTTATTTGTAAATCACTAATTTTAACAATCAAAATGTAAATAAGAATATATTTCCTCCCTATCTCCAAAGGCTACCATAAGGATAAAATGAGACAGTTGGTAAATTAAATGCTCTGCCTTAACACCCAAAAAGTCAGATGATCAAAGTAAATCAGCTGTCTAATAAGTCATTCTTTTCATAAGAAAGAATGTATTTAAAACTACACTGTTAAAAATTAGATTATAATATGTCAGAAATATTTTAATTAACTAGCTACTAAAAAAGATGATGTAATTTAACACTAGGCAAATAGAACCATTGTCTATCTCAAGGATGCTTTGAGAGCATCTTAGGAAGATATAGATGAAGTGTCAAGAAACTGTGTCACAGGACAAAATTTGAAACAATCAGATATGATTGATCAGTACAAATAAAGTTTCACAAGTATCGTCATTAGAATACTAAATTCAAAAAAAGAAATTTGAATCCAAAAAGGCATAGCTATAGAGCTGCCCATAAGTGAAAAGGTAATGCTGAAAAACCGTGAGTTTCTTGTCATTAGGAAGGTTCAGCACTAGCTAAATAATCAACCAACCATCAGAGTGCTACAGTGAAGATGGTTCAAGATACCGTTTAAAGTCTTCATTCAAACAGCAATTGTAAAATAGTGAATATATATACTAGTAGTTCTTAATTAACAATACTCTACAAAAAAAAGATACATTGTAATCATATGGGAATAAATTTCTCCAATAGAAAAAAAATCATTGAGTAATATGCTAGCATACCGATATTGTGGGACACATTATGAAAGGCTAAATAGAGAAAGGAACAATTAAGTTTTCTTCACCAAATTATTTTCTCTGTGGTGAAAATAGAATGCTGGTAGCTTAAATGCTACCAACAAGTGCACAACTAAAACCAAATGTTTACAATTGAAATATGTCATTTTCTTATCATTCTTATTGAAGAGGCATGCATTGCTTCTATTTCAAAGGTAAACCTGGAGAATTCCTTCTTAGAAATCACCTGAAAGAACAAAAATTGATTTTATTGATAGTTAATACTAAGGATACAACAATGAGATGCACTATAAAAAAGATGTACTTGTTTCATGAAATAAGTTACTGGGCAATGAAAAATGATTGAGAGTTGTAAAAATTATTATTTAAGCCAGATGTGGTGGTGTATGCCTATAATCCAAGTACCTGGAAGTCTGAGACAGGAAGATAACATGTTTGAGGAGCCTTGTGAGGGTCTCAACAACCTAGCAAGACACTGTTTCAAAACAAAAAAATTTAAAAACAGATTGGGGTTGTAGCTCAGAGGTAGAATTCCCCTGGCTTCAATCCCCAGTACCACACATTTAAAATATTATTTAAAATCAACTGTTCTATTTCCTATTAAAATTTTTACTGGCATAGATTTACATAAATTTCAGAATGTTGAACTTTCCATGAGTATGTAATTTGAAAGCTTCTTGCTTTATATGTTCTATGCATTTTCCAAATTTCTTGTACTGGAAACTTAATTCCCCTAAGTCATATGATAATGGTATTTGGTAGTGGCTCCCTTGGGAGGTGATTAGGATTAGAGGTGGCCAAAAGGTGAGCTCCTCTCCCCCACCAAGCTGCAACTCCTCCTCAGACTTAACTTGACATGTACTCTATCAGGTTACAATACAGGAAGAATGAGCATATATGAATGTATCACTTCAAATCTCAATATGATATATAATCATATTGTACCAATAAAATTCCTAAAAAATGAATTAGTTAATTTAAAAAAGAAGGATCTAGTGAGATGTTGGAGCCACATACTCAGACTCCCCAGGCCCAAAAAACAGGAGCTAAATAAATCTGTTTTGAATAAATTATATAGTGTATGATATGCAGTAATAGTAGCAGAAATCAGACTGAGACAGTATATGTACATTTATCTGAGGTTATATATAAACAAATACACTCTCAATAGTAATACTTTCCTGGATTTTGTAAGCTCATCTAGAGAAATAAAAATTCACTCTTAAGTCATAAGTAATCACTTGATAAAGTTAAAAACATACTTTGCTCCCTATTTCTTTTATAATTAAGAATCACATTATTCAACTTATTAGTCAACTTACTGCAAATTCACATAGTAGGATCATATGATTTCCAGACCATAATGGGTTTTAGGAAATATCTCTTCAAGGGATCCAGACTCAACTGTCTTCAGGATTGGATAGGCAATAAATAGGTAAACAGCAGCAGTGTAATGGAACTTGTGAGGAATTATAGACTATCTCCTCACTAAATTAATCAGACTCAATTTTTTTTAATTATATGATGGTCAAATAAAACATTTCTGTGAACTGGATCTGACCCAGAGCTAGCTAGGTATAATACTTTACCTAATGTTCAAACATGTTATTACATAGATAAGAAAACTGAAATATTTGGTTCAATAAATGGGTTACTTAAGGTCAAATGGTAAGTAGATATGGATTCTGGGTTTTTTTTTTTTCAGTTGAATGATTCTTAAGTTTTACAGTTGAGTTTATTTCCAAACTTACCGCCTATGCTTCTAGCTTTTATAGTTCTTTGGTACATATAAAATTTGTATTTAATTGTTCATTGGTGTCTTTTTCATCTTAATTTCTTGTTATTTGGGGGATTTCTGTATTAACAAAAGGCTACTATGTGGTGTAAAATACAGTGAAAGCAATTTATAATAATAAACAGAAGATATTCTTCTAAGTTTCATGAAAACAGTATTATGTAAAGCACAAAGAAGAAAAACTAGAATTTCCTCTGTCTGAGACAGGCTTAGGTAGTAATGAAAACCAAGGCTTCCCTGCTCTTTAATCATATCTGGTTCTACTATATTTGCATAGATATTTCCTTGGAGAGAACAATAAAGCCATCTTACTATCCTCTGTATGATTGTCCTGGCATGAATCTTCACAGCCAGCTATTAATAAAAGAAACCGTGTTGGAGAAAACCAAAAGATAATAATTGTTATCTTGGTAGAAAGTCATTTGTGCCTGGACTATCATCCCTCTGTTTTTTCTTGTCTTTTCTTTCTTCACACACCCTACGCATGTATCATTGCATCTTGGGAAAGATTCATTTCTTCAGATGAGAAATGGCAAGTAATTTGTGGCTTCATTCTGGTCATCTGCAACAGCGACATTGAACCAGGAATAATCATCATGTTTGCACTGGTAATGTCCATCAAGACATTAAGCAACTGTGGTTCCTAAATAGGCCAGAGAAGGAAAACAAAAACATCTAATGAGGATCATTACTGAAGTAGCTTCAATCTCTGAGTCCAAATTACAATTATTATTTGCTTCTAAGCCTTCCGATTACATAGGAATTCTTCAATACCAATTTATCTCTTCTAGAAATGTGTTCCTTCTTAAAATAGAAGCACAGCGCTACCTTGTACACAATAATGAAAGATGAAAACATGTAGCCCAATATATTTCTATGAATGAGTTGCTTTGCTTTCCTTTTTGGCAACTGCAACCTCAAATCATTAGAATAAATGTGTTCATTCAACAGAAATGTGTCTTATTTGATTGAATAATACTCTCTGTGCCAAGCAAAAGAGGCTTAGAAAAATGATTTGTGATGAAGTGAGATATGCATGTCTTATGGAAATAAAACCACTCACTGGGATTATTTAAAGACATCCTGAGATGTTCTTATCCAGAGGGCAAGAATGGTATGAAGATGTTTTCTCTTTTCCCATTGGCTATTAAACAATTACAGTTATTCATCATTCTCTGGTTCCAAGACTGTGTATATTTTTCTAGCCTTTAATATTACTATTGTATGTGTCAGGGGTTTTGATGTTTGCAATCAATAGAAACCAACATTAATCAGTCACAAAATATAAAAAATACACTGAATAGTTGTCATGTAGTACACAAAATAAGAAAAGGACAATGATCAAGAAAGCTTCCCTTAAAAACAAAAAAGTCTGTCCCAATTCAGGACACTATGCTAATAGAAGGCTAAATAATTTGATTAGCAATCTTAACAAAATTTTGTATTTTTATGCATACAAAGAAGGCAACTTCTCAATAGGATGGAGAGTGCTATTGTCAAACAGAAGGAATTCACTATACTGCCCTTCATATTTAGTCAAAGACCAATACCAGATTGAAGAAGTCGATTGCAAAAGAACCCAGGAATATCAGTGTAAGTTTTTGCTCATGCCTCTGGATTTGTTTTCATTTTACTATTTTTCTGTAGGTATATTATTAATGCTGCTGATCTGAGACTAGGTTTTCACTTGGAAACTGTTGGTGTTTAGCATTCTGACATCACAAAAAGGAAAAAAAAAAAAAAACAAACTCCTAAGACTCTTTGAATAGAAACCGGGCTAAAAATGTGTGAGTTGATTTTTTGTTTTTGTTTTTGTTTTTGTTTTTTTGCGGGTTTGGGGATGGAACCCTAGGCATTTGACCTCTGAGCCACATCCCCTGCCCTATTTTTTTTTATTCTTTATTTTGAAACAGGGTCTCACTAAGTGGCAGGTGGCCTCACTAAATAGCTGAGGCTGTCCACGAACCATAATCCTCCCGTCTCAACCTCCCGAATGCTGGGATTACAAGTGTGTGTGCCACCATGCCTGGCTTTGCTTTTAATCTTTGTAGAAAACTGAACTGCTTCCAAGATTCTGGTCATTTCTATATACCAGTGTACAGGTGTATAGTATGAAACAGAAATAGTATAAAAGCAGAAAAATTGGTTTCATTATACTTCAAGACAAGTATTTAATTTATGATTACCAGATGCAAAAACTTCTAAACTTGATGTAGAAATAAAGATTTGAGAAATATTTATTTATTTACTAAGAATACCTAAAAACAGTTTTCTTTTACATGCCAAACTGGGTAATTTGGCAAATGAATGTAATTATTGGCCAATGAATTATAACTTATCATGTCCTTAAGAGGCCTGAATAAACTCCTTATAAGCACTAAAAAGAGCAGCATCAATTGTGAGGTTTCACTAGTTCCTAGCCCATGCTGGATGCCTTGAAATTATCAGTCTAACAGGGTAACTGATGAGTAGGATGGCTCAAAGGCCAACAAATATATGAAAAAATGCTCAACATCTTTGGCAATCAGAGAGACGAAAATCAAAACTACCCTGAGATTTCACCTAACTCCAAATCATTCAAAACACAAACAACAAATGCTGGCAAGGATGTGGAGAAGTGGGAACTCTAATACATTCTTGGTGGGACTGCACTTTGGAAAACAGTATGGAGGATTCTCAGAAGAATAGGAACGAACCTACCATATGATCCAGGAATACTACTTCTGGGTATCTACCCAAAAGAAAGGAAACCAAACTACCAAACTAATTCATGTGTATCTATGTTCACAGCTGCACAGTTCACTATTGTCAATCTATGGAACCATCTAAGATGTCCATGAAGAGATGAACGGATTACAAAACTATGGGATATGTACACAATGAAATTTTTCTCAGACATAAAGAAGAACAAAATTACCTCATTTACAAGGAAATGGACAGAACAGGAAAACATTGTGCTATGTGAGATTAGTCAGTCACACAAAATTAGAAATCGGATGCTCTCCCTAATATGTGGAAGCTAGAGAGAAAATGGGTCAAAGGAGGAACTCTTGACAAAGGAGAAACTATAGATGAGCAAATAAGGCGACCTAACTGAGGGTGATGGGAGGGGGGAAGAGGGAAATTTCCTAATGTATATGACATACATTCACAAACATATCAAAGTAAATCAGTAAGCCAAGCATGAGAAGGATGGCAGGGGAGGGAATGAGATGGAAATTGGGGAAGGGCTAAATGAGTGATGTGTGCTTGTATGCCTCTTCTATCTTTTACCCCATTAAATGTATGACTACAATGCACCAATTAAAATTTTAAAAATAAAGATACTAAATCCAACAGTGGTTAAGTAACATATCTAGAATCACTATGCTTGAAAATGCTTAGATGAGGTAGTGAAAGACAACCTTCTAGAGTCTAAGATATTGTTCTATATTCTATTGTGTGTTTTTTCAAAAATCACCAGACAGCTTTCAATATTATTGTTAAAAATTAATCTAATTTATTTCTAACAGCTGCCTCAGATTTAATTTGGCCTGATATACACACAGATGGTATCTATAAATTTTTAAATAAAGAAAGAATTCATTGTAGAGGGATCAAGAGTTACTTACAATATTCAAATTTTATGCTATAAAATTAATTGTGATAACTAACAAATTCAGCCAAACTTAGCCCATAGGATGGGCGTGACTTATAATCCTTGTACTTGGAAGCCTGAGACAGGAGGATCGCTTGTTTGAAGCCAGCCTCAAGAATTTAGAGACACCCTCAGCGAGAGAAGACCATCTTTCAAAATTAAAAAATAAAATACGATTAGGGGTATAGCTTAGAGATAGAATGCCCCTGTGTTCAATCCCCAATACCACACACACACACACACACACACACACACACACACACATCTTCCCCATTTATTGGGTTTTACAGGGAAGTAATCATATAACTAGAGAAATCTTTTAATGTGATAAAATCATGGCTAATATTTATCAAGTACTGTGTTTATACTGGACATAAAATATGCATATTACTTCCTTCATTCTATAGTCTTCCTTTCCCTTACAATTAACTTGTTTTCTGTCCTTCTTTAATAAGCACTGTAACCACTGGAAGAAAATAAAATGCACTTAACTACTACAATTTAGGAAGGACCCAATATTCTAGATTAAATATGTCCAAAATGCTTTGGCATGGGAAGATATGGGATCACTAACAGACTATGAGGTGGAATGAAGAGAGGAGGTGAGAAGATGGATCTTGTTAAAGATATAAAAAATGTTCTTCATGCTACAAGAGTAGAGTCAATGCATTACAAGTGCTAGAGAAAAAGAAGGTATTCATCAGAAGGAAAAGGGAGTTTCCAGGGACACTCTTTTACTATCCACCACCCAAGCAACAAAATCAGAAAGGCTGACACTTACTAGGCGTGCACTAACCTGAGCACATTCCTTTATGTGCAGTAACTCATCTGCTTCTTGTACCAACTCTATTTGTAATAAATACTATCAACTGTAACTTGCAGATGAGCCGACCAAGGCTCAAGGCCACAGAACTAGAAAACCTAAGGGCAAGAACTGGAAGCCAACTTAGTCTAACATTAATGATCATAGAATATTAGTTTTTAGAGAAAAATTGTAAAACATACTAACACAAATATAGGCCAGGTCTTCTTTGGTCTGATCCAATCATGAGATGGTTTTGTGAGGTAAAACAGAGGAAGATTTAAACAAAACTTTTAGGGGTTCAGAAGAAAGCACGTAGGGTTACCTATACAACTGGCCCTTTGCCCACTCTTGGTTTTGCTGCTTCTCTGCTTTATGAGTTTGGTAACTGGTTTTAAAATATGATCTGTTCTTTAGCAAAGTCTTTTCCTCCAGCCTTTAGGAATATTAATTTTTAATCCTCCATAGCTTATCCTCCAAGCACTCTTTTCTGAGATTATCTAAGAAAGGCAATAACTAAAATTCCTAGACACCTAAGCAACATTAGGAAGTATTACTGAAAAAAATAAGAGACAATTGAGTTCAAATAGAAGCCTCAGTGAAATAACACTGCTCCTTATTCTTCATAACACTGAAAATTTTTCCTGAAAATAACTTCTGTTAGGATCAGAGGCCACCCTTTTGATGCACACTAAGTAGAAGGGATTGAATGTTGTCTAAAGCTCTTGAAATATGTTCACCTAGAATTCTTGTCTCAGGAATTGTCTGACCCTTATCATCTCTTTCAGAAACATATATAGCAATAAGATATACTTTAAATAGTTTGAAAAATAAATTTCCAAAAACTAATATCAATTCAGAAAGAATGATCTGATTGTGCAAAAAACAGATGCAGAATGTTTAGAATCATGTGCATTAAGAAGTATCTTTTTTTTTCCTGGATGGGTCCTCTGCAAAGCACATGTAGGACTCATTGGTTAAGGAAAAATTAGATTTTAATACATATTCATTCATTATGCATAGAGCATGCCATAATTGATAAAACTTGACCAATTTTTTTCTGTATTTTGTAACAGAAAACAGTTTAACTTAGTATACAGGTCACCATTCCCAGCCCAGCTCTAAAGCCATGACAGTTAAGATGGTTTTTTACATAGCTTCAAAAGCATCTAAGTGTCTGAACATATTCTATAGAAATAAAGCATAGAGTTATGTTCCACTATTACTATTATAAAACAAAACTACTTTATTGATAGTAGAGATGTTAGTTTTATATTAGGCTAAAGTACTATAAAATAAATCCAAAACTCTAATAGCTCAAACACAATTTTTATTTCTTACTGCAAATCTGGTGGTAGAAGCCAGTAGCCCTTCTCTCTGCAGGGATATAAGGACCATATTTCTTTTCTTCTGCTGTTTCTAGAAACTTATCAATACCTGTAAACTGACAGAGGGAAGGGGATAAAGAGGAGCAGACCCACACTTTAGAGGCTATAACCAAGAAAAAATAGAAATTGTACTCACATTTCACTGAGGAAATCTAGGCACATGGCCATGTGTAAATGTGAAGAGACTATAGTCCCAGTCTAGGAAGCAAGCATACACTTACGTCTCAATTGCTATAGAAAAGGAAAAATAGATGGTAATAACCATTTAGTCCTTTCCATCACAGATCATCAAGACTATAAACAAATTCAACTTTACTGACAACAAAATTTTGAAATAAAAATATTAATAGTTTAGGTTCCAAGGAACAACAATTCAAAATAAATAAAGAAAATAGCCAGTACAATTTTAAAAAGACAAAATTACTTAAGAGTGAGGTAGTATATAACAAGAAAACCAGATAAAGCTGGTTATAAATTAAGGCTCTGTGTATTTCTAGCTGTGTAAGCTAGGTAAAAATCAGTCAAATTCTGATTCTTAGTTTCCTCTTCTTTAAAATGAAGTTAAAAAACTCTTCATATAACTTTTTTAGGATTATGTAATTTTTAGCAGAGTTCATGGTATAAAGATGATGGTAAATGAAACATAACAATTAACATTATTATTCTTCCCCATATCATTTTTAGTTTTACACATTACTTCAACAGATCTAAAACTAAGGCAAATAACAGCATGTTCGAATACTATAAATCCTATTTCTCAGTTGTTATTAGCATAACATTTTCTCCATCACTGAAGCATCCATCTGCTTGAGCAGATGTGACGTGCGCCTATCACCTTTTTCTGGCTGTTGGTGTGGATGAGACACTTCTCGCATTGACTACCACCAGTACCTAGTTCATCTCCATGATTCTAGCATTTCTTTGGTGATGGAGGACATGGACGAAGCCTGAGGAATGAAAGGTTTCGAGAGAGTTAAGGTGGTTTGGCGAAAGGCCAAACTTTCCAAGACTCTGGGTGACTCCTGCTCTTTCTGGAATTTTATGTCCCTGGCCCACTGGTGAGAACAGTAATTGGCCGCAGTCACACTTTTAATAATCTTTAACCAGGTCTCTTTGCTCCCCCTTGCTCTTGTAATTTTCCTTTAATAATTGTATTTTGTAAGCACATGACGTATGTTCTATATCAATCACTCTGTATTGTACTTTGATTTTTTTTTTCTCATGAAGTCATGATTTTAGCATAGCCGAAAAAGGATATAAAAACTTAGTCCTAGAGAATAAAGTTGTCAGTTGTCCAAGAGACAAATGCCCATGCCTTCATTTCAGGTCTCTCCCTCCCAAGTCCTGGAGCAGAATCTCCACACTTTGCTGTACTGATTCGCTTCTCAACTGGCAACTTTGAATATGTAATGTAATAATATCTAGAGAAAAAAGATTGTTTTCTTAAAATCCTTCCTTTTTTAACATTTAATTTGAGCCATTAGACCTTCATTTTACCCAGTGAACATAAAATAAAATTAGTAAGCATAGCAAAGAGACAACAGCATGGGCTTTAGAATTTGAAGTCCTATTTTGGACTCTAAATGTCAGAATCTACTACCTATGTTAACTTGGATATGTTATTTAATTTTGAGTCTTATTTTTTAATCTTTAAATTAAGGGGTAAGCCTGCACTCAAGATCACTGAAATCAAATGCCTAACTTTGATTTTTCAAATATTTACTGTTATAATCTCTGTTTTGAACAGTTACCTACACATGATGGATAGCCAATAAGCTTTATATTTCATTAACATCAATATAATAATCTTATAAAATATTTATAGAAAGGTTATATAAATGATATTAAACACTCCACATCCCTGGAGATCATTTGTAGTCAGGTCAGAAAAGAGATAAACTAATATACTCACCAGGTTAACAACCAACCCCCAATTACTCAGTAATATTTTCAGAACAAATTCTTGGTTACAGAATTCAGTGCTAGTACAAGGCCAAGTCATTCATCTGGACAGAATATTTTAAATATCCTAAGAAAACTATGACTAGGAAAAGGGGTAAAGTAAAATGTAAATCTACTTGTTTTAAATAAAAAAATTGAATTTCTTAGGCTCTTTAGTTTGATGGTTGTAGAGATGAATTATCAAAGGACTCAAGATCAGGTTTATGCTGCAAAGCAAGTTTTGCATATATCTTCAGTGGAATCATATGGCTGTTAAACTAAAAGTAGGGTAATATTAAAAAAAAATCCCTTAACTACATAGGTATTGAGGCCATCAAAATGTGCAGAAAGGCTGACAGCACAATCTACTTATCTTTTTATTGATTCCTGAACTAATGTGTTCTAGTCACATGCAGCAAACTCATCTTTGTCACCCCAGTTCTCTTCTTTAGAATCACCTATCCTATAAAACAATAAGGTACATTTTAATTTCACTTTGCGACATGCCACACCTCCAATGACTTGTGCTGAATCACTCAGTTTCACTCTATATAAACAGTGCTTCAAAGGCACAAATGCAAACTAAATCTGGTTGTGGTTTTGCTTTTAAAACAAAGGTGGGGGGGAGATTGTAAACAATGTTGTTCAGTGTCTTGCAGGGCTTTGTTTTTAGTCGATAACAGAGCTACAAATTCAGCATGGCTTCTCTCTTAAACCAGGCGATCAATAACTTTTCATAGAAACATTCTGTAGTGTTGTTAGACTCAGTAAGTTGTGCATTATAAATTCCTGTTTGAGGGTGACTCTGTGCCTTCTAGCTTTGTTTTGCAGAGGTTACTTTAATATGCAGCAAGGAAAGCAACCCTACAGTTCTGTTCCCTCTTAAGTCTGTGCCTATCAGAATATCAAATGCAACAGCAGAAACCAGACTAGGAAAAAAAAGAAAGTTTAGAAAACATCTCTAAGAGAAAGCAAAATACAGAAGACTTTGGGTTGACTTTCTTCCCTCCAGTTCAGATTTGATATAAATGCTAAAATAAGGTGGAAAGATCAGCTAAAGGAATATGTTCATTAGGTATAGGACCTTAGGTATATTTTACCATTCAGTCCCCAGCAAGCTCAACACCCATAATGTCAAATCATAGTTCTCAAATCCACAGAGGAAGACAGATGTGGTGGTACATTCCTGTAAGTCCAGTATTTGAGAGGCCAAGACAGAAGCATTACACGTTCAGGGCTTAGCAAGTTATTGAAACCCTGTTTCAAAACAAAAAATAAAAAGAGTTGAGGGCATAGATCATAAGTAGAATGCCCTTGGTTTCAATACCCAGAATCACAAAACAAATGCAAAAACAAACAAAATCCAAAGAAGAATCCTAGATTCTAGGAATTGAAGTAATAGTTTTAGGCCTTTCCATGATATAAAAAAAAAAACAGAAATCATTAAGGAAGACTTAACAGTGAGTAGAAATGAGACTCCATACAGTGTAACCCTGGTGTCTCCAATTCCTATGGCTTTTGAGGCTCCCATTTGCAATGTTCAGATGAGTTGGTTTCTTTCTATGAATAGTGAGAAAATATCAAATAATTTCTTTCTCTCTCAGGAGTTTTATATTCTCTTGATCCATTTGTAATATAATTTCTATTACCTTCATTCTCTCTTACTGTCTTTTTATTTCATTTCTTTCTTGCTTCTTTCTTTCTTCTTTCTTCCGTTTTCTTTCTTTTCTTTTGTTATTGTTGCTGTTGTACTGGGGATTGAACCCAGGAGCATTCTACCTCCAAGTTATTCCCCCAGCCCTATTTTATAGTTTATTTTGAACAAGGTCTTTCTAAGTTGCTGAGAGCCTTGCAAATTTGCTTAGGATGATACTCCTGTCTTGGCCTCCCAAGTACTAGAATTATAGGTGTGCATCAGCACACCCAGGTTTACTGTGTGTTTACAATGACTTATTTACTTATTCATGGTAGAGCAGGTAGTGTAGCACATGAGAAAAAAAGCTGAAATAAGATCCTCATTCAAATGTCTGTTCTGTGACTTATTAACACAAATTATGGGGTTAAAAGTGGAATTAAATAGATAAAAGTTTTAATATACTGGCAGAAACTTTCTCACAAATGGACATTATTATGTCTGTATTGAAATTTCTGAGTCATGAGATTTATTAGATTTTTTTCTAACTAACCTTACCAAACAAAATGCCTTATTATCTGATTTTTGCTGTTGTTGTTCTATTAGTTTACTTGAGAGGTTGTACCCAGAGTTTCCTATAGGCCTCTAAAAAAAGATCAAAATACATATTTAAAAGCAATCTTAGCAATTGAATGATTTCATTTTAGGAATGTGGACACTAACAACCAGACATGTTAAGTAATCAAGCTTAAAATCCCAGATGGATGCCGAAACCTCTTGGTAGATTGCTTCTGTGCTAGGCAGATGGCCTTAGCTTTCTGACCCAGCTTCTATTATCTCCAACTTCCCTGAAGAATTTGCATTTCCCTGAGTCTGGCAAATCTTTTATATTTTGCTTATCTCTGAGACATTGATTCTCAGTGAAATCTGAGGCAGGAGTGGTCAGAATACAAGAGTCTCTTGCAGAGTGTCTTCTAGGATGCTATGGTACCACTATCGAACATCTTGCCTTTCTGCCATGTGAACTTTCTACAGAGACATTGAAATTAATTCATGTGAACACAATACAGAGAGAAGTTGCTCAAAGACAGTAGAGTCTTATAATAAGAATTTGTTTTGCACCAAAATTCTCAGTAAAACAGGAATGGTTAAAAAATAGTAATGCCTGAAACTTTCTAGGTACAAGAATAAGCTAGGCTTTCAAATTTTGTTGTTGTTATTGCTTTAGTCCTTTCAAAGAAATAAAGATGAATGCAAAATGTTCTGTAAAACAGTTATATGAGCTATATATGTCATAGAGTAGAAGTCAGTCTTTACTCTAATTTTTCCTTCAGAAACTTAATGTACACTGATAGCATGTGTGCAATTATTAGGTATATAATGTTATTATTGGTTTTTTGCTAATTCAGTTATGTTTTCTGAGTGTCAGCCCTATGATAAATTGTCATTTCTAATCCGTGAAGCAATTCTCTAAGAGATTATATCTATATATGTTTGACAGAATACATAGATAAAGAAGAGACAATAAGATAATTTCCCAGACTTCAGGAAGCTAGAATTTTTCTGGGTTTTCCATTCTGGGGATTTAAGTCTGGAGATAGCAGAGTCTCTATTGCTTGACGGAAAGTGGAAATGAGGCTGAGAGGAGAATAACAAAACCCAGTGATGTAACGAGAAGAAATGACCCAGAAATATCTTTGGCATTCTATACCATGTAAAGCCAGAATTGCCTTGAATTTTAGCTAAATAGTTCTCCTTTCTGGTCAATGCAGTTGGACTTAGATTTTTTCACTTAACCACCAGAAGAAGTCACACCAAACTTTATGAATGAATTCTATTTTACAGATGAGAAAATTGAGATTCTGAAGTAGCCAATATGGTAAAGCCCAGATTTGAAGTCAAGTATCTAGGCTACACGGCACATGTGCTAAGGTGAAACTGGCATGAAAATCTAAGGTCTGTTTCCTTCGAAGTCACCATGTACTTTGAAGTTTTGTTCTTCCACTTGGTGACAATTTGTAAGGTCTTCTCTAAGTCTCAGTGCTGCTCATCATCCATGGGACACATTTATGAAACAGTTATTGTGACCAACACAAAAAAATGTGGTATTTCTAATTTTCAATTTTAAAAATAATACTAAACAATGGCTTGGAGAGGAACAAAGAAACAAAAGCAAAATATGTCCCTCAAGAAGCTTTGAGTTAAAATATTGTAGAGATGCACTTGAATAAATAGATATAAAGTAATGTGATAGGTATATTTTAGATGTATTTAAGCATAGTGAGTGTGAAGAGAAAGAGAAAGGTGTGAAAAGATATCAAGAGAATGTGATAAGATTTCCCAGAAGGGATAATACTGAAATAGAAAATTAAAAGGAGAATAGAAGTATTCCAGACCAAAAACACATTTTCAAAGATAGAGAGTCAGAGGTGTATATAGCCAGAAAATGAATTTGATAATTATCAAGTTCCCAAATCTAACTTCTTTAACATTGTTTTTGCATTTTTTAATGTACTGGATAAATCAGTCCTTTAAGCCCAAGAGACCATATACTTTTCTAAGACTTTTTAAGGTAAATTTGTTTCATACAATTCAAAAAATATTTTTGGAATGCTTTTTACATATGAGGCTCTACGTTACAAAATGAGTAGATGTGTCATTTAACAGAGGTGGAGAGTGGAAATAATTTTCTAGAGATCACAGAAAATTATCTCAGGATGATCATGTTCTTTAAAGGAGTGTGTCTAGAAAAAAAGAAATAAAAACATAATCTCAATAAAATTAGTTACTCATTTTTTGCAGCAAGAACACAAAGAGAGAATGCTGAGAGGAAGCTACCTGGAGATTACATCTAACCTGAATCAGAAGAAGAGTTAGAATAAGACGGGAAAAGGCAAAACCAACATTCTTGGTAGAAGGAGTCACTGAGAAACGATGCAAAGGCATGGAACTACATGGTGTAGGCAAAGATTTCAAAATAATAACTATTAGTTCAGAAGAATGGAGCTGGATATTAGCTAGGGACCAGGTCATGGAAGGCTAAAAAGGTTTATGGTATTTTAAGCAGAAGTGTAAGGATCCCATTCTGGTCTTAACTGTAATGTGGAAATGGAGCTATGTAAGGAAAAGTTAAAGAACTGGTTGTTAGTAAGAAGGTGAGTGGACAATTTAAACCCACCTAATACGCTTTAAAATCATATATTCACACAGATACCGCAGTCCATGCAGTTTGAGTATCTATAATTCAGCAATCTTCAGACCCCTTCTCTATTAGTCAAGGAAATGGTGCATAGCTTTCAAAATCCTTTGGCCTCTTTGGATTATAAAAATAAGGTCATTGTACAATACAGCTGTGTAGAATACAGGTGAAAGCCATCTCTACAGCTGAATTTTAATAAAGCCAAAATACTGTTTAAATGTTCCTTGTAATCTGAAAAGTATTTTACTTTGTTCTCTCCTTGGTAAGCTTAACCAAATGAAATATTATTGATAGGGAAATAAATTACACAGCTCATTGCTCATACTTATGCAACTAAATTAACCTTGTGGATGTCTTTTGTTTTAAAGTTAAATTGAAGTCCCCATTTTAACAACTCAAAGGTAAATTCCAGGCCCAGATTATTGCAGAGTTGAGCATAGATCTGGAAAGTGCATTTGAATGTTTAGCTTATTTTTGCTTTCATGTATTTTTAAGCATGGACTTTGAATAGAAAATTGATAACCCTACTATAATGAATAAAAAGTAATTCTAAGGATAGTGTTTTCATAGTTATAAAGAGAAAACTAATTGGAGTTCTCAGAGCTAGTCTGAAATGGGAAGTGGGGAGGAACTGAGTTTTGGGAGTATTTGGAAATTTTAGAAATTCTATTAAAATCTCAGTGAAAATCTGTATTTGAAGGAATCCATGCGCCTATATTACTTATACTTTGAGATTCTTCTATGTTGTAGAACTTAAGAAACAGTGGAAACCATCAGTTTTTATCAAGAGAAGATTTTAATTTATTCTGGTATATTTATTCTGAAGATTCAGAATTTCGTCTTGGGATAGTTAATATTGACAGGAACTGAAAAGCTAACTCAGTTTTTCTCATGCAAGAAAAAATATTAGAAGAATATTGGTGTATTTCATAAAACATGAAGAGAAATAGAGCTATTAAGTAGCTTTATGTATATGTTATGGGCAATGTAGAATTTCTTGTAGGTCAAATATATATCACTGTTACTGTCCTTCATCCATTAAATCACTTCTACAAAAATAACAACTATTAAATGACAGCCTGTGAAAACAATTCATTTTTCGGGCCAAATTTATTACTCTGATAATATTGACTCTGTGCCTATCTCTCAAAAAGTCATGATTTCTGTCCTTAAACTACTCCATAGGTTTGTGTTTACCCCTTGGTAACAGTGATTTGCTCAATGATTGGATCATGGCCCTTGTTCTAATAACTAAAATTATAAAAATAATTTTGGAAGTTATTTAAACTAATAAAATTTATTCTCCATAAAGAAAGGCTAGCTTGTGTTCTACGTTGGCAAGGGCCCTCTGCCAGTTCTAGGGACTCAGGCTGATGGAAGCTTCATCTTGCTGTCAAGATGGACTATTTGGAAATCTCTTCCTATGATCAAGCAAAGAAGAGAGAATTTGACCAATTATTTATGTCTCTTCTCCTCTCAATTTATTAACTTAAAGAAAACATGTGGCCACACCTATAAAAATTACCATAAGTGTGATTCTACCATGAACCAGGATGTTACTGAACAATTGTGAGTACTAAAATGGTTTTTTTTTAGGTTACTCTTCTCTTCTCTGTATTCTGTACATTATTTTTTCATTTGTAAAATACCCCAACCACTATCTCCACCTAAAGGAGAACTCCAAAATCATACCCAAATATGCCATTAAGCCTAATGATTGAAATTTCTTTATCATATTTATTTGATCTACTTGAAACAGAAACTAAAACTAACGAAGTTATCTCCTTCTTTGTGTGTTGACTCCATTTAATCCTGTTGCTACACTGACTTTATAAAAGAGAGCTTCTATAATTGCCTAAGCTCGATATATTTAAGCTTCATTTCTTACAGAGAAAGTGTACTCTCTCTTTTGGACCTATATTCCAAAATTTTTTTTCCTTAAGCAAAAACTTTTATTTATTTTTTTAATTTTTATTTTTTTATTGGTGCGCTGTATTCATACATCATAATAGTATGAAGAAAATACTTTTGTAGACATACATGCACACATCGCCCAGTTTGCCCCTACCCGATCCCCACCCCATTCCATCCCCATCCCTCCTTACCATGCTTGGCTTAGTGGTTGACATCTAGTTTTATAGCAATTTATCCAATATTAATGATGATAATCTCACAGAACAGTTTCATTTGTCTGATACCAAGCTTTTGATGACTTAAAGATAACATTTCAATATTTCTTTTTGCTTTCTTTCTTACCAGAGAATATTTTTTCTTTTTTTTTTAGCTGAAACTATCATACATTTATTTATTTATTTTTCAGAAAAAAATCTATCCTGATATGGAATATGGACTCTAGGTACTCAAAACAATCTTGAAGAAGAACAAAGCTAGAAGATGTACATTTTCTGATTTCAAACCATATAAAGCTACAATAATTGAAACAGTGTAGTACTATTCTAAAGGCAGATATATAAACCATTGTAGTTAAATAAAAGACTAGAGATAAATTCTTCCATATATTGTCAAGTTATTTTTGACAAGGTTTCCATGAACATTTGGTGGAGAAAATACTAATCTTTTAAATAAATATTGTTGAAAAATAAAAATTACATGAAAAAGAATAAAATTGGACCCTTACCTAACACCATATACAAATATTAACACAAAATAGATAAAAGACCTAAATATAAATCTTAAGACTATAAACTTTTAGAAGAAAATCTGGGTCATAAAACCTCACAACATTGAAATTGGCAGATATTTCTTGGATATGATTTCAATGGCACAGGCAACAAAAGGGTAAACAAACTCCCTAAAAAATAAAAAAATACTGTATATCCAAAGACAATGTAAACAGAGTTAACAGTTACTAATAGAATGGGATAAAATATTTCCAAATGCTATATCTGAAAGTATATTAATATTCCAACTAGAAATCCTAAAAATTAGCAACAATAAAAGCAAACAATACAATTTAGAGATAGGTAAAAGACTAACATAAATAATGAATCTCCACAGATAACCAATTTTAGTTGTCTGTTGGATGGAAAATCTTGTTTCTCTGGTTCTGGTGTGTGTTACCTATTTCTTCGTTGTAGTTAATCTCTTTGAGTATTTTCTCTAGTGCTGGTTTTGAAGACATAAATTCCTTCAGTTTCTGTTTGTCATGGAAGCTTCTTATTTCTCCATCTAATTTGATAGAAAGTTTTGCTGGGTAGGAAATTTTTGGCTGGAAGTTGTTTTCTTTCAGAGTTTGGAATATGTTACTCCAAGCCCTTCTGGCTCTCATAACTTGGTTTGGGAAGTCTGGAGTGATTCTAATAGGTTTGCCTCTGAAAGTCACTTGGCCCTTTGTTTTTGTTGCCTTTAAGATTCTCTGCTTGGCTTCCACATTGGTCATTTTGACAATTATGTGGCGTGGGGATCCTCTTCTCCGATCCTGTCTAAAGGGAGTTCTATAAGTTTCCTGGACCTGTGTATCGACCTCTTGCTCTATGTTTGGAAAATTTTCTGCTATTACTTCCTTGAAGAGATTGTTGATCCCTTTGGTTTCACTTTCTTTTCCCTCCTCTACTCCAATTATTCTTAGGTTAGCTCTCTTAAAATGGGCCCATATTTCTTCAATATCAGATTCCTGCTGTCGGATTTTTTTTTTCTAAATTAGAAACTATGCGTTCATTTTGTGAATGATCATCTTCTAAGAGTGAGATTCTATTCTCCATGTCATCTAATCGGTTGTTTG